>NC_086343.1:22815012-23143950 GCF_032445375.1 Bacillus rossius redtenbacheri | reverse complement strand
AGTGCGCCAACAGATGGCAGCACCAGTAAAAAAAAAATCAGCAACTAGCCAGCTATTTAATTTATATTCTACCAGGGAGTCATAAACAAGGTGTTATTAGTTCATCAGTGCTCAACAGACAATAAATAGCACCTGCCAAAAAACAATCATCTGATAAGAAAGTTATAAATGTAGAAGAGGTAGTATATTAGCTTCAAATTACTCATTTTATTAATTTAAATATCTGCATGAATAAATTGCCTTTTATTGCTGGTACTATTCATTCCATCAGGGATTCATAATCTGAGCTGAGGTTTACCAATTAATTTAGTATAAAATAAAGGACAGTACCTGCCGACACACGTAGGGTTTCCAGCCGGTTTCTTGCCTGAATAGGTTTTCAGTGCTGCAATCTTCTATTGTGTGTTTAAATGTGGATAGAATATTACTGAATTGGCTCCTGTTTACAAGGGCATGGCAACCCCACTGACATCTCAGGGCGTGATTCATACGCGGAGCCTAGATTATTACCTGGGCGTCATTAAGGTACAGCAAGACTATCATTGATGCCCCACATGCGTGCGGCCAGCTGACGAGCTCCGTCTCCACTGCTAGTCTTGGCGTAAAGCATACCCAGAAGCCAAGCTACTTCATTCACAGAATTATCATTGGGGGAAGGGGGGGAACCACTTTCCATTTTTTCTGTGGGAATCTTCTTTTTTCAGAATTTTTGGGGGCGGGAGGAGTGTGGTGATATATACACCCCCCCCCCCCCCCCCCCCATCTCTCCCACAGCATTCATCACTTGTCCTGGACACTGCACGCAATCCCTACCACGACCTTTTGCGTGGTCAGTGTAGTTACCATGCTTAACTTGACTGACCATTTGTCCCCAGCTGATAACGTAGGTGCCAATCCCTGTCTTGGTGCAGGTAGCGACTCAGTGGGTAGGGATGATGAACATGATGCACAACAATTATATCTTTCTTGTGTGATTTGCCTCCTCATAGTTCAGGCCCCTGTAAATAACTAGACAAGATAAATTTTACATTTTATTATTTCAAGTAAGAGATTTTTTTTACTGTGCAGAGCAAAATATTTTGTTTTTCACACACTAAAAAATTCAGCAGCATAAATTTAAAAAAAAGTTTCAGCACATTTTATTGAGGCATCATTTGTGTTCATACAGCAAAGAATTTTTTAAGTTGGAAACGTGTAGTGTGAAAAAACCTTATCTTGCTTCCTGTTCATGTAACTTTAAATCATGGTACTATTAAGTGAATTGGTTGTGCACCTTGTAACTTACAATTTAAGAAACAAAAGATTAGAAAAATAAACATTCCCGGTGTAACAAATACTTATCCGTGACCTACAGCAAGGAACCATTATTCGTGCAATTAATCGCGGGCAGAGCGGCAAGGAAAATAAACATTAATTCATTGTGCACTTCACAAAAATGATAGATGCCAACATAGCACTAGAAAAGGGAGATCATGACTGTCCATGCTTGACTTCAAAAATATGTAATGGTAAGTAGCTACACATACAATATTTTAACCGTGGTAAGACTCAAAGATTCTTAAAATATTTGCCTTAGTCCAAACTGCAACATAAAATGTATTACATTATAATTACAGGTGCTGGAGATATTCCAATGGCTTGGGTACTAAGAACTGGCCTCACCAAAAAATGGTGAGGCCAGTTCTGAAAGGTGAAGAAAGCAGCTGAAAACCAAAAAGTTGTACTTCTATTTGGTGAAAATACTGACAAGAAGAGATGTGTTTTCGTTATTTTAATTAGTGTTCTTGCTAGTACCAGTGACCAAAAGTTGTTTGTGGGTGGTGTAAACGAACTGGACAGTGCAAATGGCACAGAATGCTCCTGAGCAATTTTATCAGTTGTTGCACAACTCAACAAAAGTTTTAAAATGCAGCTACTGTTGTAACTCAGCACAATACAATGACCAAATGTGTAGACTCTTTAAAAAAAAAAAAGGTTGTATTTGATGAGAAATTGCTTCATGTTCAGTGCTCGACGCACAAACTAAATCTCATCGCAAGTTTGTTGAGCCCCTCTTTGTAAGAGCTGGAAACATTTGTTAGTAATGTCAAACATGTATATTATTGAATACAACAAAATAAAAGCACATGTATTCCACACATCTGCAAAACTGTACCGCGAACAAGAAAAAGATGTCAAAATATTCCCAGCACAAGTTATGACAAGGTGGAATTCCTAGTTCCATTCCGTTGAATATATTGCATAATACATGGATGATCTGATGGAATTTCTCAATGGAGAAAATAGTGGTGTCTCTATAAACTATTTTAAGAAAGTGACTGCCAGCTTGCAATAATTATGTGCTCTGCTGAATTTCTCGTGGACCATGGCAAGAAACTCACAGAAAACATCCTAGAACAGTGGTTCCCAATTTTTTTCGGCCAGGGAACCAACCCTATGATCGACTTTCTTTTGGTGGAACTCCAACTCCTCCAAAGATAGTTATTTGACAATAATTGTGAACATTCTAACCAAATTGATTTTATCTATACCTTATTGTTAAAGACCCCTGTTTGCATGAAGTAATGTTTGTTAATAATATACCACACAGTGATCTTTTAAGGTTTAACAGATTTGGTACAATATTCGTTATGAAAGGATATTTTTTCAGGTGACACTAGAAAGGTAATGTAAGCATACAAAATGTGCATTAAGGATCAAATAGACGTTTACTAATCGTTGGGTGGATTTAGCCGTTCGCTCAGAATCATCTTGAATGTTTTCTGGTTCCGCGCTCGCTCGCTCGCTCTTGCACAGTGGTAACTGTCTTGAAAAATGCTTTTCGTTTGTAGCATATTTTGCTAAGGAATATATGCTTAGGAGATCATCTACTCCTACTTATTTGTATGCAAGTCTGTGTATGTATATGTATATGTACATATACATTCCCTGCACCACCCACGCTTTGTTCGTGCGTGTTGCGGCCTGGTACCGACTACCTGCGCGTGTGGTATTGATATAAGTGCTGGCATCTGCTGCCTGCTTTATACAACATGTTTCCAGACTCACAGCCCTTTTAGGAACAGCTGTCTTAGAACTTGAAGGTTCTAGTTACTCTTTAAGTAATGATCTCTATTAATGTTTTAGGGCAAGTGAATAACTTCTTGTTGTTTAGGAGAGGGTTTTTGGAGATAAAATATCTGCTGCCCTTTCAAAACTCCTCTCTTCAGCTGTCAAGCAAAGACAGCTAGAAGATGAACTGAAAAGATACATAACCTCAGTGAAAAACATACTGCTAACCATCTTCCTCTTATCAAAACTTCTAGATTATCTTACACTGCAGATGCAAGCTAGTACCTATGTTTTGAAAAAAAGGCTCACTGCTGACATCTGCCAGACTGAACACAGCGACATTGTGTCACAAACTTTTGCAATGCTGTGGATACCGGTTCCAAAACTGGACAGTGAGCGAGCATTTTCGTCATGGTCAGATATTTTTTCCCAACCGTGTACTGGTTTGAAAATCAGCAACATTGAAATTATGCTGGTTGAATATGTCAACAGACGTACTTAATTTTATCATTACTTTGAACGTGCTTCAAAATAGAAATGAACAGGTTGAAGTGTTTTCAGAATTTCCCCTTTTTTTTCTTCTTTTTCAGACAGCACCAAGGATGAGTGACCAAAATTTCTAAAAGGGTGCGCCACCGTTGGGTGACCAGAATTACTCTATGGAGTATATTTCCTAAAATGCCAAAATCTCTGATGTAAAATGTATTATAGTTGGGCGCCTAGAAAACTCTATAAAGTACTAGTGTTGTGATTGTGTATGTAGCACAACTACTAACCTCTACAGAATATTAAATAAAATATGTCTTGTTACGCTGGTAGTGAAAGTAAATTATTCTCAGGTTGTATGTACTGGTGTAGTTTGACTCTGTGTGAATATCAGAAAATAAAATGTCGTATATTTTCTTAGCAATGTGTCTCCTTCTCTTTGATGTAAATATTCTGACCTTAAAATCAACAAATATAATGACTAAAACAATATTCTTTAACTGGTAGTGTGTTTAAAAGCATTAACTTCTCTATGGCTGCTGATCTCAGTGTAATAAAAATTAATTATTCTTTCAAGACAGCCAAAGCTAAATAATTCTTTCTCTCTGGTTTAACATACACATTATATGCAAGTATGGTTATCAATCGGAAAAATAAAAGATATAATGATAATTTAACTTTTTACTAGGGTCAAAATTATGATTGTATGGGTGACAATACTCTTTTACAACATATTCAAATGTAATATGAAAAGTGACAGAGTCAATGATTAGCGAGCAACATACGAACACCTTTGGGACAATTATTCATATTTAAATAGGTTTTTCATTAAACAAAATTTCAATATCAGTTATACTTAAATGTCTTTCAGAATTAATTACGTTTTACGTAATTGAATCACTGAATAATGTTTTGGTTATCAGTCAATATTTTAAATCTTATTGAAACACATTTTACCTGGCAAATTAGTCTTTTTTTTGTTACTACTAGCTCAGTCTCTTTCGGTAGATCAATCTATCACAAGACTTCTGGACCTGGGGCTATTCTTTAAACATTCAAGACAATTAATGACTTTAACAGACTTTAACTTCGATCTAGTACATATTACTGCTCAATGTAAATTAACCAGGTCCAGTATGTACAAGCTACAAGTCTTTAAGTAGTTAAGTCGTATTAAGTTGGTTTTGCAAGTTTCAAATTAGGTCTTGATCGTAAACGTCATGGTTTAAGATATCTTGCCTTTAGAATAGGACAGGTAACTTCTCGCTGTTCTTGTTAGTTCGGGGATGGGGCAGACAAACCTCGTCGCGTCGTTACAAGACCAAGAGGCTGTGGAAAACTTCTCCGAACCCCTGTCTCTCCTCCGATGTTGCTGGTTAGATCTCAGTCTCTCCTCCGATGTCGCTGGTTGGGTCTCCGTCTCGATGCACCTCCTCTCGTGCTGCTGGTACTCCCGCAGGACTGGCGTCTGTCACCTGGAGTCGTCTAGAAGGCTGATGTCCTCCGGTACACCGTCTACGATGCCGTCTACAGCCGTCGAACTCCTTCCATCTCGAAGATTGATAGTCGTTTCCTTTTTTTCTTCTTAATTAGTCGTTGATCTAGTTCTATTTAGGCTATTAGTCAAAACCTATCGTCGTCGTCGATTCTTTAGTAGAGCTCCGAACATCGGTAAATATCTCTTCTTCATTGCGTAGTTCCGGGCATTTCTTACAAAATCATCATTTTCACGTATATTATAGCTATTCAGTCGTCGTTCCAATGTTTTACGTGATATTCTTATATTCATTTATGACTAAATCACGGAGCTCTCTCTCTCTAATCATTCTCCCATGATAGTAGAACAGAAACTAAAGTTACAATTTGTTTTAAACAGTTAAAGTTTTCTGTATTGAACACACTCCGAAATCTCACTAGAAATTACTAAATTGTTTAAATAAAATATATGCGCAGTCAAGCGTCCAATCACATATCCTCTTTCCTCAGTCATGACCCAAAAACAATATTAAAATGTGCAAGCTCATTTCCTATTCGTCGCCGTTTAACAAATGTTTGCAAAGACATTTCATAAAATTATTACTTAGATAAAACAAGATAAACATGAAAATATTAAAGAGTAAAACCAAATTGACCTGACCATAGAGAGACAATACTTGTAAATACAATTCATAACAGGGCTAAGACAAAGTCATAGAGGTAAGAAGTAAAAATAATAAACATAAAATTCCTTTCTATTGAGGGCTTCTCAAATACCTCTATAAGGTGAAAAACCAATTTGATTCCTGTAACTCAGGCTAATGATACAGGCCAACCGTTTCAAACATTATGCATTTATAAATTATCAACATAATTTTGATAAGAAGATGGAAAAAGAATTAAAAAAAAAAAATACTTATTTGCTGGTAATTTTTGTTATAATTTTTAACAATGCTATAGTTTTATTCAAAAATTTTTATACCACTTTTAATTATTGATGACAAATTTCCTTATTTTTATTTACCACTTCCGGGTGACCCTATTTATCAGTAAACAAAATTAATCAACTAGAACTTACCCTTTAACAAGAAAACACATAAAATAAAGTTTGTTTTAAAGCATATCGGCAACACTCATAAAACTCCTGCAAATTTTATTTACGTAGCACTTTCACAGAAGTTAGACGTTCACTTGTGAAAGTGGATGTAGAGCCAGACAAAGTTTCTAGGTGATGTTTGGAACAAAGTTAGTCAGTTCTATGGTTAATTGTACTGTTTATTTGCCAAAGCATAATATATTTCAGAGCAAATGAAAAATTATGACTATACTTCATAAAGCTTTTGAAGATTTTTTCTTTCATAGTAGTGTTTTTTTTTGGCAGTACAGTGGGAAAAAAAAATTCTTTGTTATTTTGAGGTTTTTGAGGCACAAATACATAGGGTTATATGGTGTTTTGGCAGGACCAAACAGCTGCTTCGTTGTTAAGGAAGCCATTATATGAGGTTTTACTGTAGTTGAAAGCCCCATTTGTTTTCACATTAAGCAGTTATAGTGGTCGTATGCTACGGACTGGTGGTGGTTGCATAGCACTGAGCATTGATGGAAATAGTTATGGTGAAAACTGTGAATTGTGTGATAAAATACATCAGGATCTGTTTTACATAGGTTATTTGTAACTGAAATGTGTATCAGTAAGTATTTGTAGTTTAAAATATTTAGTTAACTTGCAAGATTGATCGATCAACTATGGAAAAAAATGTTTGGTTGGACAAGGAAAACAAGGTTTACAGTAATGTGTGGTAGCCCTGAAAAAGTAAGATTATGTTACTTCAGCAAGTAATTTGTTTCACGTTAAACTTTTAAACACACAAATTTCAATTAACTTTCAGGGGGTGGCCACAAACATGTTATATATAAATTCCAAGGACATTTTCAGGATTTCAAGAACAACACAGGCTCACCAATGGTTAAGTAATCAAAAGTAATCAAAAATGAAAATAATACAAAGCTTAAACATAATTTGCAAGGGGTGAATGCCAAATACCAGATGACTATGAAACTAAACAAATCATCGAAGACACAGACTTACACACTGAACACTGTATATCTGTAAATACCTTACTTACATTTACAAACTTTCAACTTTCTTTTTTTCATTCATTCATTCAGAACAACACAAGCCCAATCTTTATTAAGGCATATTGACTTATCTCCCAGTTTTGGTAAAATATTATATATTTCCCATTAAATTTATGGTAAAATTAAAATATCAGGAAACATTACAATTTAATAGTGACAATGTGCATATACAACAATAAGACATGAAATTTGATATAAATGTGAAGATAATTATCCACTAGTATTAATTAAAAAATCACATAACAAAAAACAAAAATACATATCTTTGATTATAAATTAAACATGCATGTCTCAAAACTTGGTCACATAACAAAATATACAAGATTAAAAAAAAAAAAAAAACAGTTTTATAATCAAAGTTATACATTTGTACAATATTTTATTTGAGTGCAGTTATTTAATCATTACATGCAGCTGCTTTTTTCCTAGCATTTTCCAGAACCTTCAACATCTCGTTCATCACACACTCAGTCATGCTCGGTGATACCAACAGACGAGGCAGGGTACTAATTACTGGGAGCGGGGCTTCACCAAAGGCTCTCTTCCCACTTTGGGTGATTATAAAAGCCCCCAGGGAAAAAATATATCCCGGAAATATTTGAAAAATAAACTATTTAAATCAACATTTTCAAGCCAACCATGAAGAATGGTTTTGCTGATTTATTTATATGTTGATAGTACAAAATTTAATAACAAATAAAGATTATTCCACAATCGAACGAGGAACATCTTACTTCACAGGTGTGTCGGTATAGCGTGCCTGGGTCCGGACACATCCCTGGATATCAACACAGCTGATGTTCAGTTCTTCACAGCACCCTACACGCATGCCGTTTCAGATTTTTGTCCAAAATTTTTTTCTTAAGATTGTAAACTAAGCTCACTACACTCAAGATTGCTGGCACGTTATAAACCTGTAATACTACATGAAGCAATTTTATTATCCAACACAGTTGAGCAAGATTTTGAACCATTCTGTAATGTGAAGTCTGATTTCCCCATACTCGCAATCGATAGAAAATATATTTCTCGCACAATTTAAATTCTTCAATAGAACTATCTCTTTATACTCGCATTGACCAACTTGAAAATGATGGATAATGTATTGATAGGGCAAAATCAAAACAGCGAACATGATATTTTGATAGGATCATGTAAAAAAAATTGGGCATATAACCACCATACACATATTTATATAATATGTTAACAGAATACCTCTTTTGAAAAGATTTCTCACTTTTTAAAATGAATTTTTAGATCCCTACGAGAAGTTTAACATTTATTTATCAGTATTAAGAACCAAAACTGTTTAAACACTTTATACAACAGACACAGAAGGCAGGGCAGCATATTGTTACATCATTAAACTTGCAGATCTACTAGTTTCATAAATAAACATTTGTTGAATTTGATTTTTATGATTTCTTTCACTGACTTCAATAATTGTATCTGGAAAAGGCTGGCCTTGCTGTTATATTCAATAGATTTTCGCCTAGCTATGTTTAAAATACTTAAATTAAGCTATTAATGTCTACATTTGTATTGTCTTTACAAGAAATACAATAAAAGGTCTTAAATTTGGTACATTTAGGCAAATGGCCATGCGGGAGTAGAAATGTTGGCAGGTTATCGAACCCCAATATAGTTTTAACAGGAATACTATGTGTGAAAATGTGAAATGTAACACCCTCCCTCCTTCCACGAAAACAGGAAACACTGTACTGAAATTAAAACAGATAGACAACATCTTTATTTGGCTATGCAGAAGGAGAGAGTATTGAAATAGTTGAATCCATCAAGTTTAGTGAGTTTTCCAAACACCCATACCTAATGAACTTATTATTCATGATTCTATAAACACTTACAATGATTAAATATTTGTACATGAAAGGTCTTAGGTATCGATTAAATAAAATCAATATTCAAACAAATGGTGAATTATGTAAGTGTTTCTCCTTTTGTAACCTGAAATAAAAAGAACACAAATAAAGGCACAATCTGTAAAAGTGTTAAGTATTAAATTATCATTACAGGCAGAAATACATTTTCCCAACCTCAATAATTTGTTGGAGCAGAAGAAACCAATGACTTTCTCAGTTAAGTTTTTGGATTTAATGGCAAGTCATAACTGTTATCTCACACTTGATGGGAAAGTTAATGGATATAAAAAAAATCTTGCTCATGCTTGAAATCATACAGAAATGAAATTGCAAGTTAATAACAGTTAGATACTTTTCTCCTTTTCCCAAATTGATTATTTTACTCCACCTCCTTTACCTGTATGAAGAAAATGTCAATGCACTAGAGATGAAGATCTTGGGTGTAAATAGTGACAACCAACATGCTTGTGAATTGTGTTCAGGCGATTAGTAAGAACAAATTTTTTATGAAGTTTTGCTATTTGTATTTTGCCAAGAACGGTCATAACTTAAATTTAACTTCAGAAAATAGAAACCATATCATTATCATGATCAACATTTGAAACCAAAATTTTATTCTTTTGAGGGTTATCACTATTTACAAACAAGGTCTTCAATTATAAACAGTTGCACATACATTTATTGCAATTAAGCTTAATCTAGAAATGAATTGTATTATTTCAAATTATTTCAAGATGCCACTAAAAAAAATGCAACATTCTTAATCCATAAGCAATTTCATAAATGAAAAAAAGTATGTACAGTAAAACATATTAGAATAAACAGTTGTTATAACTTAATTGGTAAAATGCTAATAAAATGCAAAAGTCTGTTGACGTATCCTGTGCTGTATAATTTAGATGGTAAAAATTAACTCTTGTAGGATCTACACCATTTATTAAACGTATTCAGTTTCAGAGTCAACATTTTGCAAAGTTTGTAAACAGATTGAACCATGTGAAATTTACTATTTTCACAAATAAAATTTTCATTGCTTCACACGCACTTTCCATTGTCAGCAATTTTTTTTCCAGACATTATGAATGCTAATGCATAAATTACATAGTATAGTAAAAACATTCACTGCTTGCTTATGCATAAAATCACATAAATAGAACCAAAATATGCTCTGCATGTTCACTCTGAATAAACAATGAACATTGGGGTTAACTCACTTGAACCGCCACGTTATCTACAACCACAAACATTTAATTTGATAAAAAAATTAATTTAATTTATAAGTTTACAGTAAGACAGTAAAATAAAAGCACACTTTTTAGTTTAAAGGTGGTGTAAAAAAAAAGAAAAAAGAAAAAATTGAATTAAATTTTTTATATTTAAAATGTAATCACATAGCCTGAAATTCTCTAATATTACTGGGCATGTGCAAGATTTTTTTGCCAAGTCAGACACAAAAACCAAAATAAAATACAGCATCTATCCATTACTTTCACGCTATCTGTCTTTATTAAGAAGTTTTTAAGGACTATTAGTGAAATTTAAGGACTTTTAAGAGACCTAATTCAATTAAAGACAAATTACGGGCTTTTTAAGGATATTAAGGATGTGTATGAACCCTCCATTATTAAAAAGGTGTCATCCAGAACCAATTTTCATCAAAAATGTTGTGATTGTTTCTTAAACCAACATATTTGGCTAAATACCTTTATTATGAGCCAAAATAAAAATAACATATATTATATTTTTTTGAAGAGGAAGTGCAAAATATTTTGCCACAATTCTGTGCGTCAATGCATGAAAAATATAAGAATCCACATAACATTTACATTCCTGCAATTCGTTTATATTTTATAAGCTCATTAACTACCCTGTGATAAAACAATACCTTAAACAATATAATAGGTACGTAAAAATTTTATGGTCCAAAATTATACATAAAATTTTTAAAAAGGCAACTTACGCGTGCTTCGAGATATTCCACTCTTCTTTCAAGAGTTGTTAGTTTTTCATTCAGCACAGCAAGTCGCGAACGACACGACATGTCTGAAAAGAAACGAGCAAAATCATTTAATTAAACCTAAAAAGTTCATGAGAATGGTTTTCATGCCACAAAGTCGAATCAGTACCTCAAGAGCCAGGTGGGCGGAAGAAAATATTTTGGCAATATTTGTTTTGAAAGTGTCTTCAACGTTTGTTTTCTATCAAACCATAGCATCGTAATTCGCCAAAAAATTTTTTTAGTGTGTGTTATAAGACCATACGTCCAAAGCTTTAGTTGAACTAGACAAACGCAAGTCAAGTTACAAAATTATAAATCTGGGAATGCTGAAAAATCTGGAAGAAATTAATCACACGTTCCTTATTGCCAACCTACACATACAGAAATTGATGGAAAACTTAGTTATCATAGAAAAAGCTGTTTTTTTTTTATTGTGACTTTGGCTCTTTTGGTTATGATGTAAATATTGCTTTTCATTTCATAGAGAACAAGGCTCATAGGCCTTAATATCGTAACAAGAATTGATATAAATTATGAATTTGCATAAATAAATCTACATTAGCCAAAGGATATTCATGGAATGATACCAGAAAATCAGTAATTTTCAAATCCTATAGGGAAAGCTCAGTTACTATTGTATACCTTACTAGCTTTCTTTCGTTTTTCCCCTCCAGAAATAGAAATCCCCTTTTTCTGCCACCATCAAACAATAAAATTTGATTTAACCCCAAAACACTTTTGTTTCTGAAATGGCGATGATGATGATATTGACAATAATAAAGAACATCAGCCATATTCATGACAAGGTGAGTGAGCTCTAAACCGCGGGGGCACAAAAAGCGACACTCATACGCATTTCCGCGCTAGGCACTCAACTGGCATCTAGTCTTCGCATCTCTGGGACTCTTTCCACTATAAAGTTATAAATTACCTAAAGTTAATTAAATTAGGTTAAGCTAATCATGCATTGTTCTTACATCAGTACGCTTAACCTCTTATCAAACTCAATTTGGGATAATAACAGCAGTTAAGTTAAACGAACACTACTTATTATTTTTGAGGACATTTTTTGTTTACATCAGTACAGTATTAGAACATTTTAAGTTCAATATGGAGCATGCTGTTCACGTGATTGCTAATTATTTCAGAATCGTGGTCAGCCTGAGTACCAACTGTGTCAGTAATGAATATGTGATAGATATGTGCAGATATAGAGTTATTTTAAACTGGTTTCCTTTATATCTGCACTTATTTTCAAGGGTTTCATAATTAAGTTGCAGAGATTGATCATTTGTGCATTGAACATAGTTGTAGACATTTTTACACTCTGTTTTTCTGTGTTAAGCTGGACCCTCCAATTATCTGCCTAGCCATCAAATAATTTTCCATTTTAATGCTAATAACAGATTATAAATTTTAATTACGGGTGAAAATTTATCTTGTATAGATATATTATATTGATGATCATAAAAGTTAAGTACATACTTAATAAATCATTATCCTCATTTTTTGTCGCTCTGATATTAATTAAAATATTTTCAGTTGTTAAAAATGTGTTCAAACGCAAGTTAATTAAGTTAATGGAAGCAGCTAAACAAATAAATATACTTAAAACCATTTTAAGATGATAGTAAAGGTTGCCAGCAATAGGTATCTTGCTAACATTTTGGAGGTTATTTCATCAGTCTGTCGAAAGTTAAAGCTTGGTAAGGTTCTGACAGACGGATGGAATTTTCTGGGCCATCTGATTGGCTGCAGGTCATGTGATTGACGGACTCACGGGCTGCAGACGAATGATTGTGAGTCCAGCTTCATGTCATAGTAAAATGTAAATTTAAAATGAAAAATTTTAATGTGTGCATGTGATATGAAAATCTGCATTAATTTCTGTTATATGGCTGAGTTTTTGAAATGTGGTTTTGTAAAATTGTGTAATTTTCCATTGCCAATAAATTTTTGCACATATAGGTATTCGTATTTATAATGAATGGTTTTGGTATGGTCAGTTGCATTTAAAATGTTGTTGAATGCATTTTTCATTTTAGGTGGATTTTAGAAATGTAACACATTTAATCTGCAAGGTATATATGTTGGTTTGGTAAAATGTTTAGTTTCCAAGGTTAGTATTACACTTAATGGGGTAATAAAAACAAAGTTAAAGGTTCGCTAGGTTAGGTTTGTAATGTAAAAATTGCATTTTTATTCAGGTTAGTCTAGAACACTCGCTACTCGAAAATGGCATTGAGGTCTGCAGATATTGATTAGAAAATTAATATTGATGGAAAATAAATTTACCTGTTTAAAGCGGCCATTTAAATAGGTTTCACATCAATATTCATGTTTTTTCAATAACTTTTACCACACAATTCATAATTCAGTATTAATTTATAAATTACATATTTTTTGTTTTGAAAATCAAGGACTATGCTCAAAAAGACTACTTTCGGATTTTTTCTTTTTGGAAAATCTACACTAGTTTGAGTTTATCTAATTATTAGTAAAAAATAATTGATAACCCTTCAATGCTAATAACATTAATTACAACTTGATATTTGGCTTTGTACATTTAAAGCAATGGAAAACCAATAACATTCACTTACCAAACGAGTTTAAAAAGTCCGTTATCCTTTTTATACTGCCGGTTATTACTTCAATATATTCTCTATTCGCCCAGTCTTGTTGGATTTGTTTTTGTATCGTCTCTCGGTGAACTGCCGCCATTGTTTTTGTCATAGAGTAAGTAAAGGGAGAGGCGCCACTCCCATAGTAATGATCGTTTGTTTAAATTTGTAAACAAAACCCTTGCGATCATACCATTTCTTTGCAACTTGACAACGAAAAAATTACAGCCAGATACAACCTGAGAAAGGTTTAGCGCGTGATAGTTGGCACCTTTGTAGTCACCATTCTATTTTTTCGATAAAGGATACAGATATTGTGAAATTGCTTTAGTCCTTATAATGGGACGTTAAACTATTTCCGCAAAAGAAAAAATATTCCCTGGTTCTGGGTGGATTTGAACCCGCGAACACCAGGCCGGAGAATACTTGATTCTTTATGCCTTTGATCCGCACGACCACCATTTCATTTTAGAAATTTGGTTACAAGAGTGTGTACTTATAGAATATTTTTCTGCACTAGTAAAGTCCAAATTATATAGCCAGATTGAAACTGATGATCGTTTAGTAATGAATTTTAATTGTGTTTATTATATTTATTTTCCACTATTATATATTTTATTTTAATTTTCAACTTCAAAAACTACAGAAGTAGCTAGCAGGTAAAATGGAGAACGACAGGCCAACGTCCTCTAATTTTCGTTTTCGGCAATATGCCACGCAGCATCTAGTTTTAAGTGACATTTTAAAAATATAATCTTTCACTTTCAAATCCCATTATTATCACGAGACAATTCAAAGATGGCCGTATGTAATTATAACAACTGGATATGTAATAAACTAAAGAGATCAAAATTTGTATTTTTTTTCGATGTTGGTGAAACATGGTATGATCCAATTTTTAAGGATTCAGTTTGTCCTATCTACTGTCACCCCCCTGAGTAAAGTTTTTGTTAGATTTGATATATCATAGATATGAAAGTTGATGTAGGAAGCAAGCTGTAGTTTAAAAAATGGAAATTATTTATGTACTTCTTGAAACCCCCAGATACATCGCTACAAATGAACATAAAAATTGACACATTTCAGTTCGTAACCTAGAATCCCAACACAATTAATACTAAATCATGTAATGCTAATATCTTATATTCAAAGCCACAATAAAATGACTTTACAGTAAGGCTGGGTTCACAATTAAAAAAATTAAGCGAGTGCATAGCAAGCCATGCACACGACCTGTGCACACAACCTGTGCGAACTGCGAAATCGATTCACAATTGAATTCTTAGGGCGCGGTTACACGGGAGTCTGAACTACTTCAGGTGAACATGTTCAGCTGTTGAGTGCGGTTACACACAGTCTGAACATGTTTCGTTCGAGGTCATTTCCCATTTAACTTAAACAGGTTGGCAAAGTAGTTCAGATCGACATATCTTCTACATTAGTCTTTTGCAGAAATTCAAGATGGAAAGTGTTTCTGGCACAAGTTCGAGTAATATTTTACCGAATGCAACAAAAAAAAAATCAACAGATAATTATATATATATTTTTTAATTAATCCTGACCTTAATTTTCTTAAAACTGAGATAGGTACTCTCGCTCAAAAAAATAATAATAAATAAGTTTAAAAATTTTACTGTGCATGTTGTTTGAATTCCCGATTTGTAAAAAAAAAAAAAAAATATTGAGCAATATGAAAACACATTCCATTTCTCCTGATAATGCTGTATAAACAAGTGAGAAAATCCCGCGTTTTCTGGATACAATTACAAAATAGAGATCAACAACACAGTCATTCGTTGACAGTAGACAATCGGTTTTAGAGCTAAACACACTTTTCAGCAACTACCGTGTAACCGTACACTTTCGCGTTTGTAAACGTGTTTCCTTAAACATGTTCACCTGAAGTAGTTCAGGGTCCCGTGTAACCGCGCCCTTACTGTTAATTTCAGCCAATGAAATTTCGCGAACAATGCGACATCTGTTCGCAGTGTTAGTAAATAAACATATTGTGGTGATATTGGTTTTAACCTCTTAGCAACCTCTTAGCAACCTCTTTGCATGAACATTGTTTAACCTTCAATATTACCTCTTATTCAAATCTATGTATTAATTCATGTAAATATCTAAGTCATGTTTTGTGCTTAATAAAGCCTTAGTTTCTGAAGATAAGGTTTATTATGTCAATTTATTAAGCACATTCTATCAAGAAACATTTAATACAAACAATGGACAAGTATTTCAAGCCCGAGAGATTTGAAGCAGATCACACAACTGGGAAAAGCTCCTCACAATGGAATCACTGGAAGAAAACATTCGAAGTCTTCACAGCATCAATCAAGGCTTCTGAAGCTGATAAGCTGTTACTACTCTACAATCACGTGAGTCACAGTATATACGAACTTATTAGCGAATGTACTTCTTATGCGTCTGCAATCGAAAAGCTAGATTCACTCTTTATTAAACCTAAGAATGAAATATTTTCAAGGCATAAACTAATGAGCCGACACCAGCAACCTGATGAAAGTGTAAATCAATTCTTACAATCTTTGCATCTCCTTAGCTCTGACTGCGAGTTCAAAGATGTTAAAGCAGCGGCTTATAGGGACGAATACATTAGAGATGCATTTATAAAAGGTCTCTCATCGAACAGTATCCGACAACGTTTGTTAGAAAACGCAACTCTTAGCATGGATGAAGCATTTGCAAAAGCACGATCATTAGAATCAGCTCATATAATTTCTGAATCCTATATTCCTAGCCAGACACCTTTAGCCTCAACTGAGCCGGTTCAGCAACCAAATTCTCCTGTAACCGCAGCCAGCAGTAGTCAGAAATGTTTCTTCTGTGGGTTCCCTCGTCATCCTCGTTCTTCCTGTCCAGCGCGAGAAGCTACGTGAAAACTCTGTGGTAAGAAAGGCCATTATGCAAAAGTCTGTAGGTCAATTAAGCCCTAAGATCGTACTGCCGCCTTACCTGACTCTCCTCAAGACACAGATGACTTCTCAACTGTTGCTTGCCTTCCTGCTAAGTCTCTGGTTTTCCCTACTAACCAATCTAATCGTAATCGTAAGACCAAACCAACATCTTCCAAAACATCAGCTGCTTCTCCAACTAGCCTTTCCAAAACCATTGTCAAACTGAAAGTAAATGGTTTTCCAGCTGAAGGGCTAGTAGACACGGGGAGTTCGGAGAGTTACATAAATGATGGTTTTGTTTCCAAACATAAATTAAAACAATATCCTACGTCATCTGAAGTAGCTATGGCATCGTCCTCTTTGGCCATGCCTATAAAAGCTTATTGTTCCGTAGATTTACAAATCTCGGACAATATATACAGAAAAACAAAGCTTAATGTTCTAAACAACTGTTGCACAGATGTTATATTAGGGCACAATATCTTTAAGCAGCATTCCACTCTGTCGATAGTTTTTGGTGGTAATAAACCTGAACTGCAAATCAGTAGCTTAGCATGTGCCAAAGTCGGTCCGGCCACCCTCTTCGAACACTTAACACCTATCGCGATCAAGTCCAGACGACACTCAAACGAAGACGAAAAATACATTCAATCCCACATAGAAAAACTTCTCTCTGACGGTGTCATTGAAGAAAGCAACTCACCCTGGAGGGCGCAGGTACTAGTCGTGAGTGGAACACATCGAAAACGTATGGTCGTCGACTATTCTCAGACTATAAACCGATACACGATGTTAGACGCTTACCCAATCCCTTCCATAGAGAAAATAGTTTCCGATGTAGCTAAATATAATATCCACAGCACAATAGATCTCAAGAGCGCATATTATCAAATACCAATAAGGGTTGAAGACAGGCCGTACACCGCCTTCGAGGCAGCAGGAATACTCTTGCAATTCAAACGTATACCAATGGGCGTCACCAATGGAGTGTCTGCGTTCCAGAGGAAGATGGACGAGATCAAGACCAAAGAAAGACTACAAGGAGTTGACATCAACTTGGACGATGTGACGGTGAGCGGAAAAGACCAATCTGAACACGACTCCAATCTACGAAATTTTTTAGATGTCTGCAAGAAATATAGTTTAACCATTAATCAAGAAAAATCCCATTTCAATTTGAAGTCTCTTAAGCTCCTCGGTTATCTCATCGAAAACAATATACTCAAACCAGATCCCGACAGACTTAAGCCACTGATTGATTTCCCTATCCCTAGAAACAAAGCATCCTTGCAACGAGCACTAGGGATGTTCGCTTATTATTCTAAATGGATTCCAAAATTTTCAAATAAAATACGTAGATTAGTGAACTGTAAAGTATTTCCTATGGCCCCTGAACTAATCCAAGACTTCAACAATTTATGGAACTGCTTAGTTAAATCCTTCGTCGTTAACGTAGAGGAAGACATCCCATTCTGAGTCGAAACAGATGCCTCTGACGTCGCCATCGCCGCCACTCTGACTCAAAACAAGAGACCAGTAGCCTTCTTCTCGAGAACCCTCACTAAGAGCGAACAACACCATTCAGCTGTCGAGAAGGAAGCTTATGCGATCATTGAAGTCCTTCGGAAGTAGAGGCATTACTTGATAGGAAGAAAGTTTCAACTTATAACCGACCAGAAGTCTATTTCTTACATGTTTAACATTCGGCATCCTGGTAAAATCAAGAACGAAAAATTTACAAGATGGCGGTTAGAACTTGCTCCTTACAACTATGACATCATCTACAGACCGGGGAAGGAGAATGTGGCGGCTGACGCTCTCTCTAGGACTTGCGGCTCGCTCCATACCTTCGACAGACTTGTCCACTACCACAAGGCTTTGTGTCACCCAGGGATCACCCGGATGGCTCACTGGGTGAAGAATCAGAACCTTCCCTACTCCATCGACGAGATACGCCGAGTCACGTCTTCCTGCAGAACATGCTCCGAAATCAAACCTCGCTTTCACAACAAGCGGAGCACCCTCATCAAGGCCACCGCACCCTTCGAACGGCTCAGCGTTGATTTTAAGGGACCATTACCATCCAACACTCCTCGGAAATATCTGTTAACGGTAGTCGACGAGTACTCCAGGTTCCCTTTTGCCATCCCTTGCAACGACCTATCCTCCACAACCGTCATTCAAGCACTAAATCAGATCTTTACACTCTTCGGATATCCTTCATACATTCACACAGACAGAGGCACATCGTTTATATCCAGAGAACTTCAATCATTCGTACATTCCAATGGAGTTGCTACTAGTCATACTACACCATACAATCCGTGTGGAAATGGCCAAGTAGAACGTTACAATGGGATAATATGGAGAACTGTATCGCTGGTGCTGAAAACGAAGGGACTCGTGATAATGCAGTGGGAGAAGGTGTTACCTGAAGCGTTGCACTCCATCCGCACACTGCTCTGTACTGCTACTAACGCTACACCCCACGAACGTATGTTCTACCATAAGAGAAGGGCCAGTTCTGGAGTTACTCTTCCTTCGTGGCTTACTACACCAGGGAAAATTCTAATGAAGAATCACGTCCGTCAGAGTAAATATGACCCCCTGGTGCAATAAGTAACTCTGCTTGAGGCGAACCCTGACTATGCTCTGGTTCAACTTCCAGATGGTAAGGAGACAACTGTCAACCTCAGGCATCTTGCTCCTGCAGGGGATATTGTCAACAATGAACCTAACTTAGAAGATGTGAATTTTCCAAACCTCGCTGATGATCCTAATCAACACACTGAAGCATCTGAAGACACCCAGCTGAACCTAACTCCAGAAGATTCACCTGAGAAGAACATGAATGATCAAGACCTACCTCAAGTGAACCCAATTCCGACTCCACCCAGATCTCCTCCCAGACCTCAACCTCCACTCCGGAGATCTTCCCGCACCACTAGACCTTCTGAATATCTCAAGGACTATGTCCTTAAATGAAGAGGGGGCGAATGTGGTGATACTGGTTTTAACCTCTTAGCAACCTCTTTGCATGAACATTGTTTAACCTTCAATATTACCTCTTATTCAAATCTATGTATTAATTCATGTAAATATCTAAGTCATGTTTTGTGCTTAATAAAGCCTTAGTTTCTGAAGATAAGGTTTATTATGTCACATATTAACTTTCAAAATAACGATGATACTATTATTATCTGAACATTTTCTTACCACAATATGGTTAGTAAATATAAACATATTTCTAGTCCCACCAAAAAAGCACCCTGCTCTTCTCTTATTGGCTGTTGTGCCATGCGTACGCGACCGAAATAAAATATATTCATTCCACTCCTATGCGCACGACCTCGCTCCCATGCACACGACCAACTTTCTGCTATTGTGAATCGTTAGGTTAGGAAACATGGCGTTCATATCCTATTCATACGACATACTGTTACTGTTACTGTTATTTTTTCAATTGTGAATCCAGCTTTAGAACACATATTCATGAATTGTAAATACATATTAATACTCGTATAATAGCAAAAATTAGCCAGAAATACATCAGAATAACCAATGTCCAAAACCTTAAAACAAATTAAATGTTCTAAACTAAGTTTTTTTTTTTTTTAAATTTCGTGCAATGTTTTCTAAGAATTTTATCATTTCTAAACATGATGCTAGTATTTCCTTATTGTCTACTCCTTTCGTACTACACTATAATTAACCTTCATTTATTTTAATGTTTGAAATACATAAATAGGTACTTACAATTCTGAAGCTGGAGTTGTTAGTTTTATTGCTGAGGTGGGTCCTTGTATGTGCTACATAACCGTTCACAACAACACTGAAAATTTGGGAGGTCATTATGTGGCACAACACTTCAGTCCGAAAAAATTCCCTTGGTAACATACAAACATGGTCTTATGACAAAACTAAAGTCCTACCTGGCCATGTGCCTTGCAGCGCAAGGCATTCGCAAAATAACAGACACCCTGCTAAAAATAATTGTTGGGTCAATCGTGCAGTTCGAAAACAAATGGTTTTACAAAGGATAATAAAGAATTGAAACTCATGATTCATGAATACAAAAGAAATGTTGGAGACCCACAGGATTGTGTCCATCCCCAACATTGGTCTGAGCTGGACTGAAGTGGGTGATACAGCAATGCAACTTCCACATGCAAGGCAGGAAGGGACATCACACAACACATTCAACACATTTGACGCCAACCCCCAGTGTTCCCTAGTCCGCACAGGCTACAATGGCACTCACTCTGCACTCGAGGGGAAAACAAACGGTCACGTGACCGGCAATGGACAACAATGGCCTAAAACGACCGGAGGGAGCATTGGAGGCGACGTCAGTTCATTGCATCTCTATGGTCCGTGAAGTGATCAGTTCCAAACGCACGTGATGCCTGAGATCCTACAGTGACCCCCAGGCCTTCTGTTCTCCATCTGGCGATGCGCAGCAACGAGTCTTCAGTTTTTCACGCAGGGAACAGGTCTCAGACATACCTACATTGTGTAACATCAACTCCCATCAGTTCTCCGGCTCTCATTTCGTAGTAAAACAGTGTCTCGGGGGGGGGGGGCTGGGAAGGGGGGGGGGGGTAACACCCCGAGATTCCTTGTCTGTAGAGCCTTCTTGTCTAGCATGCCATGTGGCGACATCACACCCCGAACAATCAGCCACGCTCCGAGAGTTGGCGCACAGGTGAAACAACATGCCAACTGATGCCCAGCGATTTTCACCCTTATTCGCCAACAGACAGGAGGAGGGTGACACAGTTAAATGAACTTACATCTCATCAGCTTTCTTCTGCAAAATTCACGCAACTAAAAATGTTTTCTCCTTGTTGTTTGTGTTAAATTAGAGTTATAATTTCACTATTTCATTCAAACCTGAGACTGAATATCTACTTATTGTCAATTCTTCAGTGCATGGTTATAAGGACACAAGTCTAATGGCAACCAAGCTGACCCTTTTAACCACGTACTAAATAATTATTATTCAAGTTATGAATGCAAACAGCCGAAGGGTCACAACTAATAAACTTACCTGCCAAGTATACATGTTTTGATTTACTGTTGTGGTATTGAATGGTCTTATTTGCATGAACGTTTGTGTCCTATTCTGCAATAAACCTGTGTTACTATATTTGCTGATGTTATCTGTCCTAGTGACTAGTGACCTGCCTACGAGTTATACGTTACCTTACATTGAGTTCACCACGAATATGCTGTCTAGTTAAGGAAGATAGTTCAGTTTATTTTTGTGTAGACAGTCGCACTGTTGTTTACCCAATGTATTAAGGTCACTGTGTTGATTACACACTCAATCAGAATAGTTTTCATTTCGACACACAATATAATTTCTATGAGTACGATTTAAATTAAATTTTAACACGTTTTCACTAAATCGTTTTCTTGTCTGTCTGTTGGTTTGTCGGTTCGGTACAAATTTTGCAATCAATTTTAAATTAACTTTCCGATGAGCTAGAGATAGCTCAGAATAGGATGAAAACCAACCAAACAGACAAAAACAATATAAATTATGAATATAAAATAAATTACTGTATGTTATTAAGAAAAAAATATTTTACACTTTTTTGTCCATTTTAAAAACATGTATTATTTTTTTTATTAAAATAATTTTTATCTTAATAACTGCTTGGCAGTGCACCTGCCAAAGAGCCATGGAGTCCCAAGTGATCAGGGAGGAACATTTTGCAAACTCTTGAGTAGACTTTCTACTGTCCTTTTCTTCATGGCACGTCGCACATCGCACCTACTATTAACACAGCATTGACTGCGCGATGTAAATGTGACATAAAAATGAAATGAATATAAAAAAAAAATATTGTTTAACAATAATATTATACTCAATAGCAATTTTTTTAAGGAACATACATTCTTGAAAAGATGTCGGCGATCAAACAGACATTCGAAGGCATCTTTCCAAGTCTGATACCATTTGGTAGACAATTATTCAAATATAGCAGAATATATTACATGAATCGCGTCAATGAACTACATATTAAAACTGAACAGCTATTAAAGAGTAAAACTTGGACTAATATTTATATTAAATGAAATGATTGCATTATATGAATTAATTTCACATGGCTATAACTTTGTAACTTTGGCTATGAGAGATTATTATGTTAAATGATCTAAAACTCTCTCTTTTGCTTAGAGATTTATGCACTTTAAACATTTGGTGTTGCGCTGTCGTGTTGACCAAACGTGTTGTGGAACAGGGAATTCGCTTCGGCTGAGAGGGGACATCGTGTGGAGCAGTGCTAGGGCGGGAAGCCTAAGATATACATCAAGTTCTGATTTTTTTTAAATAAATTTTTTTTCCTAACCTAACTAAAACTAAGTGTATTTTGGAGGGGTCCGGGTTAGGGAGGGACCTAGGTGCGTCTCAGGCCGAAGCCTATACGCCTAGTCATGCTGGGATTAGCCATGCAAGGAGAGGGTCGCATGCATCATGTGCTAGGAGGGGATTGGCCAGCCATGGCAGCGATTGGCGCCATGACTAACTCCCCTCACTCTTAAATCTAGACTATAACTAGAGATAGGTTGGGCCCAGGTAAAACCTGCATAGACACAGGGAAAACCCTGGGCACATTCATGCGGGATGCAAATTGGCATGCATTACGTGTAGGAATTTACAGGAGATAGAGGATGGTCTGGATGAAGTGTTGGACAGAGTAGAAAATAGTCTACCATGCGGGGGTTGGGCACTTGGACTCGTGGTCCGCTTTTCTAGTTGTCCAGTACTGGATTTAGTGACCAGGGACGCAAGCGCCCCTGGTGGTGAGTGGTTGCACTGACCACTCACTCCGCCACCAGTCAGCACCATCAAGTTCTGTCCCTGCCCGAACACACCCGAATATTCACCTTCGGCCAACGTCGGTTTTTTATATATATATATATTTCTCTGTTTATTTTAATGTAGCTATACTAACTTAACTAACCATCCATAGTGTTTTAATGTAGCTAACCTAACCAACCACTTTTAATATTTGAATTCATTTTTCCTGCTCAAAAATAAAACAAATTCCCGAAGTTTGTCGAAGGTTAATTGTTCGGGTGTAATCGGGAATGGCAGAAATTTATGTGCATTTTAGGTCTCCCGTGCTAGGGCTCGATCACTTTGTCTTTTCCTTCACTTGTACTGAAGCCCACGGGGATAAAATTCAACGGAGCGGTGTCAGCTCTAAAGATGAAGCCACGCTGGTTGGCGAAACGATCCGTAGCTGTATTAAGGCTAACGTTACAAGTTTGATTAATAGCTTGAAAGTAACTCGCTAGGAAAAAAAATCGTAAAAAAAAATGCAAGCATGAACTGAGTATCCTACCCGGGCACACACAAGGTGCGTTGAGCTTTAGAAAAAAAAATCACGCGATTTGAAAACTGCTCAATGGATCCGAGTGGCGTCTGTCTGTAAACGAAAAAAGAATTTACGTAATACGCTGAGTAGTTCTGTTTCAGTATTCCGTTTTTTAAACGGTATTTCTTAGAATAGCGAACTGCGTGTTTTTCGAGGTAGTTTTTAAGGCATGAAACACTCAATGCATATTCTCGAAAGCACCCAAGGGACTTACTTGCTTTCTATCTTCATCTTAATTTCTTCGCTATATGCTATATGTCATGGTTACCAGTCGTATCTTATAGTCGCTCTGTGCACGACGAGAAGACTGCGCGCCAGTCTTGAGCCGGACCTTTGAATATATATACTGTATAGAAGTCGCCAGCCCAGGTTAAAATTTATAATACGGTTTTGAGGTAGTTGGTTAATTCACCGCCGCAATCGTCACCATCTCTAGGGCATCGACTTGTGGTGGTCCCTAGTGGACAAGTGTCGAACTCTTCAAACACCCCTTCCCCCTCCGGTTTAACGACCTTGAGCTGCTGTGAATGATAGGTGGGGGGTGCGGGGAATGGCAGCGGGCGACAGTGCTGCGCTCTAACGTGTAAATAACAACTAAGACGATACAGGGCGTTACGGCAGCGCACTGCAGCGGTGAAGTTACCAAGCTGCTCATCATACGCTTCTGAAAAACGTAGAGTAAATCCTATCCACTCGCGACTTCTATACAGTATATATATTCAAAGGCCGGACGTACAAGCAAGCAAGGAAAAAAAAAAAGGACCTTGGTGGGGGGGGGGGGGGGGGGTTGAGCGACGGTTGTCACTCTTTGACCTCAATATTATTAACGCGGCGGCAAAGATCGCACACAACAGCTTCCTTACTTGTGTTTCACCCCCGTTGTAGTCACGTGCGAAGTGTAAACAACACGCAGTGAGTATTGTTGGTATGAACCAGTGCATTTCAGAGGACTGTGCTGAGACAGCAAGCCGGCAATGTCTCAGCCATCCAGAGCAAGTCACTGCTGACTCCGCACCGTACCTGCGGTTTCAAACAAAGCCGCGGCCACGCAGAAAGCTACACGCTATGTTCGCTGCGCCAGGTGGTCACACATGGTGGTCTAGTTTCGCGATGTCGGAGAGACGCATGCCGTGGTATTCGAGTGATGATTCCGATGACAATATTCTGCTGGCTCTCACAGTTTGTGAACGTAAAAAAATTGGTTGTCTGTAAAGTCGGTTTACGGACGATAGTTTAATGTGACGTCATAAAAAAACATTAATGAAATGATTGCATACTTTTATGAATAAAATTGAATCATTTTTATTGAACTATCACTATTTTTATGGATACAAAGAAGAAGTGAAATGAAATCTACAATTTAATTGATAAATTTACTTTTATTTGCACTCATTAATTCAAATATGTTTAGCCTATTACTTTAACGAAGAGATTATTTTAACTATAAATTTTATAGGCTACATGTTTGCTATTTAACTTCTTCCAATCTGTGTTATTCTGTTAAGTATAGGACGATGATAGGAAAAGTAGGAAACAAATGGGAGTGTTTCAAGTTTAATGTGCCTCGAAAAAGTCAAATCGATGGTTGTTCCAATCGAGTGGAAGAGAGAGATAGATGCGGCGCAAGCGTACAATGATCGTAACGGGACAATGTACGTAACGGGACAATGTGCGTAACGGGACAATGTGCGTAATGGGACACTTTTTCGTGCGTGCAGCCGGCGTTCATAGATTTATTAGACGTTGTCACGTCACAAAATATATACGCGATTGCTTAGCAAGCTGTGCGCACGACTATGGACACCACAGATTCAAAAATCTGTTCACAATTGAATTCCTAAGCATTAATTATAGCCAATGAAATTCTGATAGGTTTCCAACATCTCTTGGCTGTTTCGCGTAAATAAATATTTTAATTATCAGTACTAGCAAGAAAATAACAGCTGTTACACAGATACCAAACCAAAAATAAATATACCGGATGCCCCATAACTTAACATCAAGTCGAGAACAGTTGATAGGCCAAATAGTTACGATTATGGATTAAAAATAAAAATTTAATAAAATATTCCTCATTTAAGCAAAATAACTCACTAATTTTGCATTGAAAATACTTTTAGATTTGAATAGACACAGTCATTCGATTAAAAGTTTTTAGCGCATATGTGGTGCAAATATTTCCCCCAAATAATTACTCATTTCCACTCTAGGAAATATAAATACCTACTTAAAAGGTTTTGTTTTGTTAAAAACAAATTTTTTTTTCCCACCTGAAATTATATTGTTTCTATTTCTTTAATAACATCGTTTGTAAATATTCACATTAATTTATTAGAATGGTGAGATGTTAGCAATATCCTGAAATCGCGTGAGCAAACCCGCGGGTCATTAGTTAGTATAATTAAACACAAATATAATTATTGTTTGGTTATTTACAAAGAAAATATTTTCATTCATAACACACGAAATAAACTGGTCAAAACAATGAACCTGACGAAAAGTAGAAAAAACACACACACATACAGCGAGAGAGAGAGAGATATTCGTGAAAATGCAAAGTAGATTGATAACGTGCAGTTGCATTTATCACGCAACTGCGCGCGCAGACAAAAGAGCAACTGCTGTCCGTGAAGGTTCCTCTGGCAGAGACCCCGTTCGTAGCGACGGCACGAAGCAGATGTACCACCGCGCCCGCACCACCAACTCCGCATTCCCCGGCGGGCAAGTAGAAGGTTATCAGGTGTTCCGGTACAGCCCGCCCTCGGCGAACATGGCGGCCTTCGCTCTTATCGCGCGAGCCCGGCAATATGGCTACTGTGTTGGTGGGTGGTGGAGGGGTGGAGGGGAAAGTGGGAGGGGCTGCCGACCCTTCCGCGAGCGTGTTTCCCCTCCTCCCTCTACTTCCCCGCCCATCGCGGACTGCGCTATCAGCACGGATGAACACCGCGCAGTAACCACACAAGGCGGCGCCCTCAGGGTCGGAAGCCGCTGCCACCGGACTACTCGTTCTTATCCCTGTTCGGGGGCCGGTGTTGAATATGCATGAGCCCCGCAGCGAGCACCGGACAGGGCGGCGATAGGCCGTAAGTCGTCCAGAAATTGCACCCCTTCCCGACCGAACTAAGACTTCACGGAGTCCGTCGATTGAGAATCTCGCCGACTGTTAAATACTCGTGCTGTGATTCGTTTTCTGAGTGCTGAAGGCCTGAAAGCGGCTGAAATCCACCGTCAGATCAGTGAAGTGTACGGAGAAAATTATGACCGATCGAATGTTACGGAAATGGGTTGGAACTTTTAAATATGGTCGAACGAAGTGGGCGACCTCCTGTTTCTGCATTTGAAGAAGCATTTGGGTGGCAATTGTTTTCGGATCTTCGCGTAGTCTTCTGATGACGCGACACTTCTAAGGGCCACGAGACCTTTCCAGAGCGGGACTGAGAGGTATATAAGCGGCGATGCCCCGCCTGCGAGGCAGAGACGTGAAGAGGGTTAGTGACCCCTGGGCAGAGCGATGGCGGGCCACAAGCGACGGGCTTCGTGCGAGAACACTGGACCATCAGGAGCCGCAGCATCGGGTACGGTGTTGTGTGCGCGGCGGACGAGCGAGTAGTGCGAGGCAGTGTGTTGGGACAGAGGTGCGCGGTAAGAGACCAGCAGTAGAGAGAGCTACTGCCGAGCCGAGCTCCAGTGGGGATAGTCAGTAGTGGACTTGTGAAGGCGTGATTAATGTGTGGCCAGAATCTACATTGTTGTAATTAAACTAAGAGTGTAAGTATTAGGTAATAAATAAAAAAATTGCAATTAATTAATTGGGCTATCATTTTCGAACCTGTTCCCCCACTTGTAGCAATATTTTTCAGGTGCTAAGAAAATTAATTTTTGCTTGCGCTAAAATAATTTTTTTTTGGTAGGTACTTAAGTTACAGTTGAGGCCTTACTTGAGGCGCTCGGGTTTGAAGTCAGAAATCGCAGTTGGGTACAAAGGGTAAATGCTGTAAAAAGTACAGCCCCTAAGCAGGAAAAGTCGGCATGGAAAATAATTAAGTGCATCACTGCCTGTTTGCTATTTAATTTAAAGGCTTGGTATTGGCTTGGTACATTAACTACAGGACAACTGATACAAATTTGCAGATCGCGATCTTGCATTAAAAAAAAATACATATAATATAACCAATCATTAACAACTACCTATTACGCTTAATTTTACAAACATTTAAGAAAACTTAGATTTTCCCTAACAACTCCGTTAAAAAGTAATCATGGCTAACGTAGTTGTCTATAAATGTTTCTTGGCACATCCCTAATTCTCTTCGTCAAATCGGTCTCTAGTTGTGGCGCTATAATCCGTGCCTAACATCCCGCACCACAGCATAAAAAAAACGTCCAAGTCGAACTTGCAGTAAATGTAGTTTTCTCGCCGGCCCAACATGAAAAAGAAATAGAGTTTAGTTCACGGCGTTAAAGATTTCTGATGCTATTAAGGTCTGAGTTTGTGATCACTATAGTCGCTCTGCTTTTCGTTCCATTGAAAACTCAAGCCGATGTCTGGTTGTTAATATAAAGTGCGTCGAGGCTTACTTTCAGTCCATGCAGCGTGCTGGGTGACAGCCCCGGGCTGGGCACTCGCTCGAAGCGTTGGTGAATGGAATACGGGCTTCCATTTTGCTGCAGTCCAACTCGCTTGCTCCCGCAAGTCGAAGTGCCCTCCACCAGCCGCTAGCCCCGTCTGCCCGCCAGCCAGCCGCAGTAGTCCGCTCGTTCACGCCTCCCCATGACGTCACACCGCTCCGCGCGCGCCGCGGTGTTGGCTCGTGGAAACACAAACGCAGATCCGCTAATGTCCGTAATGTTCTTGTGTTTTTTACCATACTTCAAGGCGAGTTGGAGACATGTGCCAAACTAACTATAATATCATATAATATAATCTATACCAAATCAATTTAAAAGACGTTAATAATAAAGACGTTCAAACTACAAATTAATTATAAAAGTATAAAGGTGAAACTAATGGAGGCGTAGCAAACGCCTCACAGTTTCTGCGTTTTCAGTGACACGCCTTGAACTAGTGTTTGGCATCTTCACGTGCATATTCGTCTTCATTGTGCTGAATAATTGTTTTACTTTGAAATAAAGTTCAAATCAAGTACGCCACAAGGGCAATTGAAGAACACAAGTTCGCAAGTGCACAACTGCGTACTTGAACTGGCTTCATCCTCCATTCTAAATTTTAGGTTTTTCGCTTATTGCAGATTTCCATAAAGAAATTGATTGAATGAAAATTACATTATAGAAGCAATTATGTATGTGTTAACCAGTTGTGGAATTTCAGTAAAGGAACTTCTAGTGAGAGCCGTGATGCAATTAGTTAACAAAAATTAGAAATGCAAATATTTGATTTTTTTTTACAAATGGCAATTAACAAGTAGCATGTACCTGACGGGAACATTCGATACAGAAAACAAAATGGGTAATTTTTCCTTATTGCATATTCAGTTATATCAAAATCAAAAGTATTTTGGAAATTGTACAATTTCAAGTTAAAATACATTCATGCCTTAATTTATTTTTAATTTTTTTTTACGTTAAAATACAATGGTATATTTTGCACAGTAAAATTGCTCGCGGTAACAATATTCCTTATCGAGTTTTATCCAGATATTCAAAATAAGGAACAATTACCACAAAGTGCAATGTTTATAAAACGAATCATTTGAACGAATTAGTCCAGAAAAAAAATCTGGGTAAGCTGTATTTGGGACTACAGCCGCCAGGAGTTTGTTTCATGAATTTCCATTGCGCTGATCGGGAATGTTATGTATGAAATAAATAAAACAAAATTGATGTTGCTTTATTTCTTGACGTGAATCCGATGAACGTCTTACTTGACGACCAGGGCTGCCACGCCAGAAAAATCGCAACACCAAACCGCGACAGACTCGGCCAATCGTTCACAACCGCTGGCTCCACTGACACCACACCAACACCAGAATCTTCAGAGAGCACATCCAAGTCCATTACCAAGCAACTGTCTGCATTCCCCGTCGCTTCTCGCGAGGTTGAAGGCTAGGGGCTCGCTCGAGCGCAGATTTAGCGCCTCGTTCGGGGGCTCGTTTTGCCCCACTACGACAATCATCTGCATTTTTAATTTCTTCTGCTCTGGCGATATCGCTTGTTTTATTTTCTCCGACATAACCTGTTTTCGCTTAGGCATTTTGCGATTAATGGTTTCGAAACCCAAATCAATAACTTTACAATCATTCCACTCAACTAGCACCACTTAATGATGCTCACTCACGAGCAAATTAAAGTTTAAATCACGGAAATCGGTCCATTACTTTCGGAGTCACAACTCTCGCTGACTTCAGTTCGACGCCCCCCCACCACCGCTCATTACGTCATCACTGCAAACGTTAACCGGGTGAGTCATACGTAACAACGAGTAAAGTCTGCTCTACTAACATATATTTCCTTCAACTCTGTAGCTTTCATAGTTTACGAGTTTTAGGTGGTGTGGAATCCTCGGCCGAAGTGGCACCCAAACAGAGATTAAAGACATTCATATTCCAGTCGGAAATTCATGTCAAAAATTGTGGCATGAAAATGAGGTAACACGTCGGCGAAGGGATAAAAAGGCGAAAAGGGGGGGGGGGGAGGGGGTGGTACCGATACGACGGGGAGCGGGCCAATCCAGCGAGACTGTCGAAGCTGTTGCCAGTGGAAGGAAGGCGGCAAGTTGGCACCAATGCAGCGTGGTCCCCTCTCGCTTGGAGGGTGTCGAGTAGCTGGCGAGTCAAACGCGCCGAACCCAGCACGGGTCGTTTCCACAACGCCGAAATACCATAACGCCGAATGTCAAAATTGACCACAACGCCGACAGCTAGAAAACTGCTGTGTACCACAACGCCGAAATAACAACTGAATGAATTTGTGTGTGTTTCTTAAATGTACCTTAACGCCGAAATACCACAATCAAACCTAACCTTACCTAACCTAACTTTACCTAACCTTACCTAACCTAACTTAACCTAGCCTAACCTAACCTAGTCTAACCTAACCTAACCTTTGTGGCAGTCCTGCAATTACATTTTTCGGCGTTAGTGTATTTCGGCGTTGTGGTAGGTACTTCGGCGTTGTGGTACACAGCAGTTTTATAGCTGTCGGCGTTGTGGTCAATTTGGCATTTCGGCGTTGTGGCATTTCCGCGTTGTGGTGCGTCCCCACCCAGCACTCGCCAGAGATGTGTAACACCTAACCTCGGTAACGATTCAGTCAATTATTGCTGATTTTTGTAATTTTTTTTCCAATTTCTATGTTAATAATTACGTATTTCCAAGATGGCGGCCAGTATGTCATCGTTAGCTTACTGGAGGCTGGTAGATGAGGAATTTATAGCTCTTTTTTTTAGTATTTTTCACAAAATTTTTATTAAATAAGTGGTTTTTACTTAGAACAAACATTATTGGATCGAGCAAGGATTGAACCAAGCACCGTATGCAATCGAATCAAAAATTATTTGAACAAGTTATTATATAAATGATTTTTTTGGGAAAATTTCCCCAAATTTCTAGCTAAATTATAACGTATTTTTAAAGATGGCGGCCAATACGGTCGACATGATGGCGGGAGTACTGGCAATAAATAATTAACTACACTCTAGCAGATAACAATTAACCTTATATGGCGGCAACGCCCTCTAGCCGATGAAAACAATGTATCGTATCCAAGGTGGCGGCCTCAAGCAGACGAAAACAAGATGTCGGACATTACGTCATATGGCTGATCTAATACCTGCCTTGGCATTAGTGGTGGGGGTCAGCTGCTGGTGGCTTCCATGGACGAAGGATCCATCAACATTATTAATCGAATTACCTCACCAGGTTCGAATTCATTACCTTTTTATAAATTTTATTAGCAAAAATTAATTAAATAATTTTTTTTATGAATTTTAAAATTTCCCCGAGTTTCTAGCTTAAAAATTACAAAATTTCTTAATTATTATTTTATAAATTTTATTATTTAATTTTTATAAATTTTAAAATCTTTCCCAAATTCAAGATGGAGGCCGTAACAAAAATTGCAACGATGGCGGTTGAGGTCAAGGTCTAGGCTCTACTCTAGAGGCTTATAAATGGGGAATTTAACCCTTTGGGAACATTTCAAGCCTCTGGCATTTTCGGGGAATAAAATGGGGAAATTTCCCTCAAAACTGTAAATTTCCCCTCAACATAGGAAAATGTCTAGGAATTTCGAGTATTTTGAGGAATTTGAAGGAACTTTGACACCAAAAATTGGCCGCTTTGATGTCACAATCCAAGATGCCGACCATAACAAAAATTACGACATACGGGGATTTAGGCACTTGATTCCTAAATGGCAAAATTCAAGATAGCAACTAAGGTCAAATGTCAAGGTTAAGGCCAAAGTCCAAGGTCAAGGGTGAAGGTGGTCATCCAACATGGCCACCATGACACCATAACTCAAGATGGCAACCATAACGAAGAGTGCAATGGTGACGTCATCAACCAAGATGGCTGCCGTGACGTCCGAATTCAAGATTATGGTCGGCTCCTAGCTCCTCAGCCTGAACCCTGCGCCAGTAAATAATTTAATATACTACTGTTACGTGATTTGTAAAAAAAACTCTACATAATGACTAACAAGCAGCTTTTTCATAACGTTACCTTTCACCCTAAATTAACATCATGTTAGTGTTACCAGTAAGTGTGCATGTATAAGGCCATGGTCCATTTGTGAATCAAATAAATATATATGAACTAAAGTTAAAATAACTTGAACCAGCACATTAGATCACATGGGATAATACGTAATTATTGTCAACTGAAGTAATATGGGTTGTCTATCATCGAGAGGAAAACATAATATATCTTTTTGAATAAACGCTGTCTTGTTTAATAACGTAACAGAACAAAAATATTTTGAAAACTTTACATTTATTATTTCTCCTGTAAAATTTCAATAAGTTTGTTATAAACGAATTTTAAAACATGTTTTTTAAACTTTGCGATAGTCCGGAACTGAATGGAAGAGACTCACAGAATACTTTGTTATGGCACTTCCCACAATTTAGAAAAAAAAAAAAAAAATTAAATCTTGCTCATACTTAGTATTTTTCCTTTATTGCTTTTTGTGAACGTATTTTATGTTCATAATATTGGAGTATACATAATAATGCAAAAAAAAAAAAGAGAACGGAATAATTTGATTAATTTGCACTTACAAAACACAAAATAACAGGAACACAGATGTACACACAAGTAGTTTTATTTTCTAAATAATTTACCTAATATTTACATAAAAATGTACAAGTTTATTTTTTTTTTTTAACTTCCCAGCACTGCAGCACTCACGAAACGCACCCCCGACATGATATGCTCTTTCACACCTTCCCCCTCAACAACTGGAACTCGACACGAGAAAGCGCACGTCTGCTCCCGCACGGTTCCGAGACCCCACTGTGGACCGGGCGCGCGCGCTTCTGGCCGCTCGCGGTTCGCCGAGGCCAACCCCGGGAGGGGGCGGAGGGCGCCAGGCTCCGGCCGGCTGGTATCAGGACCCGATGAGCGCGACCGCCAGGCCGAGCAGGAACACGCCCACCGGGTGCTGCAGCCTGAGCTGGCCGCCGTGCTGCATGGCCGCCGGGTGCTCGCCTGCGGACAGCACACGTGCACTGCCGAGAAGCCGCTCCACATACACACGTGCACTGCCGAGAAGCCGCGTCACATATACACGTACTCACGTACTCACGTACACACTTATACACATTCACACGTTCATACGTACACTGCCGAGAAGCCGCGTCACATACACACGTACTCACGTACTCACGTACTCACGTACACACTTATACACGTTCACACGTTCACACGTACACTGTCGAGAAGCAGCGCCACATACACACGTGCTCATGTACTCACGTACACACTTATTCACATTCACACGTTCATACGTACACTGCCGAGAAGCCGCGTCACATACACACGTACTCACGTACACACTTATACACATTCACACGTTCATACGTACACTGCCGAGAAGCCGCGTCACATACACACGTACTCACGTACTCACGTACACACGTACACACTTATACTGCCGAGAAGCCGCGCCACATACACACGTGCTCATGTACTCACGTACACACTTATTCACATTCACACGTTCATACGTACACTGCCGAGAAGCCGCGCCACATACACACGTGCTCATGTTTTCACGTACACACTTATTCACGTTCACACGTTCATACGTACACTGCCGAGAAGCCGCGTCACATACACACGTACTCACGTACTCACGTACACACTTATACACATTCACACGTTCATACGTACACTGCCGAGAAGCCGCGTCACATACACACGTACTCACGTACACACTTATTCACATTCACACGTTCATACGTACACTGCCGAGAAGCCGCGCCACATACACACGTGCTCATGTACTCACGTACACACTTATTCACATTCACACGTTCATACGTACACTGCCGAGAAGCCGCGTCACATACACACGTACTCACGTACTCACGTACACACGTACACACTTATACTGCCGAGAAGCCGCGCCACATACACACGTGCTCATGTACTCACGTACACACTTATTCACATTCACACGTTCATACGTACACTGCCGAGAAGCCGCGCCACATACACACGTGCTCATGTTTTCACGTACACACTTATTCACTTTCACACGTTCATACGTACACTGCCGAGAAGCCGCGTCACATACACACGTACTCACGTACTCACGTACACACTTATACACATTCACACGTTCATACGTACACTGCCGAGAAGCCGCGTCACATACACACGTACTCACGTACACACTTATTCACATTCACACGTTCATACGTACACTGCCGAGAAGCCGCGTCACATACACACGTACTCACGTACTCACGTACACACTTATTCACATTCACACGTTCATACGTACACTGCCGAGAAGCCGCGTCACATACACACGTACTCACGTACTCACGTACACACTTATACACGTTCACACGTTCACACGTACACTGTCGAGAAGCAGCGCCACATACACACGTGCTCACGTACTCACGTACACACTTATACACGTTCACACGTTCACACGTACACTGTCGAGAAGCAGCGCCACATACCACGTGCTCACGTACTCACGTACACACTTATTCACATTCACACGTTCATACGTACACTGCCGAGAAGCCGCGTCACATACACACGTACTCACGTACTCACGTACACACTTATACACGTTCACACGTTCACACGTACACTGTCGAGAAGCAGCGCCACATACACACGTACTCACGTACTCACGTACACACTTATACACGTTCACACGTTCACACGTACACTGTCGAGAAGCAGCGCCACATACACACGTGCTCATGTACTCACGTACACACTTATTCACATTCACACGTTCATACGTACACTGCCGAGAAGCCGCGTCACATACACACGTACTCACGTACTCACGTACACACTTATACACGTTCACACGTTCACACGTACACTGTCGAGAAGCAGCGCCACATACACACGTGCTCACGTACACACTTATACACGTTCACACGTTCACACGTACACTGTCGAGAAGCAGCGCCACATACCACGTGCTCACGTACTCACGTACACACTTATTCACATTCACACGTTCATACGTACACTGCCGAGAAGCCGCGTCACATACACACGTACTCACGTACTCACTTATACACATTCACACGTTCACACGTACACTGTCGAGAAGCAGCGCCACATACACACGTACTCACGTACTCACGTACACACTTATACACGTTCACACGTTCACACGTACACTGTCGAGAAGCAGCGCCACATACACACGTGCTCATGTACTCACGTACACACTTATTCACATTCACACGTTCATACGTACACTGCCGAGAAGCCGCGTCACATACACACGTACTCACGTACACACTTATACACGTTCACACGTTCACACGTACACTGTCGAGAAGCAGCGCCACATACACACGTGCTCACGTACTCACGTACACACTTATACACGTTCACACGTACACTGTCGAGAAGCAGCGCCACATACCACGTGCTCACGTACTCACGTACACACTTATTCACATTCACACGTTCATACGTACACTGCCGAGAAGCCGCGTCACATACACACGTACTCACGTACTCACGTACACACTTATACACGTTCACACGTTCACACGTACACTGTCGAGAAGCAGCGCCACATACACACGTACTCACGTACTCACGTACACACTTATACACGTTCACTCGTTCACACGTACACTGTCGAGAAGCAGCGCCACATACACACGTGCTCATGTACTCACGCACACACTTATTCACATTCACACGTTCATACGTACACTGCCGAGAAGCCGCGTCACATACACACGTACTCACGTACTCACGTACACACTTATACACGTTCACACGTTCATACGTACACTGCCGAGAAGCCGCGCCACATACACATTTGCTCACGTACTCACGTACTCACGTACACACGTGCACACGTGCACTGCCTAGAAGCCGCGCCACATACTCACGTACACACGATCACAAGTGCACACGTACACGCGTGCACACGTAAACACGTACACTGCCGAGAAGTCGCGCCACATACTCACGTACACATGTACACACGTTCACACTTATACACGTACACACGTACACACGTAAACTTCCTAGAAGCCGCGCCACATTGGCTCAAGCGTGGTGCTCGCATTGCGGCGAAAAGTTTTGAAAGAAACTTCTTTACAAAATCGACTCTAACGAAGGCAATTATAACTCATACTTTTTTAACCATCATCAGGTGTGATCAACCGTCATTCCCACGACGTTTTGGGTGTTGATTTAGTACAATTATTTCGGACATAAACCATTGCAGTTGAAATGGTAAAAAGGTTTTTTAAAAAAACCCTGGAAAACGCAACAAACAGATGGACACAACGACAAAACAACGAAGACCGTACAGACGAACACCGTAATCAGACCGCACAATAATTCCTTGGAAGGAATCAGTCATGGAAACAATAAAATAACGGACGACGGAACAGTTTTAACAAGTCAGACAACAAACCTAGACAAGACAGAAAACATACAAACCATAGGCGTGCGCAGGACTTCAGTATTGGTGGTGCCAGATTACACAACAGCCCTGTCATCCACGGACCTCGAGCCTAAAGCAGGTCCGGGGATCCTCCCCCGGAAAAATTTGGATTTTAAAGCGCAAAATGGTGCTATTTAAGGTGTTTCCGAACAAAAACATTAAATACACAGATGTAAAAATTTTAACATTTTTTATGACAAATTATGGCTTTGAACGTTATAATCACCAGGAAAACTACTAAACTATTTACAGTTTTAAGCTTTGTTGAGCCATAAAGTAAATTGCACAAATTGTTTGCACGGAAAACATGCTGGTGGCTTTGAAAAACCGTACTTATATGTTTTCTAAAGACGCCAAATAAATGCTAGAAGAAACATAATCAAATGTTAAGTTTTAAAATCAACAAATGAAGGGAGTTTTTGTAACATGCCTAAAATATGTAAAATATTAAAATAAAAAATACAAAAATAAGAGTGGGTAAAAGTTTTAACTTTTGGAATACAACAAAAATGTTTTTTTCGGTGACTGCATATAAGTCATCGAGTAAGCCTATCCTAACTAACTAAACTCTCTCTCTTTTTTTAAATAAACCCTGGCGGACGGTGGCTATTATTCCGTGCGCCTGCCGAGTGGAGTGAACAGTGGACACCGAGCGCGCATTCTATGTAATTCGAGGAGAACTATGAGAAGTATTTACATTTCAGAAGTTTCGTAGCCGCGGCCCGCGTGTACAACACAAGTAATTGCAACTGGCTTGTTTCCGTGTGTATAGTTGGTAGGATTGATAATTGATATACTGATAGTGTTATGAGCACATAACTGTAACTCGGCACGATTGTAAAACATATTGTTTTGGAAATAATACGGATTTTTGTAAGAATGTATTATTTCTGCGTGTAAAAAACAAAATAACGTTAACCCTAATGGTGGTGCCAAGGCACCTGTGGCACCTACCGTGCGCACGCCTATGTAAACAAACACAATGAAGAAAAACAACAGGTTTTCGGACAACACAACAACGACAGCACCGATGAACACAGCAGGCCTCCTATGAGAAAACAGTTGCAACGTTTTCGAAACTGGGATCCGTTCCCCTCATGAGGCACAAACACAATGTTTCTTTATCATTCTTGATTTTTTTTTTTTTTTACATGACAAACAGAGCGAAACTGGAATGTCGTATGTCCAAAGAATTGTATTAAATCGTTATTACCTCCTTGCACGAATAATTTAAAGAAGCGTTTTGGGTGTTGCAATACGGCGATGGTGAGATAAAAAGTGACTTCACAGCATGCACATCTCCTTACTATTCCTAAACCTTATGAAACAATGCCCAAGCAAGCAGAGGCGAACCCTAGCCGCATGTGCCACAGAAATGTCCTAAATGGTCAGCAACATTGCCAATGAGCAACCAAGGACGAACTGGACAAGTGGCAGATCAAAAAAGTGAGAGATATTTAAGAGTTTAAAGAAATATGGCATTTCTAGCAGTTCCACGTAGCCCAAAAACGTTCAAGTAAACCTCTATCGAAGGATAGTTGGTTTGTTTGGTATGGTTATGCATATTTGCACGATTATGCACACAGGGCCGCAACTAACTTGGGGGGGGGGGGGGGGGCAAGCGGGGCATACGCCCCGGGCGCAAAGCTGTGGGGGCGCCGAAATAGCTTGCATTGTAATTCCTACTACAACTGGTAACTGGTAAAAAGTTTTTTAACTTGCATGCCAGGAATGTCTAATCTGATAATAATATAACGTCTCAACATATTTAATGAACAAGTCTAGTGATCATACGGACTACTTTATGGACATAGTGGGTTAACGCATGGAAGGTACAGTAGCACAGACACTGCTACATGTAAGTAAGGAAAACGCTTAACGCTTAAATAGCACCATTTTTCCGTGGTGTGGTATGTGAAAAAAGAGAGGGGAGGGGGGGGGGACGCATGAATCCATTCATGCCCGGGTGCCAGAGACTCTAGTTGCGGCCCTGTATGCACATATGATAGAAGGGGAGAGATATGAACCAAAACAACTTTTACGACATAATTTTTCATCGTTTAGTATTGAATAGTTGCCTATCAAATCACATAGAGATGTTGGGAAACCATAAAATAGCGCCTTTTGAGAGTATTATTAGAGTTGCAGTTATCTCCTAAAATGAACAGTATTAAACGCAAATGATTCCACAAGGGGGAATTATTCATAGTAACCAGTCACCACTAACTTAAGGCATTCCACCGAATTATATAGTCTACTATGCTTTAACGAAGTCAAATTTTTGAAGATAAAACAATTGAAACAACTTAGCTATGGCCTAAATAGTTGGAACCAAGATGGTAATTTTTCGGTTTGTACCGTAAAACGGGAGGAACTCACTAGTTACACCGATACAGTGTTCATGGATTTTATTCATGCTGGCAGGGCCGCCCCGACCACAGAGAGGATGTTTGACGTAAATTACGCCACTGAGAAATATGTGGTTAAGGAGGGGTGGATTTCAAACATTTGTGGGGGTGGGGGGGATAAGAATAAAAAACACAAAATCTAAAAAAAAAAAGTTTATCAATCGACATTAATTGCCACGAATGAGCGATATTTCCTTTACTATTTTAGTGTCATATTTGAATTTTTTTTTTTAAAAAAAGGAGTTTGATAAACTTATTTTCCCGGACCACCTTTGTGGATACTATCAAATTCAATGTTCTAGGCAAATATCTATATTGGAGGAGGTGGAGGGGAGAGATTGTTGGTTTAAGGGGGAGAGGGTTGAGAAACCCGGACAAAGGGGAATCTAAACATGTGATCTCTTCCTCGACGAAGGATTATTTGCAATAGTACACGACAACCAATTCTAGGCTACCAGGGAAAAGAAGAACATGGGCCACAAAATCGCCCAAAAGGAATGAAGTCAGCGGTCTGCTAAGAACCTGCTCCCGTGGTTTTAATAGCAAAAAGTCAGCACTAAACTATTTTTATGACATGACATTAAGTTTATATAGAAAAGGCAATGATTAAAACAAATTCTTATAGGGAAAAAGAGTAGAAGGTAAAATTTCCATAGCACGTAATAAAGTTTATCCCTTGATTGTGATGGCATGATCCTAATGTACACGAATATTGCATTTTTTTTTAAATTTAGTAAGCTGAAAGATCCTGGACATAACCCAAAACTTGTATTATAACAATGCATTATTATCGTTAGTTGAATTCGAAAGAAAAAATTCACAATATCTGAATATTTGTTTGTTTTGTGATATTCAGAAAAGCAACCAACATGTAGGTACCAAAGGATCAATATATAGCCTACACGATCATGCCATCGAGATCAATGGATAACCACGGATACGTTATACAGAACAATTACCGAGTGAAAGTCAAAACTTGTCTAATATTACTTTTCCCTGGCCGCCCAGAAACGATTTGACCTTGAAAAAAAAAAGAGCGAGTCTTTCAGTATTCGCCAGAGATGTGTAACATCAAACCCCGGTAACGATCAAATTCATATTTCCTCATGTTGCGAATACACTTATAATACGAAATTCGAACATGAGATTTAACATCGAATTCTTTAAAAAAAATGCCGAGCCTGATAAACATACGAAAATTGTGTTTTAACAACATTTCTGGACGCGAATCACACGTAGTATCCGCACCCACCGCTAGATTTCGCTGCCGGAGCAGCTACATTGAGTTTCGTCGAATCATTTGATCAGCAGACAGAATTTTAAACTACGATAAAATGAAAAAAAAGAGACTTTGAGAAAAATTCTAAACGCCGGCTTTGGACCTGATTTTCGATAAGTTTACATTTGACTTTGTGAACTTTGGCTCGCGCCATCCGCCACAGATGGCAGCACCATGTTTTTTTTTTACACATTCCCGTTCCTCTCGCTCCGTTCACGGAGAAGAATCCTACTGAAATGACGGCACACGGAGAGAGCTGGGATGTTGCACGTGGGGAGGGAACTGTCGGGAACTCCCAAGATGGCGCCGGGAACTGTGGGGAACAAGATGGCGCCGGGAACTGTCGGGTCCAAGATGGCGCCGGGAACTGTCGGGACCAAGATGGCGCCGGGAACTGTCGGGAACCAAGATGGCGCCGGGAACTGTCGGGACCAAGATGGCGCCGGGATCTGTCGGGAACCAAGATGGCGCCGGGAACTGTCGGGACCAAGATGGCGCCGGGATCTGTCGGGTCCAAGATGGCGCCGGGAACTGTCGGGAACAAGATGGCGCCGGGAACTGTCGGGTCCAAGATGGCGCCGGGAACTGTCGGGACCAAGATGGTGCCGGGATCTGTCGGGAACTCCCAAGATGGCGCCGGGAACTGTCGGGAACAAGATGGCGCCGGGAACTGTCGGGACCAAGATGGCGCCGGGAACTGTCGGGACCAAGATGGCGCCGGGATCTGTCGGGAACTCCCAAGATGGCGCCGGGAACTGTCGGGAACAAGATGGCGCCGGGAACTGTCGGGTCCAAGATGGCGCCGGGAACTGTCGGGACCAAGATGGCGCCGGGAACTGTCGGGAACCAAGATGGCGCCGGGAACTGTCGGGACCAAGATGGCGCCGGGATCTGTCGGGAACCAAGATGGCGCCGGGAACTGTCGGGACCAAGATGGCGGGGGCGCGCACCGTTCAGCACGTGGACGACCACCGTCCGCAGGTTGGCGTTGGACGGGTTGCAGGTGTAGTTGCCCGAGTCGCGGGCGGTGGCGCGCTGGATCAGCAGGTAGCTGGTCGTCACGTCGCCCTTCTCCGTGATGACGCTGACCCCGCCGCGCGGCGAGTCGTAGCTGATCTCCTGCGGGACATCACAGGACGACACAGTCGTAGCTGGTCTCCCGCGGGCCGCACGACCGCCTTCCCGTCAGCGGGGAGACAGTCCGGCCATGGGGCGTCTCTAGCATCCTCGCAACAATATACAGGTTGTCAACGAAAGAACGCCCCAATTCAGACTAAAACAAATTATGCATCAAACTGAAGGTCAACTAATCTAGTTTTTTTTTTTTTACAAATTTTTAATATATGCACCTTTATTTATACGGCACGCATCCAACTAAAAATCCAATTAATAACCACACTTTGGTTAACACGTCCGGAGTAATGGAAAGCAAATAGCCCTCTTCCAACTGTCTGTCTCAACTGTGGCAAACCCATTAGGTAGCGGCGGAACGTAGACGCGAATCGTTTATAAAGCCCAAAAAAAGAGGGGGGGGGGGGGGGGGGAATCGTGCGAAAATAAACTTTGTCGTCCCAACGATTACGACTGATCCAACGGTCAGGGACTTGAACGTTCAATCGCTCTCGTACGAAGAGATTACAATGGGGAGAGGGCTCCATCCGGTTGCCAAATAAAGTTTACAGGTTCAACCCTCTCCTAATTGGAGAAAGAGCCATTCTTTCGAGCTGCAAGCGAGAAAACAACAAAGCAGTACTCGCGCATGTGCTTATCTAAAACTGTTCGGGTTACTCTTTGATTGTGACCTTAAACAACACTCTACAACGCTAACAGTTGATACCATTAAATTTTACAACTGAGACATTCTTTCAAAGACACACTGTTTTTGAGATTGCCCTGTGACGTAGGGAACAAAGTTTCAAGAGTATTTTATTAAAATTTCCTGGAAAAGTTATGCAATTCAGTCACCTCATATTTGTACACAACCTGTGTATGGTTGAAATTTACTTACATAAGTTACAATTGAAGATTTTTTTTTTTTTGGATCGTCTAGGTATTTCAATGTTAGTCTCTAGATTAATTATTCATTCTGAAAGCATACCAATAACAACTACTGAGTTATCTTAGAGATGATTTATGAGCGGATGATACGTAAACAGGGATAGGAGGTTTCTCTGAATGCAAGCCGGGCATTTAAAGTGCTGGTCAATCCCTGTCGATTTAAATTGTGTCTTGACGATTTCACATTTGAAACAAAAAAAACTTTCAAAATTCATGCTCTCTTGTCAATTGACGTCATTTCGTAGGAAGTTGCTCGTTAGAATTCACAAAATTAACCCAAGAGTAAATCATCAGGAGAAAATATATCGAACATGAAGATAAATTAGAAAAAGAAAGCATCGAAATTTAAGTTTCAGTATGGCTTAAAAATGTTATTTTACAGATTTTTTTTTCCAAATTTTCCTAGGGAGGGTCCACGAACCCCCGTCCCCTTTATCTCTAGGGGTTATTCCATAATTTGCCCCCCCCCCCCCCCAACCACGGACAAGGCCCCCCACAAAGTTCAGGATCGCCACTGAGCTCACAAAACTCCCACACTCGCGGTGAAGGTTTGGGCTCACGAGAAAAATGGCAAAGATTACGACGATGAAGATAATGAAGTTGAGAAAGATTGATAACTATGAAGAATTTGACGAAGGTGAAAAATACGACGATCATCAAGATGAAGTAAAAAAAAAAACACGATGACGGCTTTGAAGAAGATGATGATGATGATGATGATGATGCTGATGGAGCAGCGACTGAAAGCAATGGCGTTGGTAAGTGGGGGGGGGGGGGGAAGTGTTTACTGGCCCAAGTCAACGTCAGACATGTTTTACATTTGGGTAAAACAACTCGGGTCCGATCCCACCGGGAATAAATAATAAAAAAAAAAACGAATCGAATCTACGGGAGGGGAGTGATGTGACCATTTCACCACAAAGGTCAAATCCAGAATTTTTTTATCGACGGAACGTGATCAGTCATCCAGTCCCCTTGTCCGTCTCCAGAGATCTTTGGTGTCGACGAGACTCATGATTCTGGCCACGAGTTTGTTCTCCTTCGGAAATGAACAAACTGCCTTAAACAGACACGAGACGTTGAGAAACCTCAGATTCACCGACTCCAGTCAGATGCCCAAAATAATTCGCGTTCGAGCACCTTCATATTTTTATTTTTTTCATTTGCTGTTGTAAAAGTAAAAAGGTAAGTTAAGGTAGGTATTATATGTTAAAAAAATTCTCGCTAAAATTAACGTCTGGGTTATCTTACCCAAATCAAATGTGCAGTTTTTTTTGCTTCTAACGGAAAGTTTCACGAGCGAGCGGCGAACTGCGTATATGTTCGGGACTGATCGGAGGTCTGTGAATCTTCGGCTTCCCGTGTGTGTGAATGTGTGTGTATATATATCGGCAGTTGCGTTCAGAGCTCCAAGCGAGAGCACGTGTAACTAAACTCAACCAGGCCACAAACAAAACCGTAGTTGGAAACCAAAAATACTCACAAAAAGCAGAAAATAAAACATATTACTAATGAAAATGATGTATTTTATGTGCGCACTCACAAACTTGTAGAACACCAATAATTTATCATGTTCCGAAAATAGTAAACGAAAAATCACATCGCCACCACAAAAAAGATCTCGCAGCAAGAGGGCCAGAACTGCCAGAAGCTACAAAATAGGGAATTTCCCAGTGAATTACACCACTCTTGCATGACGTTGTTAAATTCCGTACAACGGGACGTCACCAACGCAGGTCAAAATAGTTGAAGTCGACATACCTTGAGAGAAGGCGCTGTACTGGGAAGGCTGGCGCAGCACCGCAGTGGCTTCGTAGCGCAACACGGTTAAAATGGCGAAGAAACAAAAACATCGTAAAATTAAAAAAAAAAGAAGGTGAAATTCGAACCTGGGTGAAATTCGGATCTGGGTGAAATTCAGACTTGGGTGACATCCCATCCAGACATGGATTAAATTAAGAATTGAGTGAAATTCAGACTCAGGCTTGGGTAAAATTAAGACTCAGACGTAATCTTGGGTAAAATGCACCTGGGTGAAATTTAACTCGGACTTGGGTAAAATACAGACTCGGACTGGGGTCAAATACAGACTCGGACTTGGGTAAAATACAGACTCGTAAAAAATACAGACTCTGACTCGGGTAAAACACAGACTCGGACTCGGGTAAAATGCAGACTCGGACTTGGGTAAAATACAGACTCGTAAAAAATACAGACTCTGACTCGGGTAAAACACAGACTCGGACTCGGGTAAAATGCAGACTCGGACTCGGGTAAAATGCAGACTCGGAATCGGGTCGAATACAGACTCGTACAAAATGCAGACTCGGACACGGGTAAAATACAGACTCGGACTCGGGTAAAATGCAGACTCAGACTCGGACTAGGGTAAGATGAAACCACGTAATGTTAATTATATTATTGGTGTGTGCTCGCCCACGCCCTGGCCTCGCTCTTCCCGCGGCCGGAGAGATTGATACCGCGGCGCGCGACGAGTCATCCATATCCGTCAGACGCGGCCGGCGGGACGGCGGGACGGCGCCATGAAATATTCGGGCGAGCGACCGCGCGTTGCCCCAACAAAGGCGGGCGCGCGGGAAACAAATAGCCCGTCACGGCCGCCTGCGCCTCGGCTGGCTGGAACAAAAATAAAATATTAAAATAATAATAACTTTAAATATCTGTCAGAAGCTGTTCATCGCGAGGATCACCCTGTTCGTGTTTACGAGCAACAGAAGAAAAAATAAAACGAAAAAACGAAAAAAAGACTCATATCCAGTAGAACCTTTTTGAGCTACGCGAGACGCGAAAAGACCGTGCATTATTCACAACAGTATAATTTTTTTTACGCCATAACAATTTTTAATCTTTAAGTATTGGACATTCGCCTTTACTAAGATTATAACAGTTTTTTTTTTCAAAGGAAATTTACGACGCGTATTTCACATGTTTCATTACAATTGTAGTCACTCCCAAAATTGAATTCAATACTGAACGCCGGTGACTTCACAGGGATTAAGTTTTTTGTAGCAACCAGTCTCTATCAACTTCTGGCATTCCACAAAATTACAAACTATGCTTCAACGAAGGCCAAAATTGAAAATAAAACGATAGAAAATATTTATGGCCAAAAAACTAACGATGTTTGTTCCTATCAGCTAATAATTCTATCAAACGCAGCCCTAACATTATACTTTTGGAGATGACTTTCTCGCTTGATCAAAATCCCACTTTTTTTTTCTTCCGTTGCACATACGTTAGATAGCCGACACAATTGGTCAATGCAGGCAATATAATCGCTTTCAGACCTTGCTAAGGGTTTGGTTGGTGCCAAAAGGTTCACCTGTCCGGATATGGTGGAGTTTTCTTCAAAACCTTGTGGTATCCTCCGTTCTGGAAGTACAAGCTTCATGTGGGTTCATCTCGGGGACGCACCACAACGCCGAAATACCACAACGCCGAAATACACTAACGCCGAAAAATGTAATTGCAGGACTGCCACAAAGGTTAGACTAGGTTAGGTTAGGTTAGGTTAGGCTAGGTTAGGTTAGGTTAGGTTAGGTTAGGTTTGATTGCGGTATTTCGGCGTTAAGGTACATTTAAGAAACACACACAAATTCATTCAGTTGTTATTTCGGCGTTGTGGTACACAGCAGTTTTCTAGCTGTCGGCGTTGTGGTCAATTTTGACATTTGGTGTTATGGTATTTCGGCGTTGTGGTAACGACCCGTCTATCGCCCTCAGATCCCTTCCGAACTCTGTAGATGACATTCTTCGGCGTGAGATAGTTCCACTTGGCCCAACATGCTGTTACATGGATAGAGCTCCCGCATTGTTTTTTTTTCTAGGCATGTGCCGTAGCCAACAAGCGACTTGTACTTTCTAATCATGGAAGGGGCGACGGAAGACTACCATACTGGAAAACTACCATGATTAATTAAATAAGCACGGTAAAACAGAAGAAAGAAAAAAAAAGTTGAATATTTGATCGATTATCTTTTCCCTGATTTAAAAAAAAAAATTGCCGAATGTACACATTATTTTAAGTATAAAAATATTAGTCAATTTTTGTACGAAATACTCAATTATACCTCGATAAACCGTATTTTAGATGTGCAAAAATAACCAAAGCTATGAGGTGTACAAAGTTATAATATCTTTCTTTTAGTATTACAAACTATTCCTTGTCAACCGTTTTCCAATAGAATATTTTGTAAAAGTACTGAAAAATCAATTGTGAGTTGTCCAAAGTATTTTTCGTCTTTATTTACTGTTCTTGTTGCTAATGACTCATCGTTGTTCGCCCTCTGTGTTCGTCTGTGCTGTAATAATTTTTTTTTACCAATTCTTTGTACGTATTTTTCTGTCTATGTTTTAAATGTTTTGACGTTCCCTGAGTTTCGCTTGTTTTCTGTATGTTTGCATATTTATGTTTCTTGCCTTATGACATAAATTATATATATAAATATATAAATAATCAATCTCCCCAACTGCAAGAACCATTAAAAAAAAGAAAAAAAATCAAGTATTTATTTGGTATTTGAAACCCGTCGTTTGCAAAAAAGTATTTAAAATAAAGTTATATATTATTTCGTAATAATCTCAAAATATCAAGTGTAGTATGTATGGACAATTTAATTTCATAATGGATGTATTACATATACTTAAGTTGTTGAACTCAAGGATAGGTTCTCATAATAATTAAAAAAAAAATTATAAGAAAAGTTAAATTTCTTTCTAGGATATTGTTTGACGAAAATAAACATACACAACCATTAACTGCAACAGTTAAAACATAATACATGTTTTATACTATTAACGTAGAAATATTACACATCCAAAATAAAAACACCGAATTACAATTTTTGTTACAATTAAAATTACAAATAATTAAATAGCGATGTCACTGCGATGTGCAGAAATACTGTAAGTTCCAATAAAATATAGTTGTATTCAAATAATGTGAATATTTCTCAATAAGTAAGAATATCTCACAAAACTAGTGTCATCTAAATTCTTAGTCTTCAGAAACTGATCGATTTAAGGTCATTACCTAAAATTCCGGCGATTTCAGTATGAAATGTATCTTATAATTTGACATCTCCCACACTATAATTGATTTAGTACTTAATTTAAGAATTTGAAAATGTTTGAATAGCTTTCCAGTATTATCTGCGCACGGTAAAAAATAAAAGCCAAAAGTGAAATAACAATGTTAACTTTTCTGTGGCTTTAAAACTAAAGAAATAAAAAGTTATACAATAAGTTCATGCTTGTAAGCACATACATATTTTAACTAAACACACTCTTTTAATATCTAACATTTATTTTAATAAACTTTACCATCAACAGTGCAAGCTCTTTACATATTTTTTTACTAGTCTATGGTTCTATATAATTATTGTATAACGGGACTGTAAGTTTGTTTGCAGAAAATCAACTAAAAAATTGACAGACTAGTTATACAAATTATATTTCACTGTTATGAAACTACACAATTCATGTTGAACGAACATAGAATACATAAATTTGTTCGTTACCGAGGTTAGATGTTACTGCACTTACTGCACGTGTTAATGACACACGAAACTACAGTAAACTCGTGGAATAACATCATGTCAGTGTTAAGAAGACTGCAAGTATCCGCTCTACCACTCTGGTTCTGGGGTAGAGCGCCTGCCTTGTGACTTGTAGGACCCGGGTTCGCGCCTTTTTCGAGAGGCCAGGCGGAATACTACCATTATGGTAGTCTTCCACGCCCCCTCTTGGAAGTCCAGCAGCTAGCATGGAGATACGTCACCATCGCCAACATTCCTCTGCGAGCCCTCACAGTATATTTTTCTCGGTTTGGAAATCTATTGGACTGAAATGTTCAAATAGACTCTCCTTTAGTCTGGGTCAGGAAAACACAGGCCTTAGTTAAATGGATTTCTTTGATTCTCACATATTCACAGTCTTTCAGCAGAATGCTGCAATGATAGTAACGTACTCCCGTGGGTTATTTATATACTGTAAGCGTTTGTCTGATAATTTCATTCAAGTACTTTGCCCTAATATGTATTATCCTGACTATTCCCTTATTTTTCTAGAAGTTTGGCCGTTAAGGGGTTGTAAAAAAAAAGAAAGTTAATATTTACTATAGCATATCATGTCTCCAAAGCTAATATAGCGGAAGGGACGATATCGGACTGAATATTATACAACAAACTCATTTGCTTAGTACTGTAAAATTTTAGCAATAAAAATTCATTATCTCTAAATTTACTATAGCGGGTGGATAGAAAATAATTGCGAATAAAATGCATATATTATTATGCACCGCACTATATTTTTCCCTTACTCAAAATTGGACCAAGAAAAGTTTAAAACGAGGGTATGTTTTGTATTACTATAAAATCACACACACACAAAGCTAATAAAGAGGGATACAAAATATTGAATACGATGCACAAACAACAAAAAACTACTAACTCTTTTAAACCAGGTTACGAAATTTATAATTTAAAATTGATAAGTTTGTTTTACGAACAAAAACTATTATTTACGAAACTAATAAAGCAGGAAGAAACTGAGCATAAACAACATGCGTAGAGAGTAAATTATTGCGTTTATTAAAACATTTAAATTTCACCATTAACGCAGTCAAAAAGCATTGCACTTAAGTTAATAAAGTATTTATTACGATTTAAAAAAAAATACCAACAACAATTTTTTTCTTCGATTTAGCGAAATTCCTTTCTTTCAAGTGTGGAAAAGGAGTAGATTAGGATAGAAAAACGAAATTCATATCTCCGAATATTTGACTATAGCCAAATATAATGAAATTCGAAATTTGGAAGTAGACATAATCTACATTAGAAAGAAAAACGTGAGTGTTTTACCAATTATAAAATTCGCTTTTTAATGGAGTGGAGGCAAGGGTGATGTTTTAAGTTTAAAATATAAACTAAATAAAAAATGAGAAATAAGTAATTGATACCCTAATATAAAATTTAGATATGCATGCTTACATTACCATTTGGGAATTTACAACGATGAATGTTTATGTAGTGGATTAATCTTAAAATATACTGAAAACTGAACTTTCTTTTTTAAATTTATTGCCTTAACATAAAAATATATGAAAATTATCACAACTACTTTCTTCTGAAAATGTTACAATATAAGCTTAGTCTTGAAATTATCTCGACCGGAGCTGCTGGTAGGAAGATATTAGTTAACAATTTTTGATGATAAATTTTTTTATTATAAATAGGGAAACCACAGACACCATTCGGGAGAAAAAAAATCGTAGCCAATGATGAGATGGGAACCACGAACTTGTAACTCCTCAAAATGTACGTATATTAAAGTTGGCAAGAGCCACATCGGCGGTGTCGCTGCGCTGATTATAGAGTTCCTCTTTAAAAGGGGGAAACCTTTTCACAGACGAGAGAGCCAAACGAGCGATCGTGCATCTTCGGTTTTTTTTTGGTTCATTGTAAATAAATATGGCGGTGTTGATAAAAGGATACTAATGGTCAATTAGGTTGGGTTAGCTACATTATAAATACTTTAAAAACATTGTGGACGGTTGATTTGGTTAGGATAGCTACATTAAAGATACGGGGGAAAAAAAAAAGCACGAACTTCGGGGAACTTCGGGTTTTAGCTTCTCTCGTCCGTGCAAAGAAGGCTTCCCCTTTAAAAGCCGCCTCCTTGCGTCAAATCGATTGTCGTTTTGCCATCCCCCCGTCAGCGCCCGGCGGGGCGGACTTCCGCTAATTGAGCGTCGCTTCCGGCGTTCGGAAGACCCGCCGCGACGGTTCCCCGGCGCACTTTCGCTCGAGCTTCCCACAGACTACACGCGCATGTCGAGCATGGCTGTGCTCATTAGCCGACGGGGTGGTGGGGGCTATTATAGAGTTGAAGCCATCCTGGTTTGCTATTCGTTGGGGGGGGGGGGGGGGGGGGGGAACAAACAAAAAACAAAAATTGGTTGTCTGTAAAGTCGGTCAACGGACGATAGTTTAACGTGACAACGTCATAACAAAACATTGATGAAATGATTGCATGCTTTTATGAATAAAATTGAATCATTTTGATTGAATTATCACTATTTTGTATGGATACAAAGAAGGAGTGAAATGAAATTTACAATTTAATTGATAAATTTACTTTTATTTGCACTCATTAATTCAAATATGTTTATTACTTTAACGAAGAGATTATTTTAACTATAACTTTTATACATGTTTGCTATTTAAATTCTTCCAATCTGTGTTATTCTGTTAAGGATAGGACGATGAAAAGAAAAGTAGGAAACGAATGGGAGTGTTTCAAATTTAATGTGCCTCGAAAAAATCATTTCGATGGTTGTTCCAATCGAAAGGAAGACAGATATGTGCGGCGCAAGCGTACAATGAGCGTGACGGGACACATCGTAACGGGACAATGTGCGTAACGGGACAATGTGCGTAAAGGGACACTTTTTCGTGCGTGCAGCCAGGGTTCATCGATTTATTAGACGTTGTCACTCCAAAAAAATAAAACCGTAGTTCTGTAAAAGGCTATGGCGGTATTATTATATGGAGCGGGAATCTGTTCTAGATGTTAGTCTATGAAACGGGTGTCTGTTCTAGGTAATAGTTTATGAATCGCGTCTGTTTTCGGTATTAGTTTATGAAGCGTATCTGTTCTAGGTATTAAGTTTATGGAGCATGTGTTTGTTCTAGGTATTCGTTTATGGAGCGGTTGTCTGTTCTAGGTAATAGTTTATGAAGCGTGTCTGTTTTAGGTATTAGTTTATGGAGCATGTGTTTGTTCTAGGTATTCGTTTATGAAGCGGTTGTCTGTTCTAGGTAATAGTTTATGAAGCGTGTCTGTTTTAGGTATTAGTTTATGGAGCATGTGTTTGTTATAGGTATTCGTTTATGGAGCGGTTGTCTGTTCTAGGTAATAGTTTATGAAGCGTGTCTGTTTTAGGTATTAGTTTATGGAGCATGTGTTTGTTATAGGTATTCGTTTATGGAGCGGGTGTCTGTTATAGGTATTAGTCTATGGAGCGGGAGTCTGTTCTAGGTATTAGTCTATGGAGTCTGTGTATGTTCTAGGTATTAGTTTATAGAGTGGGTGTCTGTTCTAGGTAATAGTTTATTGAACAGGTATCTGTTCTTAAAGTTGATGTTACCATGGTCAACAATTGGTTAGTGAATCAAACCATTAGTTCTAGAAAGGCTAATTCTAGATGTTTATTTTTATTAGCTTTATAGTATCTGGCTGGGAAGAATCGTAAAAATGCCATTTAGAAGTGAATATTGTTAAACAATATATGTTAACAACGCAACAGCAAGGAATTGGATTTTAACTACATTATAACCAAAACATGTTTTGCTATCACTTCAATAATTAACAAGGCAAAAACCACGCACATTCACTCCCTAACGTTTTACCTAGCCGCGCAGTCGAAATGTTTTGAGCATATCTCTGTACGGCTTATTTGTCAGTATAACTGTCAAAATTATGTGACGTGGCAAATGCAGCTGGTAGGTTTATGAGGTTACAACATATCGTATCAATGCTGTTGATTATTTGATACTTTTTGTATTTTGTATTTTGTATTTGAATTTTTATTTCTGCATCAAGTTACTACTTTAAAATGGCATAATTTAAACATTTTCATTAAAATATAGTTTGAGAAAAATGCACGTGTAAGTCTTTACAACATGCGATTGACAGTCCAAAGCCAATGTAATAAAATAACATCTGTTTAAGTATTCAGCTCTACCTGGAACGAGTACCGCTCCTGAAGAAAACATTTGACTGTCGATAATTAATTTACGGTAGAAAAATATTTTCGTAATGATGGAATTTTTTTTGCTTTCATTACATAGTTATTTACACAGTTGACTGCGCAAGTATCTGTTAGAGCGAATAACTGATTTTGGCGCTACGAAACTATTGTTTTTTTTACAGTTTTTTCTCCTACACACCAATGTTACGTCATTCCATCCATGCCAACCCTAACTCAAGCGGGAATTGTGGTGTTCAATTATGCTCTCGTTACGTCATCAGTTCTCTTATACCAGAAGGAACAATTTTTATATTTAAAAAAAAACCTTAAGAGTATGAGGTTTCACCGGCATCTGAAACAGCCAAAATCATTTTCGCTCCAAGACCAATTAACACGAAAATTTTACGTGTTTAATTATTTGAAGCCACACCAATGCGTCTTTATTTGAAAGATGAATATATTTTCTGACGAGAGTTCTGAGATTTACTTCAAATGAAATATTCCTGAAGTTTTTCTTTTTGTAATTTACCCAATTTTTCCCCAATTATTTGTGTGTTACAAAACATCTAAGCTAGCGGTCTGCAGCTGTTAATACTTTCGTTGCTATCAAAGTTTTATTGATGAAAAGTCTTATTAGTTAAAAGTTAGTTTATGAGTTGATAACGGGTAATCGCAAACAGTTTTTGAGAAAAAAACCTTAACGGCCTAGCAATTACAATAATTTAGTAAAAGCGATAATTTGTAATAGAAAATCGATACATCGTAGATAGCTACCCAACTTCACTAAATAAGGCTTCAACTAAACAAACTTAATACATTTACAGAAAATGTTTTTCTCATAACGTATCTACCTCTAACGAAAAATTGAAGCTGTAAGGCTGAAGAAACAAATAGCAATACTCAAAAAATAATACCACAATTTTTTTGTACTGAACATAAAATCTCATGATATAGCCGTTAGTATTGAAATCAGTAGAAATAATAAAAAAAGGTTACAATTCTTAACTATTTTGTTTGATTTCATGAAACTAACTTTAAAATGTTTTTCTTTAAAATTAATTTTATGCATAGCTATTCTTCACGTAACTTAATAAAATTTTCTAAGTAAATTAAGTGATATAAACTTATTAACCAAATATTTAACAGATCAAAGAACTCTTGTGCTTACAAATTAACAGAGAGTCATAGGAGAATTTGTTTGAAGTAGTAACAACTTTAAACATTAACATTTTCAATGAGCTGGAAAAGGTTTTTGGTGACTCAGCTACACGATAAAGAAAGTGGCAATATTACCGCTTTGTTATTCTTGTGTTAAACACGTAACAACAACGGCATATTGTGGTGTAGTTCCACGCGACACAATACAGGTCAGTTAATAAGGTCCATGCAAAATGAACGAGTGCGTGTTTGACCAATAGCGGCTTTTCAAAATCCCGTGCAAAATTATTCTCTAATAACGAGAAACAAGCGGTAAGCTTAAAAGCTTAAATCATCTCGATGCAAGTGAATATTTTACGACATGCGATACGCGTTTTTAGCTGTCACTTCCTGTATAACCCAGTTACACGCAAAACCTCTTTTACGGGCTTAGTGTCAACACACAATACAATTTTTATGTCAGCAAAAATTTGACTCAGAATATTTTAAAAAGCAAATATTAAATTATTTCATTATAAATTCCTCTGATTGATAGGCTTAGTGTATAATTTTATTAGTAAACAGAGAAACGAAAATCGTACAGTTCTAGTTTGAAAACTTTTGCGATTATTGTCGTATATAATCAACATATTTATCATACGATTTACAGATTTGTGGTTCTGAAAGCTTTTTATTAAATGGAAAATGGAGCAGAGAAAAAAAAATCACAATAAAAATTAATACTATTAATAAAAAAATGTTTAGCAGTTTTACAGTACTTTTACATGCTATATAAAATCACGATCTACAATTTCAAGATTTAATGTAATGTCCTAAACATATTCAGTATCAAAAATAGGTCAAGTTTATTTTTATATCATAAATAGCATAGTTTTGTTTATCTATCATAAATAGCATAACATTATAGTCGAAACAACCGATTTTTCAAAGCATGAAAGCACTGCTCAGACACATACAAACACTTGAGTTGAAATCCTGGCCTGTGTTACAAAAAACAGTAATAGCTGAGTAAAGGTATAGGGAATTTCGATTTTGAACTAACAGTTTTATACAAAACCAGACACACGATGATTGAAACAATGCGATACCCTGGTCAGTACAACTTTCGTTACAGCAAAAACATCATGAACGAATTTGCAAAATTAATCACTTATCTTCTAAAACTTCGACCCACCCTGGCTGGCTTCGCACGTATGCGCTCTATTAAAGTGGTACTTGTATCAATTTCTTGTAAGTGTACAAAATGGTGACATTTCTTTAAATCGAAGTAGGTGAAAAGTATGTATACAGATTCGTTTATTCGCATACTTCGCTTTCAGTTCGGACAGCCCTTGCATACACAGAAAATAAAATCAGTACTAAAAAAAAAATAAAAAAATATTTTGGAAACCAGCTACCAAGAAATAGTAATAGGCTACTACAAGAAATATATTGCCACTTTGTACACCACATTGCTATGGTTAATTTTGCATATATTAAATACGTTTATCGAGATAATACTGAGTATTTGTTTCGAAAATTTGTGCATAATTTCATATTTTTATTGATGTTTCATTCATGCATAATTTTACTAAACCATGGAAAAAGTAATCGAATATTCAAAAATTTGACTTTATATTTTGCTTTGTGCTTATTATGTGCGCAGTTAATGCTTGATAGTTATTCGGGGAACTGTTTACAAATAACTTTAAAAATTTGAGATACTGGGCGATACGGGTAAGAATCCGACCCTAATATTCCCGTAAACACTATTTTGTTGTGATGCAGTGGTTTTCATGCAAATATACAAATAATTTAAATTTTACTTGAACATTTATTTCCATTTACAAATAAAATTTTAGCGTACTTGCATAATTGTCAATTTGGAGAAAAGTACGCTTAAGTAGATACTTCTGGTGAATTCAGACGTTTAAAGTCTCCTTGATATCAAGCGATGCCGGGCAAAAGTGATGTGACTGTAACAGCTACGAAATGCAGTGGCGAAGGGAAACGGGAATACACCGAGAAAACCACCGTCTCACGGAACCGTCCGCCACGTCTCCCACTTTGCGAATCATTCTGGGACAGACCCAACCGAGAATCAAACACGGATCGCCTTGGCGACGAAGTTTCGGAACAGCTTCTATAAGGCGACTCGCATACGTGCGTTCAAAGCTGCCTGCGTCAGATTCAACGTTTCTGATTCAATATAGTCGAGAAAGCGATGATGGTAAAAGCGATAAAAAGGTGGTGGGGGTGATAACAGAATACAGGTAAAAGCTTCCCACGTAATGAAATTAAAACAATTTGCCAACAGCGTATTCCATTTTATTCCAGGTCGCTGGGATAAGAGACCATAATTACAATCTTTACTCTTATATTATACAGGATGATTCATGACTAGTTACCACCACCCCCAGGGCTTATTCCTTGCATCATCTGGAGCAATAATGTGTAATATAATTGTGGGTCTTTACCTCGATATTTACACAGTGATTCGAAAACATTTGAAAAATGACGACTACATTATTAGTGACCCAATTCGAGGGTAAATATATTTATGTATTATCAGACTGCATTTTTAACAGTTGGGCGTAAAAATTACAGTAGGTAACTGCTCCCTGATGATGGCAACTGCAATGTCGACCGAAACGTCTGTGAATTATTCGCCAAGGACACGGCTACAACCCAGAAGCCAAGCTATGTACTTCAGACAATGGCAGTGAAAGCCTGCGAACATTATGTACGTGCAACAAGCTTACAAAAGTTTTTTCAAAAATGCTCCCGTCCACTTATTCAAACCACTTGGACGCGCGCTCATGTACCGCACACGTTGCTCCGCTGCGCACGATTGTCTTATGTTAGTGTAGCGGTAAGCATGATGTGTGCTTGTGCCTGACTTGATGTAAGCTTTTGGACATACGCCATTGCTAAGCACAATTATGTCTGTAGAAGAAAACTACAAAAAAACACAAATGACAAAAACACTAATTAAGCAAAAGATTGCTGTTGTCAGGATTAAACACCACACAATACTCCACAACAGGAATATGGTCAACAAACAAAGAAAAACAAAGAAAAATGGACTGACAGAAAGAACCCCCCCCCCCCCCCACATATGATGACAGCACAAAAATACTGAACCCAAAATATTCAGCAAAACAGTTGAAACGAGATAAAAACACAGCAAAACGAAAAGACGAAACAAACACAATAGTATTCCAAAAACAGAAGAGAAACGAAAAAAAAAACCCACAAATGATGACAGCACAAAAATATTGAAACAAAAAAAACCCAGCACAACAGTCAAAACGAGACAAAAACACGACGAAACAAACACAACAGTTTTCTAAAACAGAAACAAGCGACGTTTCGGGAACTGCTATCTGCTCCCGTCCTCAGGCAGAGACGCACATGGTACGAAAACACAGGTGCGACAAATCTTTCAAAGATAATGTGCTTGCGCAGTCATTCATCCCCAAACGCAACAAGCTGTCCACTGCCACGCATTGCAACCCATACAACTACCACTCCGTCGAATTCAGGATCATGACGCGCACATTTTATTGACCAGTAAACCTCCTACCCTTCGGGTATATACGGCATTTGGTAGGAGTTAATTTCGCTAAGTGGAACGGCAGTCGATTGGAACGAAAACGTGTAAACAAGGTGCTGCCATCTAAATTATTGAAGTCTCAGAAATCTAAAAAAAAAAAAAAAAAATATGGCGGACTCACATGATAAATCTGTATATAACGCTTTCGTTAACATCAGAGAAACTACACTGCGCATTATGAATTAAAAATAAAACTTCATAGTAGTAGAACCACCCTTTAATACTTTATGTTATAATTTATAGTTAAAAAGAAATGACAAAAAAAATACGTTAGAATCCTGGCATTACAACCATTAGTTAACAATGAAATTTAGAGATAGTGCAGCGTTCATCGTATTGTAGAGATACAACAAATTGCCAGTCTACAATATATTCGATGCCACGAAAAATACAAGAATTGCGTGATAAAATTTTACTGTTAAATTTTAAAACAGCTAACGGTTAAAGTTTGTTTGTAGGAAGTTTTTTTACAGACTTAGCTATTTCAGTCGTTTAAGCAAAAACAAATATACAAACATATACTTAGTGTTATAATGTGCGTTTTAAAATGATTCAGGTTAGTATTTATTTTTTAAGAACTCTCCGTTAAATTTCGTGACCGAGTTTCGTATTATAAGTGTATTTGTAACACAAGAACACACGAATTTGCTCGTTAACGAGTTTATAGGTGTTACACATATTTGGCGAGTAACGAAATACGCATTTTTTTTGACACGTTTTACTCCAAATGATGTAAGGTAATACCCAAGTGAGTGGCCTTAAGGGGTTGCCTCCCATTTCAGGTCATGATTTTATATTTGTATTAATCACTGATCACCTTTTAGACTTTTCCAATTGTTTAACTCTCACGAAATTAAAAATATACGCAGCGCATACTTTCTGCATAATTAGCTGTCAAAGTTACATTTTTAACGTTTTTGGGGTTGTACAAATAAGGAGAATTAAAATTATTGCAGAACTGAAACTTTTTAGGTTTCACTGCAATGCTACTGGCTACTTATTGACATGGTTTGCATTTCTATATAAAAAAAACTCATTTCATGTATCTTGGCTGTCAAAATCGTTACAAATTTGAGAATTTTGAAATTCCAGGTAAAATTAATTAATATTTTCTGAAAGAAATAAAAATCATTTCTTGAAGTAGCCAGTGGCATTGCAGTTAAACCTAAAAAGTTTCAGTTCTGCAATAAACTGAATTCTCTTTATTTGTACAACCCAAAAACGTTACAAATGTAACTTTGGCAGCTAATTATGCAAAACTTATGCGCTGTATATATTTTTCATTTCGTGAAAGTTAAACAATTGAAAAAATCTACAAGTGTATCTGTAATTACTGTAAATATAAAACCTTGACATGAAATGGGAGGCACCCCCTTAATATTTAGCGAATAATCCTGAATAACTTTGTTTTCTAAACACGCGATGGTATAAAATTATTATCAGTAAGGAAAGAAATAAGGAAAAAAAAATATTTTCCTCCCTACCTTACGGCTTGAATTATCGGGCTGAAAACTTTAGCTCGTAAATGGACTGGTGTTTTTTTTTTCCTTCCTCCCGACTCCAAGTAGTTCTCCATTTAACTGTGCAAACTCGCCCGAGAATAACCCCCTCTCCTTTCCCCATCATTTGACTACGGTCGCCTCGAAACACACCGAAGTTAGCGGCTGTCCTATAGTCCGTCGCTCTACTCAGGCATTCGCCGAAACTCAGGGGGGCGTCTAACTAGAGGAAACTAGGTATAATTAGCTTGCTTAAGTTGCAGCCCCTTTGCGCCGTTACCATAACAACCCGGCTAAAGAAAGGAGGGGGGAAGGGGGCGGACTAATTTCCAATGGCAGAGCGAAGTTCCGAAGGCACTCGCGATATTATTTACGAGATAAATGTCTTTCAAGCAAATCGCGGGGAAAAGGGGGCGAAGAGGAAAGCAGGGCAAAGTTGAACGGCCTAACTAGCGATAATTAAATACCAGATTTCAGTTATCGCAGTTAAAATAATGCTCGTGCCTCGTGATAAGTTATTTGAATCAGAATGTTTGGTAAACAAAATCTAGAAAATTTTTTTTTCCCGACAGTAACGAGTTTAAAAGGAAAGTTCGAAAAAAAAAATTAAAACTGAATACTCAAATTTTATGTGAGAAGGGAGTTAAAAGAAAACAAACATATTTACGTTGCACAGATGTTAGAAACTCTGTATTGTCCACCCTGTTCATTTCTTCGTTTTTCTTTTTTAGTAATTAGTTTTGTTTGAAGGGTATTTCTAAAATTTCAACTCAAAAACTATCTCGCATTTGTTGTACTGTATAATTGTAGATATGGATTTATCAGAATAATTTATTTCTTGTTCTTTGAACTGTTCAGTGTTTACATTTTGCACACAATAACATTCCGGATGTTAAAAACTCATGGCTTTGAATATTTTCCGAGGATTTGCTGAGACATTGCGTACGGGAACACGACAGAGATAGCAAATGAACATAGAGATAAATATTATAGAGAGAGAGAAATAGAGAAAGAGAGAAAGAGAGAAATAGAGAAAGAGAGAAATAGAGAAAGAGAGAAAGAGAGAGAAAGAGAGAGAAAGAGAAAGAGAGAGAGAAAGAGAGAGAGAAAGAGAGAAAGAGAGAGAGAGAAAGAGAGAGAGAGAAAGAGAGAAAGAGAGAAGAGAGAGAAAGAGAGAAAGAGAGAGAGAGATAGAAACATGAATTGTTGGCAGCACTGATTTGGAAAGACGTTTTGACGGACGTGTTGTAAATCGCTACGGCTGCATGGCGCTGACGGACAAAGTGTGACTGACGAACAGATGTAGGACGGAGCCGACAGGCTTTTGCGATTTCCAGCTTAATTTGAAAGTTACGTTGACACACTTTCCAAGAACACCCGTGTTGTAATTAAATGCGTTCAAAGTTCTACATTAAAAATATTATATATCTTATTTTAAGCACTTTTCATTAAAATATTCCCTGAAAACATCACTGAAAATACACCGTATTGCCTATCCAAAGTTTTTTTAATCTGATATTATTTCGGTTATTTTAAGTGCTGTTCATTAAAAAAATTTTCAGAAAACATTGCTCAAAATACATGTACTGTCTATCTAAAGTTTTTTAATCTGAACTGTCGCGAAAAATACCTTCTATACATACAACGTTTCTACTGTTTTATCTCCCTCTGTAATAAAAAAAAGAAGGGGGAAGGAGGGGAAAATTCTTTAAAAATTTTCTAAGCGTGTTTCTGACAAGCCCACAGTTCTTGCGAATTTTAATTTTCCATCAAAATTCTTTCCCAGAGGCATTTTTGATTTTAATTAATTAATCATCGTTTGCTAAATATTAAAACAGAGGAACCTAGTAAAAAAATTCGCTTAGAAAGTTATTGATACTCTTTTTAAAATGTATTGTTGCTACTTGTTTAAAATTTTTATTTTTAAACAATGGTTTGAATACAACAAATATTTAACTTGAGTGACATAAAATCTGAAGTTTCTGATCACCAGAAAAAATTAATTTACATATTATAACTCATGTATCAGTGGCAAAAAGAGAGTATCTACTACTAAATAGTGCAGTTAAAGTACTTACATGTAAAAATCTGTTAAAAAATATTTCACTGATATTAAGATCACTGAAGGCAGACTCCAATTATAATTGATAATAATCAATTACAGAAACCACAAATTACAATAGGTATTACTAAATTCGAGTGCACACTTCGAGGGTACAGTTTCCTATTTTTTTTTGCATTTATATATTTTTGAAAATTTTTTGTGATCTAAATTGAATAATCAATATAACTTAAGATGATATATATACAAGTTGTTCTATAAAATTAATACTTAAAGTCCAATCAATCTATAAAGTAATGGTAGAATTGAGAAAATACAGTAGTGGAGTGTTCAGTTTAAATCCCTGATAGTTGGCTACAAAACCTTGCAAGAATAATACCGTATGATTTTTTTCCCCAAATAAAATAAGAACATAAAAATTAAAACTAATCAAGCAAGAGATTTATTAAAAAAATTCCAGATAGTCGACTGGCAAAACAAGTAGGAACAGTACACTGTTAAAATGTTTCACCTGAAATCTGCCGAACCCTGGTTTCTTATCATACGGATAACTTAGACCATTTACGTATATTTTCGTAAATTAACGGATGCTCGTTTAACTTAATTTGAAAAATGGACTCATAAAAATCATCTTGGAGCGTAAAAAATAAATTTAGAACATATGTTAACCCTTTTAGTCAAATAATGTATTGTCATTTCCTAACACATGATATAAATTTTTTTTAACTACTCCATTTTCTTGATAATTTATGCAGTAATGATCTTAAGTTACAATTATAATTCATAATTTTTTTATTATAACATATAACTTAATAAAGAGTTTATTATTTTTCATAGCCCTAAAGAATGGTGTTGACTGACTAGACTCCAGGCTTCATTCAATGTTTAGTTTATACGTCTTTCATTATCCAACTCGGCGAATAAACGGAAAGGGTTAAATTTACAACACAACACTCTTCTGTCGTAAACGCGTACTAATACCGTGTTTACAGTAACGGAACACAAAACTCAGAACTCAGAATCGAGCTTAGTTTCTACGAAGGTCCAGTTATCTGGAACTACGAAGTACGTACCTTTAACTTATTTGAGGTGAGTTGTTCATTAGATAGTCCGTAAATTAACTGTAGCTACTTTACAACAGCGTACCGGAATTTTTTTGAAGTGAAACTTATTTACAGACGGAAGGGCGTGTTTAGGCGTCGAACGTCATCAGATATGTATCGAAAGTGCAACGCTCAGAAATCAACGGAAAGTGCAACGATAAGGAGTGGGACGCTCGATGCTGGGTAGGTAGGCTGTTGGGGGGGGGGGGGACCTCTTAGGAGTAGGTCGCTCGAGGGAATGTTTTCCCCATAGCACACTTGCGTATTTAGAACTTGCAACTGTAAACAGTCCAGCTGTTTACAGTTTTATTTTTTGTAAGAATTATTATTCTAAATTAATAAATATTTTTTTATGTTATTAATTGACTTAAATGTATAGATTTAAGCGCAAGAATAGAGAGAGCCAACTTAATGAAAGCCATAATTTTTTTTTTGGTTTAGACGTTGATAGAAGTAATTTCTGACGTGAAAAGGCGCGCAAGTCTTTGTAATTACCTTCACATGCATACCTTCTTTCTAGGTGAATAGGTAGCTGTTGAAAATGTTTGTCGCAGAACCACCAATGTAAGGGGGATATCGAGTTAAAATTTTAGGAATAGCCCTTAACATGAAAGTAATGACCGGGAAATAAAAAAAAATCAACTTGTTTTGAAACCGAGCCTTTAAGGCCATAAACCTCCACCACTCCTGTGACCGGCAAAAGATACCTACCCGGAGAACCGCAACCGATAACGGCGCTAGGACGTCTCGGCACACGTGTAAGAGCGCGACTTAAGTCCTTTAAGCCCCGCGGGACCCGGGAAATATCGCTCGCTGGGAATCAGGTCCACTTCCGGCGGATTAGTACTGCGACGCCCCATTCCCCCTTCCCCCTCTACAACCTTCTACACAAACCACACGGCCAGCAGCGGCCGTAGTTCTGACGCGAACGGGACTACTTCTTAGGCTCCTGCATTTCTCTCCCCCGCCGGAGAAAAACAAACAAAACAAACAAAACAAACAAATGTGAGAGTGTTTCATACTCGCCAGAGATGTGTAAAATATATAACCTCGGTAACTGACAAAATTCACGTGTTATCGTGTTGCAAATACGCTTACATTACGGAACTTGAACACGAAATTCAACGTAGAATTCTTTAAAATAATGCCGAGCGTGACAATTTTTTTTTTTTTTTTTCGCAAGTCGTGTTTTCAACCACATTTGGGAACCTGAATCACACGTAGTTTCAGCAACCGCAGCTAGAATTCGCTGCAGGAGCATCTAAGTTGACCATCGAATCATTTTATTTATTGGCAGACCGAAATTTTAAACTATATAATGAAACGACTCCGATGAAAGCGAAAAACAGACATGAAAAAATATATACTAAACCTAGGCTTTGGACCTGATTTTCCACAAGGAATTTGATTAAATACTGCACATCTTGTTAAAATTCTTGAAGCAGTTAACACTTGAAAGTTTACCTTTGGATTTGCGAACTTTGGTTCGAGCCATCCGCCACAGATGCCAGCAACGCGGTTACGCGTTTTTTTGGTTCCACGCGACTTCCGTCCCATTCACGAAATATCTCCCACCGAAATTCCGTACGCCGAGAGCTGAGATTGGACACATAAAAATTTCTGAAGTTGCACAGAGGCAGGTATTCGGGCGCGCGCTTCCCCGATCGGGAGACCCGACGAGGCCGTCGCCTAGCAACCGGGTCGCCGGGATTGGCGCGAGCGGAGGTTGGCGGGAAGTTGATGCGGACAATCCTGTCCGAGCTCATGACCTATGTATGCGTGGTGGGAGCTCTTCCGTGTCCATCCTCTAAGTCCTGTGTGTGTACTGTGTGTCCATTGCATGTACTGTGTGTGTACTGTGCAGGGGCGCAACAACTAAATTTCCAAAAGGGGGGGGGGGGCAATGTACCTTTTAATAAAGAATCATCGATCCCCCCTATTGAAGAGGGGGGTCCGGGGGTCCTCCCCCGGGAAAATTTGTATTTCAAGGTGGAAAATGGTGCTATTTAAGCAGTTTTATCATCTAAAAATTGATTACACAGCACTTTCTTTGCCCCCGTTTGCCCCCACTTCAAGGTTTCAGAGGGGGGGGGGGGCAAAATACCCTTCCCCCCTTGTTGTTGCGCCCCTGGTACTGTGTGTCCAGTATGTGTGTACTGTGTCCATTGTGTGTCCAGTTATGTGTACTGTATATCCATTGCATGTCCCGTGTGTGTACTGTGTTCATTGTGTGTCCAGTATGTGTACTGCGTGTCCATTGCATGTACTGTGTGTGTTTTGTGTGCCCTGTGTGTGTAATGAACGTATTGTGTGTGTACTGTGTGTCCATTGTGTGTGTTCTTGTCTTTTCTTGAATGTGTGTCGGTCCGTTAAATGTACTCATTCAAATCTGTGGTATAGCCCTATGTACTGTCCACACTCCATAGGCTGATGACTTTGTGCGAATTTTTTTTTCATGACGTTCTCTTTGGAATTGAAGCGCGCAGCGTAGGCGCCATCCGACCAAGTAGTTTAACGGCGTCACGCATGAGGTGGGTTTAAGTTACGTGGGTTTGACCCCACCGCCATGTTGGGTTATTGCAATGTTTTTTTGTTATTTTTTTTCTAAGTCAACCACTATTATACAGAATGTATCTAAAATAAAATTTCAAACTATGCGTAAGTCTGCAGGACCAGTAGAGAAGGTAGAAATGTAAACGAAAACATGTCTGTTGAATGCTTAGAACCGTTTACGCTTGCAACGAGATACAATGGATCCCTTCTACTCGGAACGCCAAATCGACGATGGTATGCACGAAAAAAAAAAAAAAAAAACACATACACCATACGTTTAGTTGGTAGCTTGTCTTGGCGTTCCACATACTAGTGATACAGTAATTTTATACGGTAACGGTTTTTTTTTGCCATACAGAAGATATAAAATATAAATTGAATTTTCCACCGACTAAAATTTCCAGGGAATATTTGTTTAGCACTGCAGGAGAAAGCTTCGTCACCAAAACAATCATTTTGAATCCCAAAACATGTAAATATTCTTTATATTTTAAAAATAAAATTTGAGCGTGTAGAATGTGTCTTCGAAACGTTTATTGTGTTTCACTTATACATAACTTACTTCCTGACTTTTAAGTTCTAGAATTTTTCTTCGAGGCACTCTTTTAAAAATAGAATTCAAGATTCGAATTTGGAAAAAAAAGGGATTCTACACATTTATTTAAAGCCTTTAATAACCATAGACCCACCCCACACAGTATGGGCTAGAAATGTTTCAATTTAAACTATCAGCTACATGTGAACCACCAGGCAAACATTCATAAAAAACTATTTTTTTACAAATGCAAAATGGTTTCACACAAGAGGTTAATTTTCTGTGTAAAGCCAAGTTGAGGAATGCGTAAAACTTAAATTCCTTAGTCTCACATTCGGAATATTCCTTCATTAAAATATTTACTTAATAAAAAAATAAAACCCTATTAAATTCCGGGTGAGACCTAGCTTTAAGGCTCTGATTTTTTTGGTCTTTATTATTTTTTTTATTTTTACTAATTTCAGACTTTCCCGAAAAAAAAACATAGCGAAAAATGAGATTATAGAATGAATTTTGTTTGCGTTAGCCAGCTGTGAGAGCTCAGAATATAAACAGCGTGTGTTATCTTTAGTTTGCAGTGAGCATTTTATATGGTATTTACTTTTTTTTCCCCTTCTAATGCACGATTTCTGTCATTAGCGCTGTCCTTGTTTTCGGGTGCCAGATACACAAACAAACTGTATTAGACACCATTTTACAATGTAATGACCATTGCTTTAAAATTTACCTGAATCAGTATATTATTTAAAGGAAAATTTGGAATGAGAATTTAGGGAAGAAAAACATGCATCATGACCTACATGAAAGATGCCATCTTATTATGAACATTTATTGGCAAAAATTTATCGATATGATAAAATATTAAAATTTTTGCTCTGTTTGACCATATCACATAATAAATTGAATGCCTAAGAAAGGGAACAGTAACCGTCTGCTACAACAAGTTTCTACTGTGAAATAATAATTAGTGCTTATAATTGTTATTTGTTTTATTTCAGAATGTATGGAACTGTAATTATACTGCCAAAGGACACCATACTATGGTTATAGAAAAAAATAAAAAATATTAAAACGTATAATTATTGATGATATATGAAATAACATTTCTTATGTTAGTCAGACGGGTAGCACCAATAAGGTGAAAGTGAGCGCCATTTACTCTGTACACAAAACTAGAGAGAGCACTTAATAGCGTGTCACCACGATGCAATTAGCCTGGCCAAATTTTTTACTGTAAATATTTGCCTGTATTTTTTCTAACTAAACTGGTCAAAATAATAAGTGATCAGACAAACTTTATTAGGAGATCCGAAACACATTATTAGGGGATCAGACAACACTTATAAGCGGATCAGACAAAAAAAATAGGAGTATTAATATCAGATCCTCGCTGGGACGTTTATTGTTACACTTTTTCCTCCAGATGAGAACACGTCGATTATCAGTTTCCACGCTGAATCGCAACTCATCGGAGAGCAGAATGGATCTCCATTTGGCGTGCCTTCATCCACGATGTTCCTCCGGCGAGCTTCTACAGACTGTGCGGTGTTATCTTGTTACTGGGACACACATCAAGTACTTATGTGCACAGAGGCCACCTGCATAAAGACGATTACGGACAGTTTGCACGGCACGCTGTACACCGATGCGTTCTGCCCACTGTTACAACAGGCCGTCAATAAACTGCTGCTGAAAACACATCTTGTCTGAGACCCTAATTATTTATGTCTGATCCCCTAATAATATTTGTCTGATCCCTTGCTAATTTTTTACTGATCCTCTTATAATTTTTTTTCTGTTCCCCCTTATTTTTTTCTGATCCCATTAATAATTTTTCTTATTCCCTTCATATTTTTGTAAGATCTTCTAATTAATTTTGTCTGATCCACTAATTTGTTTTGTCGGATTCTTTAATTATAATTTCGGAGTATGTTTTAAGGTAACATTAAGATGGTTATTAATCAATTCCAACGAATTTGAAACTTAGAGACTTTTAATTTGTTTTATTTTTTAAAATTTCAATCACTGTTTTTACGGTAATATTTTGTTTCATCAAAAATTGTTTCAGCCAAAGGTTTGATAAAGTTTAGGCATTTTACAATAAATTGTAATAGATTATATAGTATATCAATTAAAAAAAGTAATGACATTTTGTCTTTATTACCCTTGTTATTTTCACCCCTTGTAGTAAAGGTTTGTAATATAAAAAAAGTTTCAGACAAAAGTTATAGGTGAAAATTATAAGATTTACAAACAATTCAAACAGATTTGATAGTGTACCTAATAGGGGATGAATTTATTTTATATTTACCCCACTATTTTTAACCCCTTGCAACAATAATTGTTATAATAAAAATTGTTTCAGACAAAAGTTATAATAAAAATTTTAATGTTAAGAACAATTCGTACGAATTTTATGTTGTGCCAACGAAGGGAGGTATGATTTTTTTTTGTCATCCAACCCTTGTTTTTTCAAGCCTTTGCAGTTATGTTCGGTCGTATTAAAAATTTATTCAGACAAAAGATTTGGCATTTCTCCTACGAGTTATAATGCGTCCAAACGGATGTGATATTTTCCATATTATGGAAGTTACAGGGATTTTTCTGTTTGTCCAAAAACCTTTCCCATTTCTACCCCTTAAGCTGGATACTGCCCATTAACGAACTAGACCGACATTTTCCACTACTAAATTTTATGTATCAGTTTAGAAGTGATTTGTGAAAAATTGCGACAGTTATCGTGTCCACAAATTTGTGATATATGTATATAAATATATATAAACTTTTGAGTAGACGATGGTTTTGGGGTCTATAGACTATGAAACGAAAAACTAAAGAAACATTTTTCCAAAGTCTCACCATGGCAACGGCTACAATAGGTAGAATTTCTTTGAAAATTCGAAAAATTTGATATTCGTGGAATAAGAATAGAAGAAAAAACATTTTAGTGAGGGAGAGAAATGCAGGAATTCAAACACAAGTGGAACTTGTGTAGTTGACATGTAGTACATTATATTGCTACAGAATCTATCAAAGAAACATTTGTATCTGCCATCAGATAGAATGTTCTAGAAGTGTTCCGGGAACACCTAAGATACAAAATAAATTTCATTTTGTATCCCATAATTTTAATGTCAAATATAAAAAAATATATATTTTTCAAAGTTTGAATTAAATTTCTGTTTCCGCTTATTCGTAATTTTATTGTTGACTATTGAAATCTAGATTCGTATTCGGGACAGTATAAATCGAATTCGAGATTATGATTAGAAAAAAAAATGCTAAGACCCATAACTGATTTAATGTTTAGTTCTTTGATCACCACACACCCACACATGCAGTACGGGCCATCGATGTTTGAATTTCAATTCCGGCTACATGACGTGAAAATAAAAAAAAAAAATTGTACACACACATAAATAAAATGGGGAGAGCAATGGTGTTTTAATTTATTTCCAGGCTAGCACGACGACAGTTGGCAGAATTTCACCCTCTTTTAAACTCCCTACCACGTGGCATCCAGAGAGGAGCATATTTTATTCCGACCATAACATTCTCGTTTATTTCAATGGTGCGACATACAAGGATTCGTACTGCGGAAAAAAAAAAACCGTAAAAAAAGGGGAGGGGGAGGATGGGTAAGTTTGGGGTGTAAAAGAGGTAAAAAGTGGTGGAAGTGAGGGTGAGGAGAATTATTTTTTTTATATATCCGGGCAGTAAAGCGAAACGACAAACAAAGCAGTAATATATATGTATAGAACAGTTGTGGGAGGGAAATAATGGGTAAGTCGGAAGGAAGGGAGGGAGGGGGGGGGGGGGAGAAATCGCGCATTTTTATGTGGCTTGTTTCCGCATCATTTCCAAAAACGGCCACGGGACCCGGCGTGGTATCTAAAACAAAAAAAACAAAACAAAAAAACAAGAGGATTAATTCGTCGGACGCCCGCTTGAGCGATGCGGACTCGTGGCTAACATAAACGCGCAGTTGTAGCGACGACGGAGGTTATAAAGGGTTGAAGGAGGGGTGGGGTGGGGAAGGGGAGTGGAGGGGGTATAGTGGAGTGGTGGGGGCGAGGTCGAAGAGTTGACAAACTCTACAATGTGTTTACCGCCGGCCGGACGCCAAGTTAATTATTAAACTACACGTGCCTTCTACCGACCTCCCCCCCCCTCCTCCCCCCTCTCCTTTCTGGTCGATCCACCCCTGGGGGCACGAAACTTGCGTTACCCTTTTAACTCGCCCCGTCGGACCCTTCGACGGAAATAAATTTTATCCGCCCGTCCGAGCGGAAAACAAGGTACATAGAAACCAGAACTATCCAAGTTTGACGTCAAAAGATGGCCGACGCCTGCAGTCGAGACACTGGCGCTGCCTGCCAGCAAACATCGCAATCAAAACAGTGGCCGTGATGTCATGAAACATGCTCGTCAGTAGGTAATTATAGTATGTATGGGGACACCGGTGGGTGGTGGGGGAGCCGGGGAGCCACGGCGGCCATCTTGGTTTACGTCACTTCCGGCGACCATCTTGGATTACGTCATTTCCGGCGGCCATCTTGGATTACGTCATTTCCGGCGGCCATCTTGTGTGACGTCATATAGTTCTGTTGGTCGCCACCAGGTAGCAGCAGGTATTATTTTATTTTAACTAAAATATTTTCAGTGCCGAGGCTGGGATTCGATCCATGGGACGTGAAAACGTCCAGGATGTCGTGGTTACGAGGCGGACGCCTTGACCACTAGACCACAAGACCAATTTGTTTTTCTAGAACTTTCCTCCATTTTGTTTTCTAGATCATTCCGCCATTTTGAGTTTCGTCCGCCATCTTGAAAATCTTTATTTATTATCCGATTTTAATGAAAAAAATTTAAAATTTAAAAAAATTAAATAATCAAAATTTTAAAATAAAATTAAAAATATTATTTAATAAAATTTTAATTAAAAACCTACGCATCGAACACCCCACTCCTCTAAATTACAAATACATCATCTAGCACCCCCACCCCTCTGTTACAATGACATCGTCATCGAACACCCCACTCATTCCTGTTACAATTTTTCGTTACATCCACCATCTTGGAAAATCATAATTATTAACTTAGAAAATCAGGAAAAAAAAAATACCATCGTTGTCTGCTGGAGGCAGCCATCTTATTTAGTGGAGACTACCATCTTGATTTCATCTGGTGGGTGTCGTCATCGGTTGTAGGTTTCTAAAGTATGTTAGTGTATGTAAGGTCGAGTTACAATTCTCTACCAACATTGTTATGAACCTTATAGACCAAAATCCACAGAATCCACAAGATCCACAAAATCCACAGTCACTTTGTTGTTGTAACCGACATTTTTTCTTAAAGTCTTATCACTTATAGGTTTTAACTAAAATATATGTTATCAATACTGTCGTTGTGGATGCGTTAGTTAAAGTAATGATAATTTAAAAAACATTTATTACTCCATCTTAGCTGACCAGAAATTTTTCATAGTCCTATCATACATGTAAACATACTAAATAAATTAATGTTTGTGTATTCGTGTTTAAAACTGCATGGAAGCAGATATTTAGGTGTTTGTGTATAATATCATTTCTTAGTGTTCGTGTTTGCGTTCCTGTGTTTAAAAGCTGCATGGAAGCAGATATTTTAGGTGTTTGTGTCTAATTACATGATCATTTTACGATATCAAATTAAGTATAAGTACCTTGAGGAATATAGGGCATTAATTAAAAAAAATAATAAGCGATATGTAGGTAAAATTATATTTACTGAATCAAAGAAATATATTGTACAAAACAAAACCCTCAAGGAGAGAAAAATATACTTGTCAAACGAAGCTATAAAAAAAAACAGAAACTATATACAAAAACGAAAACTGTTTACAACAAAAAGACTGGAACTATACAACAGATAATTCATCTCCAACATAGCCGTGGGGAACCGTATGGATGCCATCCTCACATATTTGGCGCTTATCATCCTCCCATGTTATGGCCAGCTTATTTGTGCTCTCGCTATAGAGCACCTGCTGCCTCGAGCGTATGGCCCTAACTGCTACTCGTCGTGTGTGGTGATCGTGCAGGGCATCCAGGTAGTCACTGAATGTTATGCGGTTTTTGACCACACACCGCTGGATACCCTTGGCCTTCTTCTCAACTTTGTCACCACACTTGTATGCATACAGTTTGGCCCGCAGACCGACAAACTCACTCATCACTTTCCCCCCACACTCATCCTTAAACTTTCCGACAACCTTTTTGTTGATGGGGGAGAAGCAAGGGTGGTCGGAAGGGTAGCAGCTGGTGTCGAACTTCTCCATGAGTGTAGGATCGGCTTTGAGGTCATGGTAGAAATCATCGGTTTGTATCTCGTATACGAAACTATCGGTGTCCATGTATGCCAGATGAATGTTTTCTGCATATCTGGGTTTCATTGTGCTGTAATGGAAGTCGTACATGAGTGTTTTTGAGAGATCAAGTACTGCGAGTCCGGCATAGATTGGCTTATCGAAAATTATGGTCTCATGGTTCAGGTGGACTAGAGTCAAGTTCGGTTCATACATTGTGCGGTCCTTGAAGGATGGACGACACACCAGTTTCTTGAACCGCTTCTCGGAACATACCAACTCCATTTTGAGCCTCCGCCTCTTGTTCTCCATCAGTTTCCCGAAAGTACTGTTTACAGCGAGCTTAAAGAACTCCTTCTCGAATTCGTTGGCTGCAGCCTTGCGCTTATTGGTGTTGAGCTTAATGTATGGCTCCAACCACGCCGACTGCTCAAACTGGAGGACTCTGTGTACCTTAGTAACTATCAACCCATGTGATACTGCTTGCTGGAGGTTTCTGTAGTGTACAATGTAATGTTCCTTAATTTCTAGTGTTGTCATGAGCTTTGATTGTTTGGAGCCGGGCGGACATTGATTGATGGGGAGAAACGGAAGGTCTTTGTGACTTTCGTGGAGTTCAGTAGGGTACTCCACGTCACATTCGATAATGTACCCGATAGGAGAATTTTCTGGAATAGTCATGACATCAATAGATGTGTCTGACCATTTGAAATGTCGAATCGGAAGCGACAGCGACATCGCCCACCCGTACAAATTATTTGCATCAATGTACTGTAGATATGTGGATGGCTTGGACACATCATGTGTCTCAGGAACGTATTTGTTGTTACCCACACAATGACGTTTGATGCTTTGCGCTACACCCCCACGAATACCTGCTTCCACAAACATATACATATCGTAATCTGTCAGAAGCTCGAGTTGTACTCCTGTGGTGCGAAGCATCGCATCGAAAGCGAACCCAGGACAGGAAATGTAGTGTGACGGGTCTAGACTGTACGTCTCCAAGCAAAGACTGCGAAAATTCTCGAATACGTCCGCCAAAATCAGGACATCCGTCTTTAGGTACAAGTCAGCGTACTCCCCCAAAGTAGCACACTGAAACTTGTCCCAGACATTTTGTGCGTGAGCGTAATCCGCCTCGGAAATACCAGAATCAGTCAGAATATTAAAGAACTCATCGATAGATGGAAGACTAGTATCGTCTAGTCGAGCAAAAGAATCAACGAAGTCGTAGGGGAAGACTCCCTTGCGAGTAACCAACTCCAACTCATCAGGAGCGAAAAACTCAGCAGTACTGACAAACTTGTCTGCAGGCAAGAACTCTGCGAGCGAAGCAAGACCCCGACTCATGAAACGGAACGTATCGACAAACTGAATGCTGAACTTATCATGCAACTTCTTGGAAAAAGTTATCAACTTCTCTTCCGAATTAGGAATGATGAAGATGTCTTTAGTGTCGTACCCCAACTTCCTGATAATGAAGTTCTGGTCGTACGCCAGGTTGTGGAAGAACACAATCATCTTTTTCGGTCTGCGCCTGAGAAGGTTGCAGTCATTACATGCAGGTCCAATAAATTCGCCGGTGAAGTGATTATGATCACGAACTTTCTTTACGACCCCTCCAAACTTTCCTCCACAGTAGCAACAACACCTTGCTTGCAGAAAAGCAGTGTTTTGTGCATGTGTGAGCGGAGTCATAGGAACAGACATAGAAAATATTTTCTGCACGTCATGTCCAATCTCCACAATGCGGGATATGAATTTATCTTCTGCGTCACAACCGCGATACACTTCAGGCTGTGAAGGAAGTGAAGAAGTGAGGTGTACTGGAATCACGGAGTTATCTGCTTTCACGTAAATGCAGTAGCTGTACGCTTTATGCTTTTGATACTGCAGTGTGTATGCTTCATCAGGATTCGGGTGACATGTATGGATTTTCTCCAGAATAGCTTCAAAGTCGCAATATACCACGATGGGCATTTTATCACTGTGATGGAAGTTTTTGAACTTCAAAACAGGAGGCAAACCATTTTCATCAACCTGGGGCATTTCCATCCTAACAGCAGCATGCTGTTTACAGAGCTCACTGTGTTTTTCCAAACACTGAAGACCAGTAAGCCTGCTAACCCTATCCTGATCATCATAATGCTTGAAGCATCTTTTGCAAACATGAATAGCCTCAGTGTGTGTAGTGATTTGGGACCGAACCAGAGCAGAAAAATTATTGATGTAGGCGAAATGGGACGAATTGTCATTGACCAAGAGCAGAAGATCGAAATAATGTTCTTTTTCTTCAGGAGCGACTCGTGCAGGAACAACATTCAGATTCTCGTCGATACTGTAAATGTTGATGGAGACTCCGGGGTTCTGTTTTTCAAACAGCGGTATTTGCTTGATTGGAGTAGGGGAGTCAATGTTGTTGAAGTTGAACTTCCCCTCCAAGTCATGGTAGCGCTGGTTGACACGTTCAGGATGCTCACCTTCCACGTACTTAACAAGAATTGACCACTTGAAGCACATGTGGTCTTCGAGGTTTTGCGGATTGATCACAGCGTATTTGTCTTTGATGGAAGTAGGTAATTCAATGTAGGAGCTGGCACGGAGTGGATCAAGCTTGTTTATTCGGAGTTGAAGTCGCTTAACGGCCGACAAAGTCCATCCGGACCCCTTACCCATATAATCTTCCTCCTCCTTGCAGATCTTGGAGATGGACTCGGTAACTGCCTCCTCCACCTCATGAACTGCGTAGAGGGGAACATTCATGGTTTTGAAGGCCCTCTTGTCTTCACAGGCATCTACTGGTTTTTCGTAGTCGCACTCAAGAACGACATTAAACTTCAGCGGTCCATTCTCTTCAATCTCCTCCTCAAGTTGGCTTATTATTTTTGCCTTGATGGAGTCCAGGTACGTACAAATGTCCTTGGCAGAACTTGACGTATTTACAGCAACATAAGTCTTCAAGTTGCCCTTGAATCCCACTTCGGCGGTGATGAAGCCATGGGTATTGGCCAAACCCGCGCCGGTCACCACCTTTGTTCGGCTGGTCGATGGTTTAGGCAGTACTGCTGGCTTAACTGCTGCCATTCTCTGCTTCTTTGTTGGAGGCGGAGCAGGCCCCTTGCACACCTTAATGTGGTTGCGAAGAGTGTCAGCCCTGACGAACTCTTTAGCACAGTTCGTGCAGGAATGTGCTATGCGGTTAGGGTTAAGACCGCAAGCCGACTTCTCATGTAGTCTGGCGACATCAGCACGGGCGAAGGCCTTATAGCAGAAGCTACACCGGGTGCCTGATGTCGTGGCGACAGCACCAGTACATGTTGACAGGTGCTGCTGCATCTTGTCGCTGCGTGCGACCATCTTGCCACATAGGTGGCACTGCTGGTAGTCACGATGCTGGTTCTCGGCACACTGTCGCTCGTGCCGGTAGCGGTTCTTAGCTGCCGTGAAGGTAGCAGAGCAGAAACGGCATTTCTGCGCGGTAAATGCCATCTCGACAATCGGTAGACTGGTCTCAACATACGGAACACGCGAAGGAAGCTCGACGTACGGAGAACTATAACATAAGAATAAAGAAAACAATGTAGCTAGATGTTACATGAAAACAAACATATCCTCAAAACTCTAGCCTCAAGCTTTCTAACCTAAACTACTAGCAATGTTACTAAATAAAAAAGTTGCAAACATAACCTCAAAACTCTAGCCCTCAAGCTTTCTAACCTAACTTGATAGCAATGTAATAAATAAAAAAGTTACAAACATAACCTCAAAACTCTAGCCATCAAGCTTAATAACCTAACTTGATAGCAATGTTACTAAATAAAAAAAGTTGCAAACATAACCTCAAAACTCTAGCCCTCAAGCTTACTAACCTAAACTGTTAGCAATGTTACTAAATAAAAAAAAGTTACAAACATAACCTCAAAGCTACTCCTTCATTCGTGTACAATCCTAAAAATGGTAGAATATTTAAAGTACTGATAAAAGTCAAAGCTGAAAAATATTCAATGTTAACTAAAAATGATTGATTACATAACCTCAAAACTACTCTAATGCACAACCCAAAAATGCTAGAATTTTAAAGTACTGTTAAAAGTTTAAGCTAAACAATTCCTGGTTACCCACACATAAGTGTACAGAGAAAAAACTAGTTAGCTGATAACCTACGAAAAAGCTGAGAAACATTCAATGTTAACGAAACATGTAGCATACCTCAGAAAAAGATGAAGTGGAGCTGTAGAACACAAAGTAGCGTTGGCGGTAGAAATCTTGGTAGCAGCTAAACTCACACACGAACTAGCTCACTCAAACTCCAAGAACACAATGAAGCTCCGACAGCTAATCCCGGCCTTTTATAGCCGCGGACCTGCTTGTTCTTGGAAAAACCATTAGGAACATAGTATTTTTACCGAACCTACCAATAGGAATATAGTATGTGGAGGGGAAGTACCATTGTCTTCGGAAAAACCCAGCATGACTCATGCGCAGGTCGTAGCAGGTCTGTGAGGGGTGGGAGGTAGAAATGTAGGTAATAACTTAACATAGGAAACCACTCTCGGGTAAAACCACTAATGACCTAGGTGATGAGAGATTAGGTCGCGAGGCACTTCATGCATCGTGACTCATCACTCAGAAATGTCGTCTCGCAGTGCCGAGGGGACCCGAACAATAGACTTGACCGTGCATGTCACAACAGATCCATTAGTCGCCCGACTTTGTGGCGCCATGAGGCGCTCAGGTAGCAGTCATGGTCTACGGCAACAGACTCGTTAAAGTGTCATTACGAAGCACTCAAGCTGAGTTCGAGGAAAATACAGCTAAATATTCATTATAGATATGTAAGGAAATAAATAAAAAATAAATCGGGTAAGTTTAATACATTTGTTAAAAGTAAGAACACATTACAAAACTACAACATTAAAAATTTAACCTACACTTATTATGACCAACATTCGTTTAAAATTTTTTAGCATTTCATTGCGAACAATCAGTTGAACATCCACAGAATGACACATTTTGCTGATGTTCCAGGAACAAACCCTTTTCACAACCATTTAAGGAGACTTTCCTTAAGCTCTCTTTTCATTGGTCAAATAAAACATCTCCCTCTCTTCCCCTCATACAATGATGCTGCTTCACCATCACGCTAAAATTCTGTAAGACCAAACAAAATATACTTCCCTTAAACCTTATGGTAGAAATTTCATCCTAGGATGCTGTTACTGCATCTAGAAATTAAAAATTATATTATCTCATACAGGTTTTATTTACATGTTAGACTTAACCATCCTACCACACACTGGCTCACACTTACACACACATGCGTGCGCATGCGTGCACTGAGATTAAATACATACTTGCCCACATAATGTACTTTTATTTACAAAGGCAACATATTAAAACACATAATATTTAAATTTTGTGTAGATTGGATGGTACCAGGAAACCATACTGCAAAACGAGCGGACAACACTTGAGTCTTTACTATGATTGGGCTGACGGATTGCCTCTGAACGCCCTTACCTTCAACGACTTAGAATTAATACTTTTATCCATCAAAAAACAAAACAGTTTTACTAAGCAAACATACACCCCACACCCCTCAAAAAATTGTTATTACACAGGGCATTATTTACATGGCAGGAGACCGCACATACGAAGTGCGCAGCTTCAGGTTAGAAATATTGATTAAAATAACTGCTAAAGATGATAATTTGTTTATGAAAAAACTGCACATGAAATACAGACACTTGGTTATTTACACACACATACATACATACATACATACATACATACATACATACATACACCCTGCATCGCTTCAGATGGAAGTACGATATTTTGAAAACCACTCAAGACTTACATCTGTTTATGAAAAGGAGCTAAAAATTAAAAATTTTCAAAGTTAATTTTAGAGATGAAACATCATGTGCAAGTCCTTGCATGCGAGAACATTTTATTACGCAATTATCTTCATTTTTCCCAAACCATAGGTCTGATGTCTGGATACCACACAAATCTCATACTTAACATATGCACTACGAGATGACTGCGCGCCAGTCCAAGCCCCCTGCGCTTAGAGACGAAACTGCACTAGAAGCGTTAGCAAGCATTGCAATTATCTCGCTTCAGTAATGCAGATTCACCTCTGACTAGGTGGACCTCCTGAAACACTAAACATAGGACAGTGAAACACATTAAAATAATGCATTTCAAAATAATTGAATAATATAAAACACTGCATATTTCTCTAGAATCACCACGCAACTGACAGCCCTTTCAATCACAATTCTGCGAATGCTATCACAGAATGCTATATTAAGAAAGAAAGGATCATTCATTCCTTCATTATGGAACACAGTAATACATCACATGAAGAGAAACAAAAAAGGAACACACTTCGTTCTTAGACTCGTGCCGCCTCCTTGACAGAGAGAAAAGTTTTTACACATAAAATAGTATATATTTCTTTTCCAGCGATGAAGCTGTACTAATATCACCTTGACAAGCTTAGATGATCTAGGGAGAGACAAAGTAAATTAATTAACAATAAAAAAGTCGACTAAAATCATTTACAAACAATATACTTAATATTTCTTCGATTACATATTTTTCTCAATTTAATAAATGTGTGAACACAAAAATTTCCTTAAATCACTATTTATCAATTTTAAACTCTCATGTACATCAGGAAAAAATATATAGTTTCAGGCATTATTAGTTGTAATGTAAAAAATTCAAAACAGTTTCTTTGTGGGATGTGGAATGCTCACTCACGATCGAAAAAAGGAGGTGCTTCGCTGTAACACAAGGGGAGGGGGAAACCATCTTTAAAGTTGTCGTTGCTCATATATTTGGATATATAGTAATCAAGCAAGTAATAACATTTGGTGGTATAATCTCCGGCTGATTAAAGTTTATTTGCTAACATGAATTCACAAATTAAACGAATCTCTAAGTACATTTGCTTATCTTTTATAGAAAAAAAATGCACAGATGGATTTTTTTATCATGAATAACCAGGAGCACACTAAAAAAACCAACGAAATTCTCGCCAATAATAACCAACAGCACACGAACAATAGAAAAAAAACAATTTCTCAGTAATCACATACAGCATGCGGAGAAAATCACCAAAATATTGTCAAGAATATCCATTAATACATGTAGAATACCAATAAAGTCTTGACATAAAAAAGGCTGAAGTGCACGGACAAAAATCATCAAATTCTTGTCAGGTAAAAAAAGGAGAAGCACATGAAAAAAAAAAACCAACAAAATTCTAACACAGTAAAGTTGAAGCACACGTAGAAATCTATCGAAATTTCATGTGAAAAAATAGGAGCACTCAGAGAAAACCATCAGGGAGAAGATGTTTAAAAACATCATAAATTATCAATTGTTTAAGCAAAGAGTTCACAAGCTGACTTGTGCTAGAACTCTCATGTTACTTAAGCAAAGAGTTCACAAGCTGACTTGTGCTAGAACTCTCATGTTGCTTAAGCAAAGAGTTCACAAGCTGACTTGTGCTAGAACTCTCATGTTGCTTAAGCAAAGAGTTCACAAGCTGACTTGTGCTAGAACTCTCATGTTGCTTAAACAATTGATAATTTATGATGTTTTTAAACATCTTCTCCCTGATGGTTTTCTCTGAGTGCTCCTATTTTTTCACATGAAATTTCGATAGATTTCTACGTGTGCTTCAACTTTACTGTGTTAGAATTTTGTTGGTTTTTTTTTTTCATGTGCTTCTGCTTTTTTTACCTGACAAGAATTTGATGATTTTTGTCCGTGCACTTCAGCCTTTTTTATGTCAAGACTTTATTGGTATTCTACATGTATTAATGGATATTCTTGACAATATTTTGGTGATTTTCTCCGCATGCTGTATGTGATTACTGAGAAAATGTTTTTTTTCTATTGTTCGTGTGCTGTTGGTTATTATTGGCGAGAATTTCGTTGGTTTTTTTAGTGTGCTCCTGGTTATTCATGATAAAAAAATCAATCTGTGCATTTTTTTTCTATAAAAGATAAGCAAATGTACTTAGAGATTCGTTTAATTTGTGAATTCATGTTAGCAAATAAACTTTAATCAGCCGGAGATTATACCACCAAATGTTATTACTTGCTTGATTACTATATATCCAAATATATGAGCAACGACAACTTTAAAGATGGTTTCCCCCTCCCCTTGTGTTACAGCGAAGCACCTCCTTTTTTCGATCGTGAGTGAGCATTCCACATCCCACAAAGAAACTGTTTTGAATTTTTTACATTACAACTAATAATGCCTGAAACTATATATTTTTTCCTGATGTACATGAGAGTTTAAAATTGATAAATAGTGATTTAAGGAAATTTTTGTGTTCACACATTTATTAAATTGAGAAAAATATGTAATCGAAGAAATATTAAGTATATTGTTTGTAAATGATTTTAGTCGACTTTTTTATTGTTAATTAATTTACTTTGTCTCTCCCTAGATCATCTAAGCTTGTCAAGGTGATATTAGTACAGCTTCATCGCTGGAAAAGAAATATATACTATTTTATGTGTAAAAACTTTTCTCTCTGTCAAGGAGGCGGCACGAGTCTAAGAACGAAGTGTGTTCCTTTTTTGTTTCTCTTCATGTGATGTATTACTGTGTTCCATAATGAAGGAATGAATGATCCTTTCTTTCTTAATATAGCATTCTGTGATAGCATTCGCAGAATTGTGATTGAAAGGGCTGTCAGTTGCGTGGTGATTCTAGAGAAATATGCAGTGTTTTATATTATTCAATTATTTTGAAATGCATTATTTTAATGTGTTTCACTGTCCTATGTTTAGTGTTTCAGGAGGTCCACCTAGTCAGAGGTGAATCTGCATTACTGAAGCGAGATAATTGCAATGCTTGCTAACGCTTCTAGTGCAGTTTCGTCTCTAAGCGCAGGGGGCTTGGACTGGCGCGCAGTCATCTCGTAGTGCATATGTTAAGTATGAGATTTGTGTGGTATCCAGACATCAGACCTATGGTTTGGGAAAAATGAAGATAATTGCGTAATAAAATGTTCTCGCATGCAAGGACTTGCACATGATGTTTCATCTCTAAAATTAACTTTGAAAATTTTTAATTTTTAGCTCCTTTTCATAAACAGATGTAAGTCTTGAGTGGTTTTCAAAATATCGTACTTCCATCTGAAGCGATGCAGGGTGTATGTATGTATGTATGTATGTATGTATGTATGTATGTATGTGTGTGTAAATAACCAAGTGTCTGTATTTCATGTGCAGTTTTTTCATAAACAAATTATCATCTTTAGCAGTTATTTTAATCAATATTTCTAACCTGAAGCTGCGCACTTCGTATGTGCGGTCTCCTGCCATGTAAATAATGCCCTGTGTAATAACAATTTTTTGAGGGGTGTGGGGTGTATGTTTGCTTAGTAAAACTGTTTTGTTTTTTGATGGATAAAAGTATTAATTCTAAGTCGTTGAAGGTAAGGGCGTTCAGAGGCAATCCGTCAGCCCAATCATAGTAAAGACTCAAGTGTTGTCCGCTCGTTTTGCAGTATGGTTTCCTGGTACCATCCAATCTACACAAAATTTAAATATTATGTGTTTTAATATGTTGCCTTTGTAAATAAAAGTACATTATGTGGGCAAGTATGTATTTAATCTCAGTGCACGCATGCGCACGCATGTGTGTGTAAGTGTGAGCCAGTGTGTGGTAGGATGGTTAAGTCTAACATGTAAATAAAACCTGTATGAGATAATATAATTTTTAATTTCTAGATGCAGTAACAGCATCCTAGGATGAAATTTCTACCATAAGGTTTAAGGGAAGTATATTTTGTTTGGTCTTACAGAATTTTAGCGTGATGGTGAAGCAGCATCATTGTATGAGGGGAAGAGAGGGAGATGTTTTATTTGACCAATGAAAAGAGAGCTTAAGGAAAGTCTCCTTAAATGGTTGTGAAAAGGGTTTGTTCCTGGAACATCAGCAAAATGTGTCATTCTGTGGATGTTCAACTGATTGTTCGCAATGAAATGCTAAAAAATTTTAAACGAATGTTGGTCATAATAAGTGTAGGTTAAATTTTTAATGTTGTAGTTTTGTAATGTGTTCTTACTTTTAACAAATGTATTAAACTTACCCGATTTATTTTTTATTTATTTCCTTACATATCTATAATGAATATTTAGCTGTATTTTCCTCGAACTCAGCTTGAGTGCTTCGTAATGTAGACCATGACTGCTACCTGAGCGCCTCATGGCGCCACAAAGTCGGGCGACTAATGGATCTGTTGTGACATGCACGGTCAAGTCTATTGTTCGGGTCCCCTCGGCACTGCGAGACGACATTTCTGAGTGATGAGTCACGATGCATGAAGTGCCTCGCGACCTAATCTCTCATCACCTAGGTCATTAGTGGTTTTACCCGAGAGTGGTTTCCTATGTTAAGTTATTACCTACATTTCTACCTCCCACCCCTCACAGACCTGCTACGACCTGCGCATGAGTCATGCTGGGTTTTTCCGAAGACAATGGTACTTCCCCTCCACATACTATATTCCTATTGGTAGGTTCGGTAAAAATACTATGTTCCTAATGGTTTTTCCAAGAACAAGCAGGTCCGCGGCTATAAAAGGCCGGGATTAGCTGTCGGAGCTTCATTGTGTTCTTGGAGTTTGAGTGAGCTAGTTCGTGTGTGAGTTTAGCTGCTACCACGATTTCTACCGCCAACGCTACTTTGTGTTCTACAGCTCCACTTCATCTTTTTCTGAGGTATGCTACATGTTTCGTTAACATTGAATGTTTCTCAGCTTTTTCGTAGGTTATCAGCTAACTAGTTTTTTCTCTGTACACTTATGTGTGGGTAACCAGGAATTGTTTAGCTTAAACTTTTAACAGTACTTTAAAATTCTAGCATTTTTGGGTTGTGCATTAGAGTAGTTTTGAGGTTATGTAATCAATCATTTTTAGTTAACATTGAATATTTTTCAGCTTTGACTTTTATCAGTACTTTAAATATTCTACCATTTTTAGGATTGTACACGAATGAAGGAGTAGCTTTGAGGTTATGTTTGTAACTTTTTTTTATTTAGTAACATTGCTAACAGTTTAGGTTAGTAAGCTTGAGGGCTAGAGTTTTGAGGTTATGTTTGCAACTTTTTTTATTTAGTAACATTGCTATCAAGTTAGGTTATTAAGCTTGATGGCTAGAGTTTTGAGGTTATGTTTGTAACTTTTTTATTTATTACATTGCTATCAAGTTAGGTTAGAAAGCTTGAGGGCTAGAGTTTTGAGGTTATGTTTGCAACTTTTTTATTTAGTAACATTGCTAGTAGTTTAGGTTAGAAAGCTTGAGGCTAGAGTTTTGAGGATATGTTTGTTTTCATGTAACATCTAGCTACATTGTTTTCTTTATTCTTATGTTATAGTTCTCCGTACGTCGAGCTTCCTTCGCGTGTTCCGTATGTTGAGACCAGTCTACCGATTGTCGAGATGGCATTTACCGCGCAGAAATGCCGTTTCTGCTCTGCTACCTTCACGGCAGCTAAGAACCGCTACCGGCACGAGCGACAGTGTGCCGAGAACCAGCATCGTGACTACCAGCAGTGCCACCTATGTGGCAAGATGGTCGCACGCAGCGACAAGATGCAGCAGCACCTGTCAACATGTACTGGTGCTGTCGCCACGACATCAGGCACCCGGTGTAGCTTCTGCTATAAGGCCTTCGCCCGTGCTGATGTCGCCAGACTACATGAGAAGTCGGCTTGCGGTCTTAACCCTAACCGCATAGCACATTCCTGCACGAACTGTGCTAAAGAGTTCGTCAGGGCTGACACTCTTCGCAACCACATTAAGGTGTGCAAGGGGCCTGCTCCGCCTCCAACAAAGAAGCAGAGAATGGCAGCAGTTAAGCCAGCAGTACTGCCTAAACCATCGACCAGCCGAACAAAGGTGGTGACCGGCGCGGGTTTGGCCAATACCCATGGCTTCATCACCGCCGAAGTGGGATTCAAGGGCAACTTGAAGACTTATGTTGCTGTAAATACGTCAAGTTCTGCCAAGGACATTTGTACGTACCTGGACTCCATCAAGGCAAAAATAATAAGCCAACTTGAGGAGGAGATTGAAGAGAATGGACCGCTGAAGTTTAATGTCGTTCTTGAGTGCGACTACGAAAAACCAGTAGATGCCTGTGAAGACAAGAGGGCCTTCAAAACCATGAATGTTCCCCTCTACGCAGTTCATGAGGTGGAGGAGGCAGTTACCGAGTCCATCTCCAAGATCTGCAAGGAGGAGGAAGATTATATGGGTAAGGGGTCCGGATGGACTTTGTCGGCCGTTAAGCGACTTCAACTCCGAATAAACAAGCTTGATCCACTCCGTGCCAGCTCCTACATTGAATTACCTACTTCCATCAAAGACAAATACGCTGTGATCAATCCGCAAAACCTCGAAGACCACATGTGCTTCAAGTGGTCAATTCTTGTTAAGTACGTGGAAGGTGAGCATCCTGAACGTGTCAACCAGCGCTACCATGACTTGGAGGGGAAGTTCAACTTCAACAACATTGACTCCCCTACTCCAATCAAGCAAATACCGCTGTTTGAAAAACAGAACCCCGGAGTCTCCATCAACATTTACAGTATCGACGAGAATCTGAATGTTGTTCCTGCACGAGTCGCTCCTGAAGAAAAAGAACATTATTTCGATCTTCTGCTCTTGGTCAATGACAATTCGTCCCATTTCGCCTACATCAATAATTTTTCTGCTCTGGTTCGGTCCCAAATCACTACACACACTGAGGCTATTCATGTTTGCAAAAGATGCTTCAAGCATTATGATGATCAGGATAGGGTTAGCAGGCTTACTGGTCTTCAGTGTTTGGAAAAACACAGTGAGCTCTGTAAACAGCATGCTGCTGTTAGGATGGAAATGCCCCAGGTTGATGAAAATGGTTTGCCTCCTGTTTTGAAGTTCAAAAACTTCCATCACAGTGATAAAATGCCCATCGTGGTATATTGCGACTTTGAAGCTATTCTGGAGAAAATCCATACATGTCACCCGAATCCTGATGAAGCATACACACTGCAGTATCAAAAGCATAAAGCGTACAGCTACTGCATTTACGTGAAAGCAGATAACTCCGTGATTCCAGTACACCTCACTTCTTCACTTCCTTCACAGCCTGAAGTGTATCGCGGTTGTGACGCAGAAGATAAATTCATATCCCGCATTGTGGAGATTGGACATGACGTGCAGAAAATATTTTCTATGTCTGTTCCTATGACTCCGCTCACACATGCACAAAACACTGCTTTTCTGCAAGCAAGGTGTTGTTGCTACTGTGGAGGAAAGTTTGGAGGGGTCGTAAAGAAAGTTCGTGATCATAATCACTTCACCGGCGAATTTATTGGACCTGCATGTAATGACTGCAACCTTCTCAGGCGCAGACCGAAAAAGATGATTGTGTTCTTCCACAACCTGGCGTACGACCAGAACTTCATTATCAGGAAGTTGGGGTACGACACTAAAGACATCTTCATCATTCCTAATTCGGAAGAGAAGTTGATAACTTTTTCCAAGAAGTTGCATGATAAGTTCAGCATTCAGTTTGTCGATACGTTCCGTTTCATGAGTCGGGGTCTTGCTTCGCTCGCAGAGTTCTTGCCTGCAGACAAGTTTGTCAGTACTGCTGAGTTTTTCGCTCCTGATGAGTTGGAGTTGGTTACTCGCAAGGGAGTCTTCCCCTACGACTTCGTTGATTCTTTTGCTCGACTAGACGATACTAGTCTTCCATCTATCGATGAGTTCTTTAATATTCTGACTGATTCTGGTATTTCCGAGGCGGATTACGCTCACGCACAAAATGTCTGGGACAAGTTTCAGTGTGCTACTTTGGGGGAGTACGCTGACTTGTACCTAAAGACGGATGTCCTGATTTTGGCGGACGTATTCGAGAATTTTCGCAGTCTTTGCTTGGAGACGTACAGTCTAGACCCGTCACACTACATTTCCTGTCCTGGGTTCGCTTTCGATGCGATGCTTCGCACCACAGGAGTACAACTCGAGCTTCTGACAGATTACGATATGTATATGTTTGTGGAAGCAGGTATTCGTGGGGGTGTAGCGCAAAGCATCAAACGTCATTGTGTGGGTAACAACAAATACGTTCCTGAGACACATGATGTGTCCAAGCCATCCACATATCTACAGTACATTGATGCAAATAATTTGTACGGGTGGGCGATGTCGCTGTCGCTTCCGATTCGACATTTCAAATGGTCAGACACATCTATTGATGTCATGACTATTCCAGAAAATTCTCCTATCGGGTACATTATCGAATGTGACGTGGAGTACCCTACTGAACTCCACGAAAGTCACAAAGACCTTCCGTTTCTCCCCATCAATCAATGTCCGCCCGGCTCCAAACAATCAAAGCTCATGACAACACTAGAAATTAAGGAACATTACATTGTACACTACAGAAACCTCCAGCAAGCAGTATCACATGGGTTGATAGTTACTAAGGTACACAGAGTCCTCCAGTTTGAGCAGTCGGCGTGGTTGGAGCCATACATTAAGCTCAACACCAATAAGCGCAAGGCTGCAGCCAACGAATTCGAGAAGGAGTTCTTTAAGCTCGCTGTAAACAGTACTTTCGGGAAACTGATGGAGAACAAGAGGCGGAGGCTCAAAATGGAGTTGGTATGTTCCGAGAAGCGGTTCAAGAAACTGGTGTGTCGTCCATCCTTCAAGGACCGCACAATGTATGAACCGAACTTGACTCTAGTCCACCTGAACCATGAGACCATAATTTTCGATAAGCCAATCTATGCCGGACTCGCAGTACTTGATCTCTCAAAAACACTCATGTACGACTTCCATTACAGCACAATGAAACCCAGATATGCAGAAAACATTCATCTGGCATACATGGACACCGATAGTTTCGTATACGAGATACAAACCGATGATTTCTACCATGACCTCAAAGCCGATCCTACACTCATGGAGAAGTTCGACACCAGCTGCTACCCTTCCGACCACCCTTGCTTCTCCCCCATCAACAAAAAGGTTGTCGGAAAGTTTAAGGATGAGTGTGGGGGGAAAGTGATGAGTGAGTTTGTCGGTCTGCGGGCCAAACTGTATGCATACAAGTGTGGTGACAAAGTTGAGAAGAAGGCCAAGGGTATCCAGCGGTGTGTGGTCAAAAACCGCATAACATTCAGTGACTACCTGGATGCCCTGCACGATCACCACACACGACGAGTAGCAGTTAGGGCCATACGCTCGAGGCAGCAGGTGCTCTATAGCGAGAGCACAAATAAGCTGGCCATAACATGGGAGGATGATAAGCGCCAAATATGTGAGGATGGCATCCATACGGTTCCCCACGGCTATGTTGGAGATGAATTATCTGTTGTATAGTTCCAGTCTTTTTGTTGTAAACAGTTTTCGTTTTTGTATATAGTTTCTGTTTTTTTTTATAGCTTCGTTTGACAAGTATATTTTTCTCTCCTTGAGGGTTTTGTTTTGTACAATATATTTCTTTGATTCAGTAAATATAATTTTACCTACATATCGCTTATTATTTTTTTTAATTAATGCCCTATATTCCTCAAGGTACTTATACTTAATTTGATATCGTAAAATGATCATGTAATTAGACACAAACACCTAAAATATCTGCTTCCATGCAGCTTTTAAACACAGGAACGCAAACACGAACACTAAGAAATGATATTATACACAAACACCTAAATATCTGCTTCCATGCAGTTTTAAACACGAATACACAAACATTAATTTATTTAGTATGTTTACATGTATGATAGGACTATGAAAAATTTCTGGTCAGCTAAGATGGAGTAATAAATGTTTTTTAAATTATCATTACTTTAACTAACGCATCCACAACGACAGTATTGATAACATATATTTTAGTTAAAACCTATAAGTGATAAGACTTTAAGAAAAAATGTCGGTTACAACAACAAAGTGACTGTGGATTTTGTGGATCTTGTGGATTCTGTGGATTTTGGTCTATAAGGTTCATAACAATGTTGGTAGAGAATTGTAACTCGACCTTACATACACTAACATACTTTAGAAACCTACAACCGATGACGACACCCACCAGATGAAATCAAGATGGTAGTCTCCACTAAATAAGATGGCTGCCTCCAGCAGACAACGATGGTATATTTTTTTTCCTGATTTTCTAAGTTAATAATTATGATTTTCCAAGATGGTGGATGTAACGAAAAATTGTAACAGGAATGAGTGGGGTGTTCGATGACGATGTCATTGTAACAGAGGGGTGGGTGTGCTAGATGATGTATTTGTAATTTAGAGGAGTGGGGTGTTCGATGCGTAGGTTTTTAATTAAAATTTTATTAAATAATATTTTTAATTTTATTTTAAAATTTTGATTATTTAATTTTTTTAAATTTTAAATTTTTTTCATTAAAATCGGATAATAAATAAAGATTTTCAAGATGGCGGACGAAACTCAAAATGGCGGAATGATCTAGAAAACAAAATGGAGGAAAGTTCTAGAAAAACAAATTGGTCTTGTGGTCTAGTGGTCAAGGCGTCCGCCTCGTAACCACGACATCCTGGACGTTTTCACGTCCCATGGATCGAATCCCAGCCTCGGCACTGAAAATATTTTAGTTAAAATAAAATAATACCTGCTGCTACCTGGTGGCGACCAACAGAACTATATGACGTCACACAAGATGGCCGCCGGAAATGACGTAATCCAAGATGGCCGCCGGAAATGACGTAATCCAAGATGGTCGCCGGAAGTGACGTAAACCAAGATGGCCGCCGTGGCTCCCCGGCTCCCCCACCACCCACCGGTGTCCCCATACATACTATAATTACCTACTCTCGTCAACAGCTGACAGTCGCTGCAGAACGAAACAGGGTGAGGGGAGGGGAGGGGAGGGGAGGAGGTGCGGGATGTTGGAGAGCGTACCATAAATTCTCCTTACACACACACACACAAAAAATGCACACGACAATTTCCCCCCCCCCCCCCCCTTTTGCCCTTCTACGTACCACAATTCCAACTACAGCGTACAATAATTACGGTTCTGAGTTACGGCCCATAACTATCGGGCGTACCGGAAAGTGAGTTCAAACCTTTCGCTCCCCCATTGGGCCTGACGCGCAAGCTTCTTCTGTCTTCACCGGCCGAGGAGGGAGCGGTCTAGGGGTCTCGCCGTGGCCCTGTGAGGTCGTGGACGGCGATGGGTCCCGTCGTCGGAACCAATCACGAGACGTCTCCCGAGCGGGCGTGACGTCATCGCAGCGTGGCTTCGGAACTTGACTGCCCCGAGCACATCCGAAGTTTTCGCCGCTCGCTCGTATAACATCGTGGTCGATTTTTTTTTTTTCGATTTTAGGTTTGTAAAAAATGTCGCTGACATGAACGTGAAATATTCGGGCTTCTTTACTCGGGGTAAATGAATCTTGGGCCTCTGACTCGGGGTAAGTGAATCTTGGGCCTCTGACTCGGGGAGATTGAACCCTAGGTTTTCTCTAACAGAAATACACTAGGAAGGGAGGTTAGCGTAAATACAGATTATGAGTCGCGAAAGAGGAGGAGGTTAAAAAAGCCTAGAGGGGTGGACACAGCTCATGGTATTAGGAAGAAAGGAGGTAAGGGCATGCGCATCTTCCCTCCCTCCACTCCTAGGCCTCTGACGTCACCTGGCGGCCAGGCCATGCGCCTGGAGGGGCGGGCGCGGGCCGGACGAGCAGCGCTGCACGTGTTTACCAGGAAGTTGTTTGCCGCTCTTGGTACGCCATTGTCTGTGATTGACCTCGTCAAATGTTTAGGAGACGGCAGCGGTTTTAAATATACTTATATATAATATTATTTGTATTAGTTTATTATAAGTTATAATTCAACTCACATATATGCAAGACTTTATTTAGAAACCATGGCATACTGCTCTGTCTTTGGGTGCAACATTAGCAGTAGGCGAAATAAAAGTGTGAAATACTTTCGTTTTCCTACTTGCTCTGAAATTCAGAAGTTATGGATAAACTGCTGTCGAAGGGCAGATGTAATTAATGTCAAAACCGGTAAGTCATATTATAATACACCACTTTTAATATTGTTTACACGAGAATTAAAAAGTTTCTATGTTGTCAATAATCTATGTACGTGTTTTGTTCGTTTTCAGCACGAGTATGTTCAGCTCATTTTAGCTAAGAGTGCTTCTACAAAAGCTTACGAGAGAAACTGCTAAATTACTCACCGGTGAAAACTCGAAAATTAAAGAAGGACGCAGTGCCTAACTTGAAGCTTCCAAACGTTACCTGCACTGTACAGTTAAATAGAACTGAAAGACAGAATATCAGAACAAGGAAGAACTTAGTAAGGGAAATTCTATTACATGCAAACAGAACAACAGAGTGAGTAGTAATTAAAATCTGTATACTAGCATTAATCTGTCGTAGTAGTTACATTAATTTAACATGCAGAGCGATTTTAAATGATGAAGAACACATTTTATATATATCTGTATAAAACATGTTTATGGGTATTTTTTGCTGGCTTGCGTTCTGTTTTTATTTAACAAATAAAATTTCCGAGAAAATTATTTTTTTTATATTTTACATGCTTTTATATCATCGTGATAATTTAATTATTTAATTTTCACTCGTATTAATTCTGTGAAACCCACAAATGAATTACTCTGCTAAATTTAACCGCCTATAATTACGTATTTCTTTATCGTTGCTGTATATTTTATTCTCGTGCAAATTCCCTTACAAAGTGAATTAACTTTTGAATTAGGCTTATATATAACCTTAAAATTCTGAAGTATAAATGTTTAGAATTTTCCCATAATGTATTGTAGGTCTATATACTGTTGAGATAATGTTAGTCCTATTAAAGTATAATATAAGTTTTGAAAAATAATACATATAATATAGCATTAATGAATTTCAATAGCTCTAATATGTTTGTAAATAAAATTCAATACAATGAAATTTCATTTGTCAACACTTGGTTTTTACAGGCTGAGTCCGAACACCGAAGAGCATGAATCACTGCCGCCTGTCTCTACTGCCTGCCAAGACTCGCCTCCTGTTGGTTCCGAGGATGATGTTCGAAAACTTCACGATAGGATTCGAGAACTGGAATCACAGGTAAAAGAAACTTTGATTAAAAATGAAGAATTAGAAAAAGAGAAGACATCTCTGAAGGAAGAAATGGAAGCAATTAAAACACTGCACACTGATTCTAATATTAAAGTGCAGGAAGTGTTAGGGAGATTTTTCACTCCGGGACAGATTCGTTTGATTTTACAGAATAAGAAACGAAGGATTTGTTGGTCTGCAGACGATATTGCTGCTGCCATTTCTTTGAAGAGTGTAAGTGCGAAAGCATATCGATACCTTAGAAACAAGCTTAAATTTCCATTACCTGATTTAAGTACTCTACGGAAGTGGGCTTCGCAGTTAGATTGTAACACGGGCATTTTATACGATGTTGTGGCTTTGATGAAATGCAAGAGCAGGGAACTTGGAGATTTTGATAAAGTCACTGTCATTTCTTTCGATGAGATGAAAATTAGTAATCAGATATGTATGGACAGGAAAGAGCAACAGATTCTAGGTCCTTACAATTACGTACAAGTTGCAATGGCTCGTGGCCTCTTGAGTAACTGGAAACAACCTATTTACTATAATTTTGACGAACCCATGTCTGAAACAACACTGAAGAAAGTGATGGTGTGTTTAGAAGAAAGCGGTTACAAAGTTTGCGCGGCAGTAAGCGACATGGGAGGAGGTAATCTAGCTGTTTGGAAGCAACTCGGCATATCTCCTATCAACACATCATTTAAAAACCCTCATGATAGCACCAGGCTAGTTTATGTTTTTCATGATGCGCCACATTTATTAAAACTAGCACGAAATCATTTCATTGATAAAGGCTACGTCCTTCAGTCAGAAGTTATTGATAAAACATCTATTGAAAAGCTACTGTGCAAATCAACACATGATCTAAAATTAGCACCGAAACTGACCCAAAATCATCTTGATGTCCAAGGGAGTGGAAGGCAGAAAGTCAAAATTGCTGCACAATTATTTTCAAACACGGTTTCGTATTCACTGAAGTATGCACATGCTAATAACCTTATTGAACCTGACACTAGTGTGATCCCAACATCAAATTTTCTCAAATTATTTAATGACTGGTTTGACATTTTTAATTCTTCTGTTCCACAAACTGCATACGGGAAAGGTTTGGTTCATCAGGATAAGATTTTATGTGAAATGACAAACACAATCGAACTGCTGAGAGTTATAGGTGGGAAACATAAATTGCCTTTTCAGAAAGGAATTCAGATAAACAATCAATCTTTGAAAGATTTATTCGCCTACTTAAATAAGTCACTGAACGTTCGGTACATCACGACTGTTAAACTTAATCAAGATGTATTAGAATGCTTTTTTTCATATATCAGAGGAATGGGCCATCAAAATACACATCCATCACCAGTAGAGTTTAAATACAGGCTAAGAAACTATGTATTTGGTAAGCATTCTGCTGCAGTTTTTTCTGAGAAACAAAATACCAATGAGAGACCTGAAGAATCGTGCTTGCTTGAGGTCGCATCTCATGTTTGCGAAGGAGAAAAATATGTGGGTGAACGTAACAACTTATTACTTCAAAGAGAATTTGACGTAGCATCAAAGCTGCAAATGGAAACTTTAGCTGCAAGTGACTGTGTAGAGGAATTTACTTTCGAACACAATGGACATTCTGAATTGACGGAACATTCGATAAGGAACGAAGGGTTAAAATACATTGCAGGCTACGTTGCTCACCGCTTCAGAAATGCACATCCTGAGCTCGGCTCTGTGAAATTGACAACGGAAAATTCTTTTATTGCTACACAATCTGCGGGAGGCTTAGTAAATCCCGAAAATGAATTTCTTGAAAAAATTTCTGTCGCAGAAAAATGTTTCAACGATTTTCATGGTCCACTATTTTCCACTGATAAAAATATATTTGATGTTTTGACAGGTGTAATTATGAAAGAAATAGGGAATACCTTACCTTTTAAAGTTGTTCACTGCTTCGTAAGGACAAGGACGTATATACGCATCAAGCATTTGAATATAAAGAACAAAAATGAAAAGGACAAGAAGAGGAAAGAAATAATCAAAATGAAAAAATTTATTAACTAATTTTGTTGAAAACGGTACACTACTTTCACATAGGCTGTCAAGGTTTCTACGGAGTTGAACATAAACTTTATGTTTTGTGTAGTAAAAATTTTTGAATGCATTATCTTGTTCCGTGAGAATGCATATGTCGAAAATAATAAATATTTTTGTTAATTTTTTTATGTTTCCCAGGTATTGTTGTGTTCAAATAAAAAAAATTGTGTTTCATAAATGTATACTTCTTTCATAATTTTTTTTTGTTTACTATAAAGTTCTACTTTGGTAAGTAATTTTTGTAACACGTTTGACTGGCCTACATGTTAATGCAAGTTCTAACTACTTCAGAAAAACTCATATGTATAATTGAATTAATTAAGTAAAAAATGTATTTGTGATAGTTCGCAACGTTGTCGGCCGGTTCAACATTGTACATTCCGCTGTCACCAATGAGGTAAAATAAACCACAGTAGCTGGCTGAATAGGGGCCGAGCGTGTTGGCCGAGCGGAGAGACAAGCCAGTTGGCCGCCAGATGACGTCATGCGCAGTAGCCGTCGAAACTTGTCGGCCGCTTGCCTGCCCCCTGGACACAGCTGACTGCTTCGTATTAAAAAAAAAGGGGTTGTGTCTGTAAAGTCGGTTTACGGACGATAATTTTACGTGATAACGCCATAAGAAAATAATTGATGAAAAATTGCATACTTTTTTTTAATTTTCAAATATTATTTACAGTTTTTGCAAATTTAATTTGAATAATTTGTTTAAATATAATCACGAAAAATTAGTTAAAAAAAACCACCTTAACCTGTTTAATATCATAGAAGATTTTCTCGCACGGCGGTTGGCCGGTTCTTGCACGCTCGGGTCAGGCGGAACGTGACAATTTTTCCGTGCGTGCAGCCGGCGTTCATCGATTTATAAGACGTTATCACGTCAAAAAAGTTTTTTTTCTCTTCTGGTATTTTGTCCACAAGAAAGTATTGAGTATCTATCGTGACCCCCCAAGTTGGGAAGAGGAAAACTGTCCGGTCTTCGCGTGGCAATTGTCCTGTTTGTGTACCGTCCTTGCTGTCACTGGCACATTCTCCGTCTGGACTCTCCCGATGTCTTCAAGGCTGTTGCCGTGTCCTGACTAGCAGTGACGTCACACGTCCTTGCTCACTTCTCGCCTGCTCTCGGACGATTTTTTTCCTAACCTAACTAAAACTAAGTGTATTTTGGAGGGGTCAGGGTTAGGGAGGGACCTAGGTGCGTCTCAGGCCGAAGCCTATACGCCTAGTCATGCTGGGATTAGCCATGCAGGGAGAGGGTCGCATGCATCATGTGCTAGGAGGGGATTGGCCAGCCATGGCAGCGATTGGCGCCATGACTAACTCCCCTCACTCATAAATCTAAGACTATAACTAGAGATAGGTTGGGCCCAGGTAAAACCTGCATAGACACAGGGAAAACCCTGGGCACATTCATGCGGGATGCAAATTGGCATGCATTACGCGTAGGAACTTACAGGAGACAGAGGATCGTCTGGATGAAGTGTTGGACAGAGTAGAAAAGAGTCTACCATGCGGGGGGGTTGGGCACTTGGACTCGTGGTCTGCTCTCAGACGTCACAGAGAGGGCTGTCGAGAAGGCGAAAGGGGCAGTGAACGAAAAATATTCCCTCGCTGCAAAACCTTGCTTTTTTTTTTTTTTTCGTGGTGAAGAAATCATTGTTTTTTTAGAAGCATAAACAAGCTTTTATTTTAAATTACCGTCTAGGTCTCTGAAAAAAAAATTTGCAAAAGTTTAACAGTTTATGTAAAACAAAGTGTGGACAAGTCACTTTTTCAAGAGTAATATGTAACTGACGGCCTGAAATTGCTTTTGGTTATAAACTTTCGTTACACCCCTGGTGGTCTACCAACATACCCAGCAAAGGCTAAAAACTCAATCGCTCTCTCGCGAGAGTTCCAAAAATTAAAATATAATTTCTTATGTGTATTTACAAAATACCCTAACTCCTGGGAACGACGTAAAACACACAATCATTAGCGGAGACAAAGCAAACTTAGGTAGGATGGGACTAGGTTTGTGATTTTTCAAAAATAAAAATAAGCCTCATAACACTAAAAAATATAGGATAAATTTAACTTTAATATAGAAGTTCGTTTAACCTATTCGACATAAATATGAATACCCAAAATATATAATATTAAAAATTATTAAAAATAAAGTTCTCTAAAAGTATTTAAAATCAGCAGAAATTTGCTGAACGAATCCTTAAAACAATATAATTCGAAATATGTCTTCTTAAATAACTGGAATGAAATAAAAATTATCTAAAATTTAAACATATCAGGTTAAACTCAGCCTTAACCAGAATATATTAAATTTACCGTGAATATTGGAGACACCGTAAAACCCCATTTAAAATTAACGAGAGGGGAGCTGTTCACAATTTACACGTTCATCAGAAATAAACGATTTATGAACCCTTTTTGAAAAATGTGAAAACAGAGAAGTCCCTTAACATCGGAAAAGGCGCTTGGGGCTGGGAGGGGGGGGGGGGGGGGGGGGGGGGCGAAGAAGAATCCGTGTGCTTAAATGGTTCAGACTAAATTTTAAACAATTTTGTGTCTAAGCTACATGTAGGAACGTCCCAAATATATTTCTCACCATCTGAAATCTTCGAGCTACAGCCAGTAATTGTAGAGACCTGCAAAATTCGCGGATTCATTGACCTCTAGGATAGACTCCACAGTCCTTTAAAAACTCGCGGAAATGGCTACTGACGCGTTAGACGTCTCAACTAGGCTGTCCGTAATTCGGCACTTTCTTGGTTTAGTGTTTCCCATTGGCTCACAGTTCCCCGGATAAAATGTGGGCCAATCGCAGAAGCGGTACGAAGGTATAGTTGTTTTGATGCTAGCCTATCGCGAAATGAATCCACGAATTTTGCATGTCTCTAGACTAATTGTACACAATAACCATTAAACACATTTAAAATCTGTTTTTATGTGCGAAGAAAGACAATTTCAGATGATGTAAAATGATAATTAAAAAATATAATTGCACCTTTCTACCTACTTTTTTTATTAGAATATTTGAACGTAGAATTATAAAAAAAAAATATTAGTCTGCTATATCTGAAAACATATTCATTGAAAAATGAATACTTCAAGATACATAGGGTACTTAAACATTAAACAGTGGTATGCGCGCGCGGTTAAGGTTCGTATCTATACGCGTGAGAACTCGGTATGTGTCCGGATAACCTTGAACGGAACGCCCTGGAGGCGGAGTTTGTAGCTGGGGGCGTCACCGTTCTGGGCTCGCCGCGTATCTACAGTAGGTAGGGAGGGGATGACGGCGCGTTACCCCCCCCCCCCCCCCCTCACGCTTGGACAGTCGGCTGCAGGCGCCGTGGAGGAAGGAGGGCTGGTCTCCACCGCCAGTTCTGAGAATGTACCTGTGTTTGGCTTTCGTCCCATCAGTTGTATGCTACTACGTAGGCTATGCACATTAGACCTAGCCCAGGAATATAGGCAAATGACTATAATCTATGGCAAATTTGTCGAAAGCTTAACTTTTGCACAGCTGTACAATTTAATTTGTCTAACAACATATCAAAACTTTACCGTTTAAAACTGAGTGTGTAATGTCAAAAACGTGCAATGAAGACATTGTTGAAATTTATACGCAGTGTACTGAAAAATTATTTCCCGCTCACACAATTTCTGTCACAGAAATTGAACAACAATAATAATACAAACTGAAAACTTCATGCTAAGGACGTATACATGAATTGACCGTAATTTCTATCCAACGCTACTCTGTAAAGCGATAAATTCCTGAAATTAAAGTTTTTTGTTATGGTTACTGGAAATTAAATATTATTTGAAAATATTCGTACGTCCTTGCAAAATACATGCTAAAGACACACTTCTAAAACTGTTTTTGAGATTTCCCTCTGCTTTACCTTTGTGTGACATGTAGCTGACCTTGTATTATATTAAAAATATTCATGTTTCTTATTTATAGCGACATAATTCATTTTATCATCGGAAAACGTCAGGTACTTCAGTTTTCCTTCGTTCGTGGTTTCTCTTAGATCCTTTTCGTATGCTGATGCTGGGCACTTTATTTCCACTATTGTATGACTTCCAATGAGGCCATCAGGTGCAGCACCGATGAAGGGGTGATTTTATTCTGCTTCAATTAACTAAAACTATTATGTGGAAACAGAAACAATCGGTGAATATTCACTAATTCATTTGTGAAATATTGACACTTTTAAACGAAATCTGTTAATATTCACTGTTTTAACATACATTATTTTCACAGATTCAAATAGTTAAAACTGCTTCATCCATCTTTGTGAATTAGTGAACTTTCAATAATTCAGCTTTAGAGTGTATGCTGTCAAAATCATACTGGCGCAAAATTAGAACTGTCAAAAATTAGCTTTTTTTTTTTAAACTGATACAGAGGTAATACATATCTTTTTGGATGTCTGTGTTCTGGCCGTCACATCTATATCCATGCTGATAAATTGAAACTGAGATAGACGCAATTGGATATTTAGGTATGTTAACTTATACGAATAGATTACAATACGAAGAATAAAAACGGATATAGAACAAATGTTACACTACTGTTACAGAATGATAGTAGTGAAATGTAGGCCTATATTTACTTAGCTACCTACAGAAAGTGAGGGAGGGTAAAAATGTCACAGTGAAAGTATGAAACGTACTCAGGAGGAAAGACAAATAAAAAAGAAAGCAAGTTAATGATATGAATAACTGTGCCCCTGCGAAACTTACTTATTACGAGAGGTTCCTTTTGCCTGTGCATACTCAGTCAAGTAAGATATACATATAAAATTTAATTTGTATATGTAATTTGGTAAATTAGGAAGTTATTTTTTAATTTTATTAAATAATTTCAGATATCCTAAATCTGTTACAAATAACCAAGGTAAAAAAGGATTTAGTTTATGATGAATTAATATGTTGGGATTTTTGTAAATTTCTGAGTTTTCTGCAATTACGTATTTTGCAGAAACTTGATATTGTATGCCTTACTTCATTTTTATGTGTATATATTAATATATATTTATTTATACGGTAGAATTACGCTAATCCGGACGCCGCTAGTCCGGACATCCGGTTAATACAGACGAATCTTTAAAAAAAGTGTTGTGGCACAGAAAAACGAGAAATTACAATTCTAAGAGAGGGTCCGCTTGCTCTCAGTCGCCTGAAGTCTTATATACATATGTACTTTATGATGAATAAACGTTAGTTTCATCAATTATATATATATATATATATATATATATATATATATATATATATATATATATGTGGGTCATTCCACGCAAAAGGGGAAATTTCATATCCCAGCCTCATTTCTTAAATAAAATATTGTCCAATAAACGTGACAATTTTTTTAATAATGTACTATAAATTGTTTTAAAAGACAGTAAACTTGAAATGTCAGATAATTTTAAAAAAATGTATTTAAAAAAATAGTTTAGCCTGGAAATATCATTCCCTCACTGTTCCCCAACCACAGTTAACATGTTGTGACACAATTTCTTTTTGAAAGTTATGAGCAATGAGATTTCATAATTATTAGGGTTAATCCAAACAATTAAAAGTTTTAGAAAATGTGTACATTTCATTTTTCCTACCTATCGTCTTAAAAATAAAAAAAGTTAAATTATGTCCCCATGTTCGGGTATCATTCCCTCACATCTCGATGTTAACTAATTTTCTGGTCAGTAGATGCCTATGAAGTCCATTGCTAGTGAGTCAGTACATAGCTATCTTAGTTGTTGATGTGAAGCTGTGATAGTTTCAGGCTCAATGGTGATTATTAATTTTTTTATAAATTCAATAAGTTTTGAAATTTCATGAGTATTTTTTCTACACATCATTCCCTCACAAATCATTAATCAGCTGTAAGTAAAGTAAAAAATTTAGTTTTAATAGTTTTACGTAACAATAAATGGGTATTTCCCCAAACTGTAAGGAAAAGTTTAACAAGTTCAACCTGCTGTGTTTGAGGAACAGTTAACTACAATTTCATCATTCCCTCACCATCATTCCCTCACTATGAGGGAATGATGAGTGTTGTGAGGGAATGATGTCCAATGTACACAAGAAACCATCGGACTTGGTAAGAGAGCTTTGTTGTTGCAAAGACAATTTAGCTTGTCTTCAGAGAAAATGCAATGCTTGCAAGAGCAAGACTATTTACTATGAAATCATAGATCCTGAGCAAGAAGTCAAAGTAAAAAAGTGGATGGTAAAAGTGCAATGGATAGAGGTTAAAGGCCAAAAAAAGAAGGTAAGTAAACCATTAAAAGAAGAGTTTATTATTGATGTAAGATCATTGGTAACTGAGCTGGAAACTATCTTTCCTAGATACCTTCTCCATATAGGAAATATTGCACACCAGTACAAGACTCTAAATGCAGCAAAAAATCGGTTGGATGAAAGTTCTGCATTTATTCATATAGACTTTAGTGAGAACTATAATTGCAAATTCAGTGAAGAAATACAGGCTGTTCATTTTGGTGGAGGAAGGGAACAAATTACCCTTCACACTGGTGTATTTTATCTTAAACAAGAAAATTGAAGGCAAACTTTCGTCCTGTGTCAAGGCACATCCATTTTATTCATTGAGCAAGTCATTGAGACATGATGCATTTTCGGTTTGGGCTCATCTTAAGCCTGTTTTCGAGTGGGCATTCCAACAAAATATCAACTTGACAAACATACACATACAGAGTGATGTGAGTTGTTACACAGTATAGGAATAAAACAATGTTCTGCATATAAAAAAAAACTAAGTCATATATTTCCCAACATTTCAATTTTTACTTGGAACTACACCGAGTCAGGGCACGGTAAAGGTGCTCCTGATGGTATTGGGGGAACGTTGAAATGAACTGCTGACCGCATAGTTGCGCAAGGCAAATATGTTGAAAATTTTGAGTGCCTTACAAATGTACTGAAACAGCATTATCCAGGTGTGAAGATTTTTGAAATTCAACACAAAGACATTAGTGCAATGGAAGATCTAGCCAAACATGCAGGAAATGTTAAGTGTTTCGCCGGCACATTGAAAGTGCATCAGGTTATGTTCAATTCGGCTTTTCCAGTTCTACATTTCAGAAGTTTAAGTTGTTTTGAATGCAAAAGTGAATGCTCTCACTTCCACTTGGGCAAAGGTTTTTAACTTGAAACATCTGCAGCTACCAGTAATGTAATGCAAGACAAACCAGAAAGCAAAACATCTGGTACTTCTTCCAGAAACCCCAATAAAGATACTATACTTTTTCTACCTACAGAGACTGACAAATCTGTTTTGTTAGGCTCAAAGAAAAACCTCCGATATGAAGATGTATATTCATCATCGGATGAAGATGATAATCTAGGGACCAAAAACTCTCTTCCACTCGGAAGTTTTGTCCTAGTTCGTTTTAGCAGTGACAAGAAGAAAAAGAACACAACAAAAAATTTGCCAGTTCCTGGGAATTATCCAAAGTTGTGTAAAAAACAATGAAATCGAAGTCATGTTTTTGAAAAATTCTTGTGGGGACAATACATTATTTTATGTAGATGAAAATGATGTATGTTTTGTATCTGTTAAACAAATTGTTGCCACTGTCACAACTCCTATTGTTATTAACAAAGGGTGTAGGATTTTTTATAAATTTAAAGACCCAATTCGAGTCTTCTAATGACATGCCAAGGCTTTATTTTCCCTTCAGATATTGTAATTTGTGGTAAGATAAATATAGTGTACGTAGTTTGTAAAACTAGATTCAAATTGTAATTTAAACTTGGCATAGCAAACTCACGAGACTGATTACATGCTGTTTTAGCAACTGATTATGCTTAAATTAGTATTTTAATATTGAAAGTTGTACATTATTCAATTGAAAATTATGTAACTTTGGTTAAGAAACAAACATGTTGCCAAGGAAACCAGAATATCAGAACCGAATCATTCCCTCATTCTACATTTATCATTCCCTCACACGTCATTCCCTCACCCATCATTCCCTCACATCAGAGAGAAATATTTTATTTTATAAATGTGTTGAAATTCAATATTGTTCACTGCCCATATAAGTAGTCAGTTACTGAGGTCTTCTGGTTCACTTTGACTAAATAAAAACCATTTTCAAAAAATTTTTTTTTACAACTGTCTCACAATATATATTTGCCCTATTACATGGAATGACCCATATATATACTTTTTGGCTATAAAGCTTGTTTTTGAAACATTTTAAAGTGGTTTTCGTTTCATCCGGACATTCGGTGATCCAGACAGGGTCCGGTTCCGACAAGTCCCTATTAGCGAGACTCTATCTACTGTATATAATAATATTTTTTTGTTATGGAAGTTGTATTACCTGCGATTAATCTGAGACTACATAGTTTTAAAACGTGGACACACGTTGATTTTTTTTTAATTTCAGAAAAGAGCAGATTTGTTATCAGAACTAGAATTCTATCATAGGTTATGAGCATGTTATAGATAACATCAATATTATGAAACACTTAATTTTGAATTATGTCCTGAAGTTTTTGACGAGTTACAAAAACACGTTTTAATGGATTTCTGGCATGCTGCAAACTTTAAGGTTTTGGTTACATCAGATTTCGGTAAACGTTTTAGGTGTACTACCGGTCCTGAGTAACAGAGAAGGTATATTACAAGTATTTGCCAGTGATAATTCCAGTTGTATACAAAATAAAATAGCCGAACAAAAACATTGCATTTTTTTAGTGACTGAAATTAATTGCAGTAGGTTATTGCAAAACCACATTCTAACTCAAATTATGTAGGAAGACGGTATGCACAGAATCTTATATTTTTGCAACTTCAGTTTTTATTTGGTTTGACAAATACTTTATAATGTGTTTGAAAACAAATAAGAAAAAAAGGTTGGTAATTATATGTAATGTGCCAAGTCCAGCAGGCTGTGGTGGAATTCTACCATGCCATCACACGGGGAATAATCATTGAGAGAAATGTTTACAATAATTAATGGCAATCATAAACAGAACAAACATGAGACGTAATATTTTCATCCTAAAATATCACGAGGAACATTTTCATAAGGCCTTGTTTTAAAAAATTCATAGGCCTACGTATCTACATAGTTCTCTTATTGTTGCTGATAATAACTACCACATCGCCACGAGCACTGTTCCATTAACTGCTCATGTGCTGACCAAATAATAAGCCAAAACATTGAAATTGTTATTGCAACTACGGTAAAAGGATTATTTTATATGGTAGTTAATTTTTTAGATTCCCCATTTTTGCTTTTGAATAGCTATGGTAGACCGAGAAGATGTTTAACAGACAATTATGTCCCATGACCTCTTTAAATACTCATCCACATGTAAATAGTAGGTCTTACATACTCTACACGGTTGATGATCGAGGAGTTACACACCAGTTTCCATATTTTTTTCCCCCTTATAAAATATCGTCATTTAAAACGCAACAAGTCAGTACAAAGATGTAGGTACGCAAAGTAAAACAACAAAAGGGTAATTTGGTGATAATAAGTCAGCAATTACTAGACCTGCAACTGCATAAAACTTCCACTTTATGTTTATACAGTAATTACATCGTCACTTTTTCTGAAACTGTGTGACACAATAATTCCAATAAACAATACCTCATCTTTAATATGAGATGCAGACAAAGTTTTAGAATACACATTGTACTACTTATCACACAATATTACAATATGTTCACAATAACAACACTAAATGTCTGCATAGTTACAGCACTATCACACATACATTGGCATACTATTGATAAATTACAATATTAAATTAGCCTCCTAATTCTAACGCTTTGTAACAGATTATTTTGCGTTCGGCTTCTCTCTTATCACAACACTTGAATACATGGTTATTTATTCATATTCGTAGGCCTATTCATATAGCAAATGTAGTCAAATTGAAGAATCATTTCTTTCTGGCCTGCATATTCAAGGAAAATGATTCTTTTTCTCTGAGCGTTAATTTAACTTTAATGATTTGTTTGAAATTAAATTCAAAGTAGTATTAATTATATGCATAAGCTTTTGCAGAGATATTATGCTGACTTATTGTGCCAACATATAATGCATACAGAATGTCCTGAAACGGCAGTATAATAAAGCACACCACGATATTCCTGGACAAAATTGAAGACGAAAATGTTAGTGGCAAAATGTTGTACGGCAACATTTTTCGCATGCAAAGTGACAACACATCATGCCGGTTATTCCTCTCTTACGCTCAACAAATATAATAAAACTACCGTTCTAGCGAAAGATAATTTTTGGACTGACCATAATTTGAACCCGCGTACTCTGTTAGTATGAAACCTATTGAGCGCAAGAGGCGACTAACCGCATGCTGTGTTGCCACATTGTGTGAAAAAAACAGAAAAAATTGGTTGTCTGTAAAGTGGGTTTACGGATGATAGTTTAATGTGACGTCATAACAAAACGTTGATGAAATGATTGATCCAGAAGAAAATGAAATATCATATTCGGCCTGAGACTTAGCCGTAATAGGTTTTTGCAACCAAACCATTTAGGCATTTAAAATATTATATCCTTTGAGGAAGAAATTTTTTTAAAATATTTCTATCTTTTGTATGATAAATTCTACCTCTGCATACTTTTATGAATAAATTTGAATAATTTTTATTGAATTATCACTATTTTGTATGGATACAAAGAAGGAGTGAAATGAAATCTACAATTTAATTAATAAATTTACTTTTATTTCTGAGACGCACTTAGGTCCCTCCCTAACCCGGACCCCTCCAAAACACACTTAGTTTTTAGTTAGGTTAGGAAAAAAAAATAATAAACAGGACACATCCGTAGTGGGACAATTTTTCGTGCGTGCAGCCAGCGTTCATCGATTTATTAGACGTTGTCACGTCAAAAATGTTGTTATTTTGCCCACCATTCACGTGCGGTGTGCTTAATTTACGGCCGTTTCAGGACTTCCTGTACATAGTCTATAGTTTCTATATAGTCTATATATATTATTAAGTCACACAAAATATACCCTAGCCTACTCATTTATGAACATGTCATCATACAATTGATAGTTATAGCCACCTAATACTATAATCCAGTTTAGAATACTAATTAATGCATCACAGGATTTGCATCAAAATGCAAAATTAAAACACTAAGTGATATATATTTGGAGGAAAGATAAATTACTCTTGTTACATGACATCGGTGAACAGCATCCAAAATCCTACAATATTGATTAATAAACATTTACTCCTTAGAAAAACAGTTCTGCTAAGGCAGTTGTTTGTGATCTACAAATAATGTACATAATATTATAAACTTAATCAGGTAAAATGACTTATATGTCAGTCTACTACTTTTCCTATGCGCAGCATGTTCTTGCAGTCCCGCAGACTGTTACGGACTTGTTTGCATAATTTATTTCTTGTTGGAAAATGGGTCCCTAATCTCCATATTACATGTATGTCTGGGGTCGACAAGTTCTGGGAGCAAACATTCTTCATAGAACTTGACCAATTTAGGTTCCATTTCATTCTTCCAGAATATATCTACTCTTTCTATTCTTATAATAACCATTTCTTGTTCTTTTGATGTCCATATACCGAAAAGGCATACATTTTGATCTGTTATGTGGAGCTGTCCTTGTATTTGGTAATAATATTCGTTACATTTTTTCAGTTGTAATTCGTTTCCAACAAGTGACAGATATTTTATTTTCCCTTCGGCAACTGATTCCGCAACGTTTCTGCCAGCTGCTGAAGAAGGAAATTTAATTTCTACAAGCCCATCTTGTCCTTCTAGGGCGTCAGGTGTTGCTCCTAAAAAGATTCGTCTCAAGCCGAACGCTCCGCGCCCTCGCTTACACGCTCGGCTCAGGCGGAACGTGACAATGAGTCATGCTTTTTCGTGCGTGCAGCCGGCGTTCATCGATTTATAAGACGTTATCACGTCAAAAACATGTACGCCAATTTTTATTTTTTATTTTTAGGTTCAAAAGATAAGTTATATCAATATTTAAACCCAGGTTAGCACAGTTTAGTTAGTTATTCGGAGATAAAAGCATATTTTATTTATAATAATTGGTTTGCGTTATAAAAAAAAGGAACCTATGTCTTGACAATGCCCGTCTGTAACACAGTGGCGAGGCGTGAGGTTTACATGAGGGGAAGCAATAACTCCGTTCACACCAAAACATGATGAGGTTGGGGGGGGGGGGGGGTCTGGGGGCCCTCCGCCGGGAAAATATGGATTTCAAGGTACAAAATGGTGCTACTTAAGTAGTTTTCTTAACTGAACATTGACTATTCCACAGGTAGAAAAATTGAAATTTTTTTTAAATACATTATTTTTGAAAAATAATGATTGACTTACATTATTCTGATAGTAAAATACCTACTCTACATTACTTATATACTAAGTGGGAGTGTAGTATCATCGTACGCCCACAAATCCCCCACGCACTGCCAGCCAACAGCCCGCGGGAGAGATGCGCGCGCCCCGAGAGACGACCGCCGACTGAAACGCGACATCGCCACCTACTTTTTTTTTTTTCCTAACCTAACTTAAACTAAGTGTATTTTAGAGGGGTCCGGGTTAGGGAGGGACCTAGGTGCGTCTCAGGCCGTAGCCTATACGCCTAGTCATGCTGGGATTAGCCATGCAGGGAGAGGGTCGCATGCATCGTGTGCTAGGAGGGGATTGGCCAGCCATGGCAACGATTGGCGCCATGACTAACTCCCCTCACTCTTAAATCTAGAATATAACTAGAGATAGGTTGGGCCCAGGTAAAACCTGCATAGACACAGGGAAAACCCTGGGCACATTCATGCGGGATGCAATTTGGCATGCATTACGTGTAGGAATTTACAGGAGACAGAGGATGGTCTGGATGAAGTGTTGGACAGAGTAGAAAAGAGTCTACCATGCGGGGGTTGGGCACTTGGACTCGTGGTCCGCTTTGCTTTTTATCCAGGACTGGATTTAGTGACCAGGGACGCAAGCGCCCCTGGTGGTGAGTGGTTACACTGACCACTCACTCCGCCGCCAGTCAGCACGACATCGCCACCTGCCGTGCCGAACTGTACCGGACATAGCCGAAGCAGTCGGCGGAAAAATTCCACCGTCTGCTTCGGCCATGTTCGCTCCAGTTCGGCAAGAAAGCGTTACCTTCGTAGCTTCTACCGCGTATTTTTCCAGCCAATCCCCTCTCTGAACCTTTGTACCATGCCACCCCCCTTCCGAAAGGAAACTACTGCGGCAGCCTTCCTGCTGAAAGCGATCCTACCAGCGCTTATAAACCTAGCAACGCTTCTAAAACAGCATGTTTTTGTGTCAACGAGTTCTTTTTTTATAGCGCACAGCGCACAGTATTGGGTCCCAAGAAGATAGTGTAAAAAATACATACACCTAACTGCACGAGCCAAAGTAAAATACTATTTTGAATAAAATATTTATTTAAAAAATACAATGTCTGGAAACTGCCTGGGCAAGCACTGCTTGCCTTGCTTGCCCTGACGAGACGCCACTGCTGTAACATCAAGTGTATCCCTAAAGTTACTCTTCTTTTTATGAGTGGGCACATTTATTTTCTTCACAAATTCAATACGTGAATTCATACCTTTCAGTGTTTCAATTGTGCTTTTATTTTAACTTTTTTTTTAACTAGTTTTCCACAGATTCCCGATGAAGAAGTTTTGACAAATTAAATGGGTGAAAAATCAGTCAATCTCTGAATGTTCAATGGTTCCGATTTGGAGTGTAGCATCAAATAATTTTTTTAATAATACAGGTACTCACATACATGTAACAGTTTAGAAGTAAATGCCATACCTTGCTTTCCTTTCGAAAAGATATAGCTGCTGTTTCATCTACTGTATTTGAGCTGATATCAGTGCAATTTTCGTCTATTACTTCGTTGTCAGTAACACGTGCGGACCAGTACAAAGCGCCTTCCTCTGTCTCCAGTAGCTGCAGGGGTGACTGAAGTAACGCGAAGGATTTAGGAGACGTCATGTACACACATTAAATAGTGATCTGAACATGGGGATTTATTTCAGATTAAAAGGTTTGAATAAAAACCAGTTTTAAGTTGATTTAACCAGTTAGAATGTCTAACATATGATATAAAAAGTATTTGAAGAAGATACATGCTGAATTGTTTGTTTAAAATAGACAAAATTATTTTAAAAAATTTAAACAATCAAACCTTACTTTTCATGTGACAGATTTTGTAAAATTTCGATTACAGCCAAAGTTGCTATTTGTTGCGAAAATAAAAATGCTGTAACTTCATTCAGTTCATAGGTGTCAAAGTTGCACGGTTTTTTTTTATTGGTAAAATTACTGATGATAAAATGAAAGCCAAAAATAACAAAGGCGAAAAACAGCACCTCTATACAGTGTTAACTTATAGTTTATCAACTATTTTGAATTTCATTGCATATTAGATTTAAAGAAAGTTAAATTAAAAATGAACCTCGGTTTTTATTGTTTGCTCAACTCACCATTCAAGGCATAGTATATATCATTTAATGTCTGCATGCTATTGCTCCACATTTATAATAGTATTCATAAGTGAAATTAAATGTACTCTACAATTATTATGTACAGTTCAATTTGGTTGTTCATAATACGGGAAAATCTAATTACCTAGGTGGGTACTTGCAGATTTTGAATCGATTTTTGTTTCTCGAATGTCTAAATAAACCCGAAGTTTAAACTTTCATTAAAAATTTTATAGTTGAACGAGTATTGGAGAATACATTTTTTTAACAGGAAACTTACTTGTTATACGTTTTTTGTGCCTGTATTTCGTTCTCCGTATAACTTGTTCCTGGTCGTGAACCTAACTGAATTTCTTCGTGCTCCTCAGTCAAACATTTTTCTGCATTCTGCCAAGTATCCTCTGTTACTGTAAGATTTTCTGATATTTTTTTGCACTTCCTGTGCATAGAAATATTATTTTTCACGTAAAAAACCTTTAATTACCATATATTACAAATTACAGATTTCTTCAGACGTAGACGTACACACTAACCTTTGCTTTTGATATGCAATGAAAGCAGTTGCTTTTCGTTTTCTTCGGTGTGCACTCAAATTCAATTGGCCCCATTTCCCCTTCCTTTTATCACATTTCTGTTTCATAGTCGTTCTTCTACTTACATTCAAGGAACACCAATGCGAACTACTTGTATAACAGCAAGCATTTCAAAATTACTATTTTTTCGTGCTAAACCATAACCATTAGTCGGACACATCACGTCAATGGAATTCATTCGCTCTAGCATAGGCAGACAGAAGCCTTGAGCACTGAAGATACCGGGGGTTTCCCGGAAAGCCACACGCTACCCCCTTTCACCCTCCCCCCTTGCCAGGCTCCCCAAACCTCACTTCCCCTACCGCGGCTTCAGGCTTCCCCCACCAACCTCGGTATCTCGGAAGCTTCATGCCTTCTCCCGCACAGGCAGCACAAAGCAGGCCCTAGCAGCACGAAAAATGTCCATCTGCGATTAAGAATTTCTAAACTATTGTCGCGGTAACCATATACTTTTAATATACCATTTTATTCGCAATAATGCGAACTTTAGTCCTATAGTTTTAATTTTGTGAAAATATTAATAAGTTACTCGTAAGATGAAGTTATTGTTTCTTACTTTTATGATTTTTTATATATTTTAAAAAGAACACATACACAATTTTGAAACTGTAGGTGGAATTTTATAAGTATCTTCTTGTGGCATAAAATTATTGAACTCTGTGTCTTGAATGGTTTACGAAAAAAGCTTTAGAAAAAAAAGAGATGTTCTTCGAGTTATTATGGGGCGTAGATACAGCCCTTAAGCTATCTTTATTAATGTAGAAAAAAAAGTTTAACAAGTCATTGACATAAAAAATATATATATATTTATAAACTACAGAAACCTACAATAACTTTACGCATTTTTTTTACTTATGCATTAACGGCCCTGTCCTAGCAACGCACGTAGTATAGGTGCATGGCTGAGCGATCACCAAGTCAGGCAGATCATTATTTGACCTCGCTACCAATGAACCAATCTGGATGATGGCTCGATCGATCCCAGATCAATTCCCGATAACCGGTCCACCACGATTTCGTTCCGACTCCCGATCGAAATTATTTTCATAAATTTTCTAAAGTCGCATCAGTGCTTATTACCCCTCCGGTTCCCTCCCCATTTGACTAATGGGCTGGGGGCGAGATGGCTCGACGCAGCTGCATCGCGCTCTGTTGCTAGGCAACGGCGGCGGCTACTGGCCTCAGGGGGGTGGGATGGGGTTGAGGAGGTAGATGGAGGGGTAAGTGTAAGGCGGAGAGGGGGTATGGTTGAGGGCGGAGGAGGGGAAGTTCGGATCGAAAAAGGGAGGTAGGGAGGGGGTTTCGCAGGACGGGAAGAGGACAATCACAAGAAAGAGAGGAGCGTAGTTACTCCACGGCGTCGCGACGCTCATTACGGCGCCGGCCGAGGGATGTATGGTTGGGGGAGGGAGGGGGGGAGGGGAGAAAGGGCGAGAAGGAGAGTGAGTGGGCTGAAAAGGATTAGGTAAAGTAGGGTGGGTAGGGGGGAACTCCCTGGCTGCTCAAGTAAAGAGTAGCAGCAGCAGCCCTGTGGCGACGCGCTCAGAGTATTTGCAGATTGACACTCTCTCCCCCCACCCCCCTCCTTTTACCCACGTCACACTCTTCAACATTTCTGCGCCACCGGGGCAAGAATTAAAGCAGATACGTCCTTCCCTTCCAACATGGCATCTCGTCTATGGCTCCGTGATTAAATTTTCTAGTGAAATCTGGCTGCATCAATACACCTGTGTATTCCCACCGTTCTTTTAAACCTCACCATAATTAGCTGCAGATACTACTTATTTGTCGTTACATCTGTAACGAAGACACAAATATAAAACTATTATTTTCTCTTCATTTTTCTAAAGGTATATTTCAAATGAAGGCTACTTTTGTTATCATGATGCCACTACCGAAAAATTTTCAACTAGTTTTTCGTGTCATGTTCTCGAGACCTCGAAAAATCAATCCGAGAGTTTGTACGTGAATATTTAAATATCTATACATCTATAACTATAAGTTTATATGGAGAATTTTTTTTATTTTGTAAAGCGGAAAATTATGAAAATATTGTATCTGTTTAATGTTGTTATATCTCCTAAGAGTAGAATGAAAAAAAAAAAAATTATTTAAAAGTTTTTTTTAATACACAAAAAACTTTCGAAGGGTGGAATAATATAGGGCGTGAAGGATAAAAAAAAGAAGGCAAAGTATAAATACTATCAAAGTTATTATTTTATTTCGTAAGTAAAATAAAGAACGTTTATTTCATTTTTGGTCTTTTAAGTCTTGTGGACAACAGTGCCTCCGGAGATGGCAGCACATACAATGGGCAAAATGCAAGGAACTAGCGGAGGAATAGGCCATTGTCTATGGCTGCAGAATTATTCCGTAACTTGCTTGGCGTACTTTTTGACGATACAAAAAAAAATAATTCTCTGGAAGAGAAATCGAACCTGTGACCACCCGAATGACAGTTCACCTCGCACGTTCAACGATCGTTAAATAATGATTGTCACTCAATGTGAGAAATTATACCAGAAAACCCATGAAACATGAACTGGAAGGATTTCTACAAATCGGAATCTGGGAACCAACTTCTCTTCAGAAAACTTAAAAAAAAACCAAGCTCTGCATGCGGCAAAACACAAGACTGCCTCAGAATGGCTAGAGTCCAGCCAACCAAAAGAGAAGAGCTAACTGATTGGCCAGCAGCCACAACAAATCATGGAAGCCCAAACCTTCGATTTGACCAAAACCACCCGGCCGAAAAGTGAGGAAAGAAGTCTCTGATTGGGCCACAGCTTAAAGCCAATTGGGTAACACTCACATACCTGGGCACATTTGCGTGTGTGCAGAGATTCAGATTGAGCTCCGATATTTAAAAACTGCTCAAGATATCTGAGTGGGATTTGTTTACGAAAAGCATTAATGAGGACGGATGAGTAATTTTGTTTTCGTATTTTGTTTTTAAATAGTATTTTTAGAAGAATGAAACTTGATATCAAGCGTGTTTTCAGAGTAATGTTTAGGCATGAAACACCCGGTACAGATCCTTGAAAGCACTCTAGGGACTTGCATTACAACTTTATCTTCATTTCTCCGCCATATAATATAAAGGTTGCCACTCAGTTCTCATAGTTGTCCTATGCACGACGTAAATACTTTGTGCCAGTCCACAGCATTGCGCTTAGAGGCGACACCGCGCTAGAAGCACCAGCGAGAGACACACTAATCAAACCGTCTCATTACCACAAACACACACCTATGACTAGGGCGGGGTCCCTTAAAGGCAAGGTTGGCTGTCAAGACTACCAGTAGGAGACCGTCAATCTGATGGTGGTGCCTGTAACTTGATCAAAACGGCGATGATCTCTTCAGTTTTGGCGTGTATAAAACTCACAAACTAAGAAATTTAAATGCATTAGGATGCCTACGCATGATTTACATACCAATGTTGGTTATTTTACTTTCTCGTCATTACCATTTTTAAGTGTGTATTTCCCGTCCAGGTCACCATTTTATATTTACGTTCCGCATGGTTAAACTTTTCGACTTTTTGAGTGGTTGAACTTTCATAAAATGAAAAATATATAGCGCATATTTTTGCATAATTATCTGGAAAAGTTGGCTTTATAATTTTTTTTTGCGGTATGGATAAGGAAAATGAAATGAAATATAAAGCTGGAACGTTTTAGGTTTAATTAACTTCACAACTTGTGATATGCACAAAAAGGTTTAAAATTCAACTTTGCCAGTTAATTATGCAAAATTATGAATTGTGTGTGTGTGTGTGTGTGTATATATATATATATATATATATATATATATATATATATATATACACATACACACATATTTTTTTTGACGTTCGGACACTCAACAAGAATACAAGTTTAACTGTGTTAAACGTAATTATAAAATAATACTCTGAAACGGGACATACCCGCTTAAGGGCTATCCTTGTAAATTTCAATTATCATAGTCTCTATCCTGTAAATGGTTTAAAATGTGATAGTTCTGAAAGTAGTGCCAATTGTCCACGTATCATTCCGCCACTGTTGTTTGGACAACAGTGGTTGTTAACAACTTCATGTCGTTGTCAGTGTTCGCAAACAAATATCACGTGATGCTTTGCTAGTGGAAGTGCCACCGGCAGTCATAACTTTTGACAACTGTCAAATTCGAGACAAGTTTCATGACAGTCAAAGCTGTCTGGGATTTTATTTTTCATCACAAATTTTTTCACCAGTTATTTACTACGTGTTATCCAACAGCGGTCAAAATTCACTTAAGTGTTATAGTTATCATCACTTTTGTGACGAAATAATAGCTAGATAATGTCCGGTGACAAAATTTGCGATCGAACAACAAATCCTAAAGCGTTGTGGTGATATGATATCAATGTCATAAAACGTAATAACTAAGAGTGCCAGATTTGGCACTAATAGTTTTATTTTTAAAATTTAGTTTTTTAAATAACTAATGAAATTATACAAAAAATTAGTAAGATTTAATTTTTAAATTTAATTTTAAAAATAATTTAAAAAATCGTATAAAAGAAGTTTAATTTTTAAAAATTTAATTAAAAATAATAAAATAAGAAAGCATACAAAAATATGTATCTAGAAGGGAATGCACCCCCCTTAAAGTGTCTTGTCTATCTGCGGCGTTAAGGGTCGCGAAGATCGTTAGAAAATCCGTTCTTTAGAGCCAAATCAACTAATCATTCTGCTCTTTTGCCTGCCTTTGAATAACACAAATTAAAATTACTACTTATTTATACCTAATGGTATGTCAATTTTTGAAATAATATCTAAATCGCATTTACGTGCGTTTTTAAACTGGCACTACCGATGTGGTTTCGGTTAGGAAAATTTGCATATTTATGATCATAAAACTATTACATTTACGTGTAACATCCCTTCGTCGTTTGTCGCGCGCATTTGCTTTCATATGTTAACATTTAAAGTCCCATATAGTTGGTCGTAGCGGGACGAAAAAAGGCTTTACGCCAGCGCATCACCTGGCGTGTAGTAGTGGTAAGGCGCTCGGCGCATGCGCGGATGTTTTGGTAGTACTGGGTCTCAAGAGCGCCATTTTATTTAGTCATAAAACCTAAAGGTTTATAATTGAAAATTATAATTTGTTAAGGCTCAGCACATAATTCAATGGGGTGTCTGAAGTTGAGAGCAGTTGGCTTAACCTTGCGAGAAGAAAGTATAAAGTGACATTATTGAGCGATATTCCTAGGATATATTTTAAATGTGTGCTCTCTGCATTGACGAAGGCATGTTTTCAATAATAAATGTTAAAAGTATTTTTGCTAAATAATATTTATTTATTCGGTAAATGGAAACATACCTAAATTAATACTAAAATACAGAAAAAAAGACGCACTATGAAACTAGCTCATGAGTTCAAATACCTGTATATAAAAGTAAAAAAAAAAAGGGACCAGACTGCAAAAATAATCGATTGCTCTATCAGTTTCATTAAAAAGATATGACCTAAAGACAGCAATAGATGTTAAAAATATGTGCTTTTCAGGTTTTTTTTTCGCACACTGAGAATATTTTATCAAGAGCAGCATTGCAATATTCTAAATATTTTTATTGCCATCAAATAATATTAAACAGTTGGTTTGGCCAAGTACATTAATATGTTAACGGTTCAGAAAAAAATTGGCTGTGTTAAGGGGGTGCCTCCCATTTGAGGTCATGATTATATATTTATATTAATCACTGATAAACTTTTAGACTTTTTCAATTGTTTAACTTTCACGAAATGAAAAATATATACAGCGCATACTTTTTGCATAATTAGCTGTCAAAGTTACATTTTTAATGTTTTTGGGTTGTACAAATAAGGAGAATTTAATTTATTGCAGAACTGAAACTTTTTAGGTTTAACTGCAATGCCACTGGCTACTTAATGATATGGTTTGCATTTCTATCACAAAAACTCATTTCATGTTTCTTGGCTGTCAAAAACATAACAAATTTGAGAATTTTGAAATGCCAGGTAAAATTAATTAATATTTTCTGAAAGAAATTCAAACCATTTCTTGAAGTAGACAGTTAAACATTAAAAGTTTTAGTTCTGCAATAAATTAAATTTTTTTATTTGTACAACCCAAAAAAACGTTAAAAATATGTAACTTTGGCAGCTAATTATGCAAAAAGTATGCGCTGTATATATTTTTCATTTCGTGAAAGTTAAACAATTGAAAAAGTCTATACGTTTATCTGTAATTACTGTAAATATAAAATCTTGACCTGAAATGGGAGGCACACCCTAAAGTTAGTTTTCTGAGATAATCAAGGGAATATTTGTAGTTGTGAATAGATACCTCTCGTTTTTTTTTCTTTTCAGTTTCATGGAGAATTCACTACTCTAGGACATTTCCCCCCCAAAAAAAGAAACTATTGAACCCAAGATGGCGTACTACTAGATCTGTACTTCCCCCTTGAAGCAGCAAGCACTCGCTGTCGCTTCCCTTCCTCTCTGCAAGACTGCCCACTCTCCGCTGTCTTTCCTTCCTCTTTGGCGTGACGTCAGCGGAATAGCTCGACGCGGAGGGAGTTACCCCGGCTCCCTTCTCGCCAGGGGACCAGCGGCGTCATTAGTATAGAAGCTCGAGGAACAGGTGGAGCCCTCTCCCGCGGTGGGGTCTCTTAAGACTCCTGCGAATCCCCGCCTCGTGCTCAACATGATCATTCACGTCGAGAAAAAACAAAACGCGAGCGCGTCTGTCGGTGCTCGCCGCAGACGTGCAAACATCATCTAACCCCGGTAACGAGCAGGTTAATGATGTGTCCTCACGTTTGCGAACACACACACTTGCAGTACCAAAACTCGGACACGGAATTCAACGTGGAATTCTTAAAAATAATATGCCGAGCGTAAAAAACAAGTTCTTAGGTAACGTCAGTACCTAACAGGTACTGCAAGCATGAAATAATTGATGTTTGTATTAAAAATCTTTATTTTTTTTAGTATAACATTACAAATATTATTAAAAAATTAAGTTTTCCCAGAACTATAGAATACCGAACTCTTCAGGGTTAGGGTAAAAGTATAATTTTTTACCGATTTATGAAAGCTAACTAAAATAAATGGTTTTAAGACGTAAGCCATGCACAAAAAGGTTGATCCAATACCGTATACCTCATTATCTCATGTGGTCGAGTGGGCACCATTAATGCAATCTACACAGAGAAAAGGGTTTGTTCGAGTCAAACAAATATTTGTTTATATATGGTGAAACAAATATTTACTTGGTAGAACAAAATATTTTGTTAGCTTAACCAAACTCGGTAAGAATAAAAAATGATTCGTTACACCTAACCAAATATACATTTGAGATGACAAAACCATTATGTTGGGTTGACAGAATCTTTCCTACTACAAAATATTTGTTTGAATTGACAAAATGTATTATATTTCACCATATACGAACAAATATTTTGTTGAGGCAAACAAACCTTTCCCTCAGTGATACCCATTTTCGTCCTCTCTCTCGGCATAAACTTCCCCTCTCTCGCCCCTCCGGACACTACCAGCCTTCGCCTTCACGTAAAACACACGACCGCACACTCACACACTTACATAATACATTATATACGAATATTTATTCGCCCAAGAAAATATAAAATCACAAGATATATATGAATATTTAAATCCTCTAAAAAGTCACCTTATTACAAAAAAATTATAAATATTAAACAGTTTGATTTCTGTCTCCTCTATTCTATTTCTTTAGAGACAGTCTTTGCAAGTCTGTACCAACTGTGACATAAAATCACCACGCATATTTTCTTAACAAGCACCTTAAAATAAATGGGAAAACCTATGAACTAGAATTAGCTACACAATAAAGATATTAATTAAACAAAGAAACCGGCAAACATAAGTGACAACAGGAAGTGACGCAGCACTGACTACGTCACCAGGGGCGTAGCCAGGGGGGGGGGGGTTCAGGGGTTCAAAACCCCCCCCCCCCCCCCCCCCCTTAGCACCAAATATTTAATTAATTTCTTATTCATCACTCAAACAAATTTCATATTAAAATTAATAAAGTTTTTACAATTACAATATTTAAATTTAATAACCGAAAACTGCTAAAATAGCACTATTTTACCCTTAAAATCCAAATTTTCCCGGGGGAGGACCCCCGGACCCCCCGCTTTAATACGGGGGGGGCCATGCTTCTTGACACCACCCATACACAAATCCTGGCTACGCCACTGTACGTCACATCCCCTCTTTCGCTTCTGCGCGTGCGCATTCCACGCTCTCGCAGGGCTTAAATATGCTGTGCGGCTTTGAAGCCAGCCCGTTCGGATGTATTCCTTAGCCGGAGCCGCTTGTGTTCCGCGGCGCACTCGTTCGAGCACTGTGAGGCATAATGCGAGTAATGTTTGTTATGTGTGGTTTGTTATGTGTGGTTTGCTGTGTGTGGTTTTCTGTGTGTGGTTTTCTGTGTGTGGTTTTCTGTGTGCGGTTTTCTGTGTGTGGTTTGCTGTGTGCGGTTTGCTGTGTGCGGTTTGCTGTGTGCGGTTTGCTGTGTGTGGTTCGCTGTGTGCGGTTTGTTGTGTGTGGTTTGCTGTGTGTGGTTTGCTCTGTGTGGTTTGCTGTGTGTGGTTTGCTGTGTGCGGTTTGCTGTGTGTGGTTTGTTGTGTGTGGTTTGCTCTGTGTGGTTTGCTGTGTGTGGTTTGCTGTGTGTGGTTTGTTGTGTGTGGTTTGCTGTGTGTGGTTTGCTATGTGTGGTTTTCTGTGTGTGGTTTGCTATGTGTGGTGGCAGAGCCTAGTAATGTAACTTCTAGTTTTGAAGTAGTCTTTGTTTACATTCCCTTTTGGTCTGCCAATTTAGAAAATATGTTCAACGATTTCTGTTTTTTTTTTATGAGGTCTTGCTGTGCTTTTGTTTTGTCTTGATGTGCACAGGCGTATTGCGTCCGTGTCATTTATAGCCATGATTGTTCTTGTCCTTTTTGTGGGGGAGGGGGGAGAAGGGAGGTGGAGGTTATTAAATATAAGCCCTGATTATTTGCTTCCCTTCGGGTTAATCTGCTTTGTGGATTTAGTTGTATTCTTTGTGTTTTTAAAGAGTGCGATTATTCTTAGTCACCCAAATTCACCCAATTTGCTGCGTATATATTCTTGTAATTTGGCCTACTGGCGCCTAATTGGGTCTTACCGTATTATTTATTCCATCTACCTGAATCGTATTCATGTGATCATATTTCATCTATATATACTCTGATAGTTTCTAACTTCCTAAGTTTTAATGCTATTCCACGTTTGGTTTGTTTCCTAATTCTGCCTATTTTTTACTATGACTATGAGGGTGTTTGAAGACAAGTTGCAAATTATGTTATCAAAAATTAATGAATTAATATCGGGTAATTTATGTAGAAATGTGTTTAGCCTCTACGCTTGTTATTCAGGTAAAGATTATTATTCATACTCAGTTAAGCAACTTTGGGTTTGTTGCAAATAATTGTAGTTATGTACCTTGTCGCAATTACTTGCGTATGACTTATAGTATCTTGTGTACTTGGATAAATGCTAAGCGATCTTGACATTATTTTTAAAGCATTCATCCACATATTTATATAGAGTATCTTTTTCCCCCATCCAATTTCTAAATTTGTGATGTGTGCGTGATAGGGATATCTAACCTGCCTCTTGTGTATTATGTAGCCTACAATTGTGCAATTTTTCTGATCTTTGAATTTGCATGTTATTTACAGTAAAATTTTCCGAGCATGTTTGAATCAGATCCAGCATTAATTTTTTTCTGTTTAATTAATCTCCACACATCCTACATACACTCTTAATCATATCAGTCGCCAATAATAGAATTGTATGTTCGTTCGACGCGCAGATTGGCAGCTGCACGGATAGTAAGCATTCCTAGGAGGATGCAAAATAATAAATAAGTGGTTGTACTATGACGCTATATAAAATCATTTGAAAAGAATATATAATAAAAGTAACTGGAGTAACACAGTATTCAGTATTAATGTAAACACGCGAAAAAATTAATCATTTAATGAAGTAAAATAATCCAGATAAATTTTAGTTGATAATGAAAATCTACAAATATGCGAAAATTTTATTCTTATTTATTAATTTTAGTTATTTTATAAATAATAATGAATTAATTTATAATTTACAGTGCAAATAAATAATACATAACGGAAACTTTACTTCACTTCAATAAATACACGTGAAAAAATTTATAAACGCAATTTATATTACTGATATTCATAATGTTTTTAATGTTATGGACCAGCATTCAATAACAATCACCAAATTATACGATTTTAAAGCACATATACAATTTTTATTTCTATGTGGCTTTTTTTCCCCGGGCTATTTCAGTTGCCACCCGCTAGATGTCTCGTTTTTCATCCTGTGAAAATCTCGTCGCATGCTGGCGCGCATAGTAAAGGATTCACTACCGTCATTTTTTTCTCATAAAGCGCCAAAAAAAGAAAAAAAAGAAAAGGAGTGTAACATCGAAAATGAAAATCTGGGTGCACAGTAATTTGAGCGACTATCTGTAGGTGTCGCGGGACGACTGAATTGTTGCCCATTGGAAGGGCAGCCCTTCAGGATTTTTCTGACAGTGGTTTATTTGTACAGAGACTGGAAGGGCAGCCCATCCAATTTCTGAAAACACACTCCCTTAAGAGTTTAAATAATCCTGAAAACTTTCCCCTTGGAAGGGCAGCCCATCAGGATTTTTCTAACAGTAGTGTTTTTGAAAGGTTGTCTGAATTGTTGCCCCTTGGATGGGCAGCCCTTCAGGATTTTTCTGACAGTGGTTAGTTTGTAAAGCAACTGGAAGGGAAGCCCTTCCAGTATCTTAAAATGTGTCTATTTTCGTAATTTTATAATCCTGAATTGTTGCCCCTTGGAAGGGCAGCCCATCAGGATATCTTTAACAGTGGTGTTTTTGAAAGGTTATCTGAATTGTTGCCCCTTGGAAGGGCATCCCATCAGAATTTTTCTGACAGTGGTGTTCTTGAAAGGTTGTCCGAATTGTTGCCCCTTGGATGGGCAGCACTTCAGGATTTTTCTGACAGTGGTTAGTTTGTAAAGTGACCTAACCTAACCTAACGTAACCTAACCTAATCTAAACTAACCACACCACTGTCAGAAAAATCCTGAAGGGCTGCCCATCCAAGGGGCAAAAATTAAGACAACCTTTAAAAAACACTACTGTCAGAAAAATCCTGATGGGCTGCCCTTCCAAGGGGCAACAATTCAGCTCCCCCGGTGTCGCTGGCTGACGACGGCGGCGAGGCGAGGCGAGACCTCTCACCTCGAGGTTGTGCGTCCAGAAGATGGCGAGCGGCGGCTCGGGGCTGTGCTTCACGATGCACGTGAGGTTGATGGTGCTGCCCTTGTAGATGTACATGTCCGGCTCACCCACGATCTCCGTCACCGGCTCTGCGGACAGCAACACGCGCCTCCGTCGTCGTCCGTCGTCCGGGAAGAGACATGAACTCACGGGCTCGCATCACTCGTTATTACTACACGTGAACCTGAGCATGGGAGTTTTGTAAATAGGCTATGCTTGAACAATTATTTCTCAAAAATTGCAACTGATTTTTTAAGCCTAATTTTAATTTAGAAGTTCATTACAGATGCGTATAGAAGTTGGGGAAAAAAATATTTACTACTACTTCCGTTTGATAAAACGAATTTTCTCAAAACTAATTACCGTCTACTACCTGTTTGTCAAACGACTTTCGGTGTACTGCCTGTCGGTCAACTTGTTTCTGTCTACTGGCTGTTAATTAAATAACTTTAGACAAAACAGCTTTCGGTCTACTGACTGATGGTAAAACTGTTTTTGGTGGACACGGCCGTGTGTTGTACGTGAATACGTGCACGTGACAGCTAATACTATCCATACAACATATAAAATACGCTGTTTTATGCATGTTATAATCACGTTTGAACACTAAGAAGTCGCGTGTAGGCCATGTGGACCATCTCACCCATAGGACTGTGGGATAGATGGACCATGCAACCTTTTTTTTTTATTTTTTATAAAGGGTTGAAGTTATACAAAATAATCAGATTCAACATATTCATGTCCCAAAACGTAAAGGAAACATCACTGCTCTTAATTTGGACTAATAATATATGACGTTGGACACAAATATTCAGAAGAATATATAAAACAAAAATATGGTCCATCACTCCCGGAACTACCCTATATATTTTTTATTTTAACACCATACATATTCACTGTAACTATTTTACACGAATGATTTATACATGCAATCGATATATTTTGACGAGAGCTGACGATTTAAACTCAAACCAACGTCGTAGCTTCTCCGAGTCAAAAGTTATACTAAATGGAAATATCAAAACGACCTCAAAATGGCGGCGCTTCCCCCTCCACCGCGCGCGATGCGTCACAGTCCTCACTTAGCGTAACGAATTCTTTGAACCTTTAGCTATCCAGTGGTGTAATTAAAATTTTGGATGGAGATGATAGATGCGTAGCTGCAACACCAAACTGTATCCCCCGAATTTGTTACCATTCTTTTTTTTTAATTGTCTCCTATTATGGAAGCAACTTTAAAGACGTATTCACGTAAAAAAAAAAAAAATCCGAAATCAGCCCTACGTCAAACGTCAAATGTAAAGACAGCAAACGTCATTCCGTGGAAGGTACTAGGCAGAACAATATCACCGTTTTGTACCGGCTTGATTAATTTCATCGCTGGGTTCGCATGTGCGTTGCTATATTGTCCCAGATTATCCGTTTAGTATCATCGTTCAGTTCCTCTGTCTGTTTCTTTATTGTACAAAGTTGTGGTTTCACTGTATTTACTGTTTTATTTTTATTGCAACTGTCTCGTCGTTTTCAGACCCTTGTGCACAAAAACCTTTTATTAAATGTAATTATACCGAAGGTTCCTTTGGAAAACAGTTACCAAAAATTAATTCTCTTATACCACAGTAAATATATTGTAAATTTGTACAACACATGGCTACGGTTGTTTTTGGTAATATGATATAGGATTTTGGAGATAACACTGAGTATTTATTACGAAAATTGGGGTATTAAATCGGGTCTACTATGACGTCGGTGTTTGAAGATCGGTTGCAAATTTTGCTATCAAAAATACACAGGTAAACGCAAGGAGGATCAGACCAGGTGAATGCAAGGATGATCAGACCAGGTTAATGCAAGGAGGATCAGACCAGGTAAATGCGCTGAGGATCCGACCAGGTGAATGCAAAGGGAATCAGACCAGGTAACTGCAAGGACATACCAGGTAAATGCAAGGAGGATCAGACCAGGTAAATGCAAGGAGGATAAGAACAGGTAACTGCAAGGAGGATCAGACCAGGTAAATGCGCTGAGGATCCGACCAGGTGAATGCAAGGGGGATCAGACCAGGTAACTGCAAGGAGGACAGACCAGGTAAATGCAAGGAGGATCAGACCAGGTAAATGCAAGGAGGATAAGAACAGGTAACTGCAAGGAGGATCAGACCAGGTAAATGCGCTGAGGATCCGACCAGGTGAATGCAAGGGGGATCAGACCAGGTAACTGCAAGGAGGACAGACCAGGTAAATGCAAGGAGGATCAGACCAGGTAAATGCAAGGAGGATCAGACCAGGTAAATGCAAGGAGGATCAGACCAGGTAAATGCAAGGAGGAACAGACCAGATAAACGCAATGAGAAACAAACCAGGTAAATGCACGGATGATAAGACCAGGTAAACGCAAGGAGGAACAGACCAGGTAAACGCAAGGATGTTCAGACCAGGTGAATGCAAGGAGGATCAGACAAGGTAAACGCAAGAAGGATCATACCAGGTAAATGCGAGGAGGATCAGACCAGGTGAATGCAAGGAGGATCAGACCAGGTAAATGCAAGGATGATCAGACCAGGTAAATGCAAGGAGGATCAGACCAGGTGAATGAAAGGAAGATCATACCAGGTAAATGCAAGGAGGATCAGTCCAGGTGAATGCGAGGAGGATCAGACCAGGTGAATGCAAGGAGGATCAGACCAGGTAAATGCAAGGATGATCAGACCAGGTAAATGCAAGGAGGATCAGACCAGGTGAATGAAAGGAAGATCATACCAGGTAAATGCAAAGGAGGATCAGACCAGGTGAATGAAAGGAAGATCATACCAGGTAAATGCAAGGAGGATCAGTCCAGGTAAATGCAAGGAGGATCAGACCGGGTAAATGCAAGGGATGATCAGACCAGGTAAATGCAAGGAGGATCAGATCAGGTAAATGCAATGAGGATCAGACCAGGTAAATGCAAGGAGGATCAGACCAGGTAACTGCGAGGAGGAAGAGCTGCCGGCCGGGCAGGGGGATGGGAACAGACGACACTCACCGACGACGGACAGCCGCATGGACACGCCGATGGGCGGCGTGGTGGACACCTGGCACTCGTACACCCCGGAGTCGCGCCGCTGCGGGTAGCGCACCTGCAGCACCCAGTCCTCGGTCTGCGGCGAGTGGATGGCCTGGAAGCGCTGGTCGCTGGTGTACGTGTTGCGGCCGGCCGTCAGCAGGTGGATGTCGCGGTGCCGGATCCACGACACCTGCGGCGGAGGCCACAAGCACACGGTCGCCAAGTCGTTCTGCCCTACGCCGATTCATCATATTGCCATCCGGGGCAGTAAGTGTGACCGAGGCTAGAAACCGAAGTTTCTATAACTCGCCAAGTGCATAGTAAATCAGGTGCACCCCACACTGGTGAAGAATCATTTGAATCTACGGCGGGGGTGCGTGTCTTGTGGGACAAGTTTGGCACACGGGCCTGTGTGTGCGCTGGTAGGCTGTGTAATGCTATAAAAGTTACGTGTACCTAATTCGGCGGGGGAGTGAAGCTCCCCACCGGTTAGATCGGCTAACTGGCGTGATGTAGTGTCTGCGGCCGCGCGTGAAGCCCTTTTTGTATGGCTGATATTCTACGTCATCTGCGAGTACGTGGGACACCTAAAATCTTGCTTAAATGGGGAGGGACAGGAACAAAAAGCGCCAAACATGTTAATACATATTTTTATTATTTAAAGTATTTTTGTGTACCATTGCTGGTCTGACGAAAAGTTTACGAACTGATCGGAAGTACATTCGGTTCTGAAGTCAACCCACGACTGAAAACCGGTATAAGACTTAATTTATTGCTGCTAAAATTATCGGTTGATAATATTATGTTCATGTGCACAATATTAAATTATTTATATATATAATTTATGTGTTATTTTAATCAACGGGGCATCTTAGGCACCTTACAACCTCCTAGTAAAATGTAACTGAGAAAGTTTTTAAAACTGATTACACAGCATCATTGAACAACGTTCTATAATCCCTGCAAAATTTTTTGCTGTTTTAAAATGGTATCATTGAATTACTTGGGAGAAACAATACGTCACAAAAATGTATGATGAATAAGATTGCTACCCCTAACTATTTAAAATGAAGTCATTTTAAAACAGCGACCAGTTTTGCTGTGGTTCTAGAAGTTTGTTAAAAAAAACACTAACTAGATAACGTCCAGATACTTTCTTGACTATTTTCAAAGAATTAGTTATTCATGTTTTCGGAGGCCCGAAGGCCAACGCACCCGCCTTCCGCCCCTCCCAAATGTGCGCCCTTTAAGGGTAGATTGGGAGTCTGCTTACAGATCTGTATAGTCCAGAGCCCCGCCTTACTGAAGCTACCAGATCCAGAAAACATGTCCCCTCCACCACTACGGTTACCCATAGTGGCTTCATAGGAACCTGTAGACTGAAATCCCCTCATGGGGCTATATGCAGGTAAGGGTTCAAGTCAGGTGCTTCCACAGCCCAGCAAAACCATCACCACGAGGAATATATAAATACATCCACTATATGTCCTTTAAATGCCATTATATATTGATTATGTGTCCAGTACATGTTCATTATATATTGATTATATTTTTACATAGATTATATGTCCATTATATACCCTTATACAAATTGCCGGACATGCTTCAGCACACTGCTACCCATCAGTCATCCAGGTTGTTCTATAATTGAGGACTATCCACTGGGGCCAGGTCCCCCATTAGGGTCCTGACTAGCCAGTAGTTAGTCAATTTGTCCTGGTGCGTGCCTTATCCAGGAGTACATATGTCAAGTATCTCAGTAGTAGTTGAATACTACTCCGCTCACAGCTGCAAGGGGAATGCTCACGGAGCCAGTGACTCGGTTTCGTCTGCCACTTGAAGTCTCACTATGACTCTCCGTGCAAATTCACGGAAGAGAACCCAACTCTCTCTCCGCGCCACCACATTTGCGAGGTCGTAGTCACACCCAATCAGACCCAGGTGTAACTTCAGTTGTTCACGAAATTCCTCAACTTTTTCACAATTATGCAGTACATGCCTGACATCATCCACTGTGTGGCAGTGCCCACACAGCGGATTCTCTGCAAGACCAAATTGGTGTAGTTTGGCCTTAAAGTTACCGTGCCCATTTAGAAGTTGAACCGTGGCTCGCGTCAGTTCTATATGCTTGCACTGAAGTCGTTCTTGTACATTCGGGAAGATCTCATAGGTATGCCTACCTTTTTCACTGGCTTCCCATTTGCGCTGCCACTGCCCCATGGTCACTTCCCTGAGCCTTATGTGGTCCTCAGGCCTGAGGGTGCCCGCAGCATTCAGGGCAGCAAGCTGCCCTTTTTCAGCCACGAGCAGATCCAGTGGGATTACCCCAGCGAGAACCTGCAGAGCGTCATTGGATACAGTACGGTAGGCCCCGGTAACCGCAAGAAGGGCAGCACGCTGCGCCGACTGCAGTTTCCTCCTCATGTGTACTAATCCTGAACGATGCCACCATGCGACTGCACAATAAGTCATGATTGGGATGAACACCCCCCTGTACAGACATGCCAGCGTAGGCGACGATAGCCCCCGGTTGGTCGGGGACAATCCTCGGAGGCGATGAAACATCACCACAGACTTTTGGGAAACGTACTCCAAATGCTTAGCAAATAAGAGCCGATAATCCAGTAAGACTCCCAGATACTTATGAGTGGTGGTAAATTTCAGGCGCTCACCCCCCAGGCTCACATGTGGGTAGTGAGCCCAGGCTCCGCTAAACTTGCCCTTTAACATCATGCATTTGGACTTTCCCGATGAGAACCGAAGCTTCACCGAGTCAGCCCAAGATGAAATCTGCCCCAAGATCTCATTACATCGCCACTCAATAGCGGCCCTGGAACCACCTGAAACGAGAATGAGTCCATCATCAGCATACCCAAAGATCTCACAACCCTCAGGCAGCCGAATCCGGAGAAATCCATCGAACAGTATGTTCCATAACAGGGGACCAAGCACGGAGCCCTGGGGGCAGCCCTTCGACAAATTCTTTTCTACTTCCGCATTCCGCAATTCCACCACAGCTATGGGGTCGCGAAAGAAGTCACACAACAAGGAGTAGAGGTTCTGAGGACACTCGAGCTCTCTCAGCCGGCTGAGGATACTTGGCCACCACGCTGTGTCAAAGGCACTGGCGATGTCCAGGAATATCCCCATCTGGTATTTTTCCGTACATCGCTCCACACTGCTGAGGAGGTCATGCAGAGCGGTTTCCGTTCCAACACCAGATCGAAAGCCGTACTGACGGATGTGCAATCCCCCCACTTGCTCAAGGTGGAGGGTGAGCCGCCTGTTAACTAACTTTTCGAGGACTTTCCCCAGAACTGGCAGTAGTGTGAGAGGCCGGTATGACTTCGCATTAGCCGGATCCTTCCCATCACCTTTGTAGAGGGCTCTAAGGATGCCCTTTTTCCAGGTCTTCGGAAATTTTCCCTCAGCGAGGGATTTATTATATAACTGCAATAGATGTTCTGAAATCCTGGGGTAGACCCTCTTAAGTATTTCTGACGTTATTTTATCGCAGGGGCTTTTCTGTTTTTCATCCTATTGACTGCATCCGTAAGCTCTTCCCTGTTAAAGGGGGGAGTGTCCTCCGCATGATATGGTTCTAAGATGTTCATTCTGGTGTGCATATGCGAGTTGCTCTCCCCGACAAGGGAGTCGTCAGGGAGAAGCATTCCCATCATCTCAGCCGAGCTCTCCACTATATCCGTGCTGAACTGATTATCAATGTTCAACCCATGCATCGCTCCAGCCACTCGCCGCCTCTGAGCAGCTATTCTGTATACTATTCCCCATGGATCCCTGTTACCTTCAGTTTCCACAAAACTTCGCCATGACTCCAGTCTGACTTCCCTTACATGGTGATTATACTCCTGGCGGAGCTGTCGATACCGCCGCGAACCCTCCACACGATCAAGGCCTTGCAGAGAGGACAGCCGAACCCGAGCTGCCCTCAACCTTTTACGTGCCCCATCAAGTTCGCTTGTTCACCATGGATTCCCAACGCGGTTGTTTTTGCGTTTCCTCAGCACAGCTTCAGAAGTCTCCTGTATTATCTTCGTAATAGCCTGTGCTCTCTCATCAATGGAGTCAGATTCCAGCCTCTCCTGATATTCCCGCACTTTCTGCATGAGTACATCATCAAATTGTTTCCAATTTGTACCCTTGTGGATGTAACAGGTCCTGGGGACAGTATCAGTAACTGCATTCACAGGAAAAAGGTCTACACAGAATTGAATCATTCTGTGGTCACTTGAGGTGTGGTCTGTAACCTCCCAGTTTAGAATCACACCCCAGGCACGTTCCGTGCATGCTGTTACATCTATAAATGTTTCGCTTCCTTGGGCCGAAACATATGTGGCCAACCTCCCAGGTTGGTTTACGATATGCAAACCGTTTGCCAAGAGAAACCTGTCTACCTCCTCTCCATTTCGGTCTATTACGGGTGAATGCCACAGCTGTGATTTGGCATTGACATCTGCACAAAGTATAACCCGCTTATTGCCGATACTTTTCAGTATCTTATCCCAGTGGTCCAGGTGAACTTGGAAATCGTCCGAAAACTTGAAGTAGGAGGAGACTAGGTATATCTCTTCTCGTGCAGGTCCAGTTAACTGCACTACTATATGATATTTATTCGAGAGGTGGCCACATACCAGCATATCTAAGGATTCATTCCAAACTATTATCGCCGCCTGGGGGTGTTCTCCTATAAACACCTTTCTTCCTGTCAGGCCCGGCAGATTTCCGCCTACAGAGTACGGCTCCTGAACCAGAGCAATGTCAATCTTGTTTTCTCGGCATACAGCTTCAAGCTCAGCCGAGACTACCGAAAAACCCCACATATTAAGTTGTGCACACTTAACCATAATCAATGCGAGAAGCCTCTAAGGCGGTCATCTTGACCAGAGTAGGGCATGTGCGGGCAGTTACCTCATGATCAAGATCAGTGAGGTTCTCTCGCTTACAGTTGGCACAGCAAACCCTCGTGGCCTCGCACTGCTTATTAGAGTGCCCTTCCTTTCCACATCGACCACATGTTTGCGCCTGCTTGCAACTACCGGAAAGATGTCCGTATCTCTGACACTTATAGCACCTCAGTGGGCTCAGAAAATCTGCAACCCTACAAGAGGTGTAACCCAGATAGATCCTTCCCATAGAGATCATTGTGCGTCTGGTTCTTGGATTGCATTGTACAACCAGGTGAACCTCCTCTTTCTTCCTGTCACCAATCATCCTCCTGATTTTAAAATCCCGCTTGAATTCCTCACAAGTGCCATCAGCTGTGCTACAGTTCTTTCCATAAATTGTTTTAGCCACAGCTTCGTTTGCTAGATTTATTGGCACATCATAGATAGTGACCGAAGGAAGAAGCTTCCTTGGTTCATGTACTCTCACTTCTGAGGAATCCTTGAGCACTGTTCTTATGTGCTTCAGTGTGGCATCATACCCTTGCCCCCCTGTTGTTGCGCCCCTGGTCTCATTTGGTCACGACGGTGCTTGTGCACAAGAGTTCCCATTTCGACACGGGTTTGTGGGTTGGGGGAGGGGGGAGGGGGGAAAGACCAAGACGATTTAACTGTGGAATCTACTCTATCCACCCCTCCACCCCTATGCTCTCTCTCTCTCTCACTCTCTCTCTCTCTCTCACTCTCTCTCTCTCTCTCTCTCTCTCTCTCTCGACCCCTCGGTCAGGAGGCGGGCAACGCCCTGCATAATTCACGGCGTCTCGGCCGACTGGCGCCATTTTTAAAAGCGACAGCAGCCACTTACAAGCCCCCCGAAGGCGGAAGGGGGTTTGGGGGGGGGAGGGGGCTAGCCAACAACAGAGACCACGCCCACCGCAAACCAATTTACTGCGGACGTAGTTCACCGGGGACAAATATCTGCGCCCCTAGCGCAACGGTACCGTTGAACACACTACTACTCTTGGAGCGGACGGTGGTAGGGGGGAAAGGGGGTGTGGCTACATACGCGCGCTTGAAGTGAAACTTCACAGATAAACACACGAAACATTTGTGCAACACATGGCTATGGTTACTTCTGCAATTGTGAATTACGTTTCTCGAGATAATACTGAGTATTTCTCATTAAAAATGGCACGTAATTTCAAATTTTAGTTTCATTCAAGCATAATTTTTTTAAATGATGGAAGTAGTATAGGAATGGGGTTTCTGGCACTGGAGCTGGAGCGTGGAGTCCGTGTTGGTGTCCACCATCTTGAATTTGTTACGTCATGGCGGTCATCTTGGATTCCAATTACATTAGAATTCCTCAAAAATGACTCAAATTCCTCAAAATTTCTCTATTTAAAGGGAAATGTACCCGTTTAAAGGGAAAATTTCCCGAATTATTTCTCAAAAATTCTAAATTCGGAACGTCTCAATAGACTTTTACCTTTGAAAGAACCCAAATTCCTAAATACTGCTTAAATTCACCATCGAAAAGACTCCCTAAGCTGCCGAGGCAACGACACTGACACTGACAGTAATCTTTAAATTATTTAATTTTTGACCAAAATGTTACGAAAAAAAATCCAAAAACACATAAAAAAATGTTTAGTTCAAATGTTCAGTTACCCAATCTATCCCGCTCCTTAGTCAACATGTACTTATTAATAAAAAATAATTATAATTTAAATAACATTTTAATAAAAAATGCTTACAAAAAACCAGCCTTCCTGGATTCTAGAAACGTTGACCTTTTCGTTACACCCACCATCTTGAAAATCTATAATTTTTGTGCTATAAAATCGGGAAAAATATTAAAATTAAAAAAAATTAATTAATACAATTTTAAATAAAACTTGTGCCATCTTAACCTTAGCTGTCACGGATGCACTGTTCGGTACGTCTGCCAACTTGGATTCTAGAAAGTTACACTTATCGTTACGGTCGCTATATTGTATGTGTATGGCGTCATCGTTACAATTTTCGTAACGACCGCCATTGTGGATTCCAGAACGTTGAAATCTTCGTTGTGGCTGCCATCTTAAAAACCTTAATTATTAACCGATTTTACCAGGAGCAATTAAAAGTTCATAAAAAAATTACTAAATACAATTTTATTTAAAAAAATTCACGTCATGGAGTCTTCGGTTCGAACCCGGTGAGGACAAAATAAAAATGGTGACGGATCCTCCCTCCACGGAAGCCACCCGACAGACTGACCTCCCACCACTAATTCCAAGGTAGATATTATGCTAAACAGTGTAACATCAGACAGTTATCCAGTTATCTTGTTTTGCCTGCTGGATCTGTCATATTGTTTTCGTCTGCTAGCGTGCACTACCGTCATATTAGTTTAAATTTTGACTGCTAGAGGGCAGGGATAATTTATCATCGTGGCGTCAGCCATCTTATCCGCCGTCTTGGCCGCCATCTTGAAATTTTCTAATAATTAAAATAGAAATTCGGGAAAAAAAAATTCCGAAAATCTTCAAAAATAATCACTTGTTAATTTACTGACTGAATCGATCAATATCCGTCCTCGGTTAGATCCTTGATCAATACGAAAACAAATGTAATTTAATTAAAATACCAGAAATGTGACAGATTCGAGAAATAAAACAAAGTACAAACAAAAATATTATTGCTTAATTTATACTCTACTACAAGAACAAAAAAAAAACAAAGTACTAACTAACGTTTCTCGATTTATACAGCCTTCTTAGAAGGCGAAGCGAGTCCTTTACATGCCCATGGCATGTGTTTACAAGTGCAGATAATTATACGTAACGGACGCTTAAACAGGTGCATCGAGTAGGTGGCCTGCCGTAACCAGTTGGTTGTCTAGGAACGTCAGATAGGTTGGCCATACACGCAATTCCAGTCGGTCAGGCTAACAAGTCTAGTTGATAGATAGGTACGTCCAGTCACGTCTATTCAGTGGACAGGAACGCAAATACAGTTGGAGGCCAGCCACATCCAGTAGGTGGTTAGACACATCCTGTCAGTAGCCAAGAGACATATTTCGTCGATACTCGGTGAAAATTTCAAACATATTAAATACAAAATCATGCGCACAGACCAAGCGTCACCGAACCAAGAGGTATTTATTATTCTTCGTCGCGCGACCAACATTTTAAACAGGTCATGTCCAGTGTCAGGGGTATAGACCAGTCGTCTCCGAACCACGAGGTCAATCATCATGGCCTGACTATAGTGTTGTCGATGAACATTAAAACAAAAGAAGCACATTCTAAAAAGAACGCACATTTGTCAAAAAAGGAAGCACATTCAGAACAAGCCAGTTCATCAAAAAATGAAGCAAATTTAACGAAAAGGATACACATTTGTTCGTAAATTCAAATCAGTGGGATACGATCTCATCGCAGGGATACGATATTATTGCAGGGATACGATCGTATCAGTATTTGACGATATTATAGGCTTGACTATGTATAGTTAACTAAAATGTATTTTCACGAACATTCAACTCAATAGGAATCAAATAGTTTCAATGCCTCTAATCTATGGCTCCCAAAGTCATTGGCTCCAAAAGTAATTGGAGATATATATGGTGATCAGATAAGTTTGAAGAGTAATATCTGGTTCTCAGATTAGTTTTAAGAGCGATATCTGGCCCTCAGATTATTTTGAAGAGTAATATATGGTGCTCAGATTAGTTTGAAGAGTGATATCTGACCCTCAGATTAGTTTGAAGAGTAATATCTGGCTAACGAAGAGAGTGAAATTGGCCATCACTGGCCTAGGTAATTACTGACGGGTTTGCTTCCACACAGATTTCCTGCGATTGAGTAGCCGAAACTGGGCACGCACCATAGAGAGGTACTCCACCAATCATGAAACACAGACAATGCTGCAGTGCACTAACACAGAACTGATTACGAACCTAATAATTTCGCGAAATTTACTGCGTCAGTTGCTCCGTAGGGATTTGCACCTTCAGTGGGCGAAGCTCGCAACTCTTCTGGTTACCGGGACGAAACATTATTCCCCGTCTGCCTGGGAGCGCATACGGTGTGCCGAGCTTCAGGGGAAACCACGCAAATTATAAACTGCTCGAGTCTGTTTACGAAAAGGATTTAAAGATATGCCGAAGGCGGATGAGTAGTTCTATTCCCGTATTTCGTTTCTTTTAGTTGAGTTAAAATGGCTAACCGACGCTTGTTCAAAATATATTGTGTGACTTGGAACGCCCGGTAACCACTCAAGGGATTTACATTACATCTTTATCTCAATTTTTTCCGGCCATATAATGCTATGGTTACCGCTCATATCTCATAGTTGTTATATGCACGACGAGAAGACTGCGCGCCAGTCCAGAGGAGACACCGCGCTAGAAGCACCAGCGAGCGTCGCGCTTATCATCCCGCCTCACCAACACAAATACATCCGTGACTAGACGGGCACTTTAAAATAATAAAAAAAAAGCACCGGCCCAAGGGCGTATTCCGTTCAAATTGGAAGGAATAGTGTGGGAAAAGAGGGGGGGGGGATGATTTTTAGAATTTTTACTTTGTCATATGGGTGTAGTAATTTTAATGTTGTGTTATTTTAGTAATGACACACGCAACGCAATGTTCAGCTTTCGTTATTAGTTTATATATATATATTTTTTCCCTTCTTCGACCCTTGCACCGGCCAATTAGAACCACCGCGACTCGAGGCCAGAGCGCGCGCTTCAAAGGCGACCTCTAGCTCTTGTTCACCCGAGGCTGCTGCTGCTCCACCGCATCGGCCCTGACCTTTCTCTTTGTATCATCTCTCTCTCTCTCTCTCTCTCTCTTTCTCTCTGGCGGGACAATTACACCCCTCCCCTGCACCATGCGGGAGGCTAGAGCGCGAAGGAGCGGTTAACCTGCCCGTCTGTTCCGTATCTTGTTGCCTGGCGCCGCGCCGGGCGGGGCAGGCCACAGGTCGTCCGAGTCCCATCGTGGTGCGTGTGGGCGTGTGGGCGTGTGGGCGTGTGGGCTTGTGGGCGTGTGGGCGTGTGGGCGAAAAGGACTATGAACCGAGGATCTGGTCTCTGCAGTGCGCAGTGCGCAGTTTGCAAGCTTGTCTGTCTTTCTTCATCCTCAGTTCAAAAGTTGCTGCTGGAGAGCGGGTGGGACTTAGGAGTGCAGCTTGCCTGAATCCAGAATCCAACTCTTCATCCAGACCATCCTTTGTATCCTGCAATCTCCTGCCACTGCTGATGCCTGTCATATCTCCACCCCGCAAGTATGTGCCCAGGTTTTTTTTTCCCTGCGTCCACGCTGGTTTTACCTGGGCTCAGCTCAACATGGTTTAAATTATTGTTACGAACGCAGACAGGACCGCGATGCGCGCCAGGTTCGGGGCTGGCTGGCGGCCCTGCACGGCCACTGACGTAAGGCATGCCACGAGCGCCTGGCCGGATTACAAGGGTCGTAGCTTCCCCCATCCCCCCACCAACGCTCGCCAAGCATCGCCCTGCCTCGGCTACGTTATCTGTCGCTGAGCGGCCTTGGAAATTCCGCGGGCACCCCGCGCGGAGTGACGAGAATAAACACCGCCTTTCTCGATGTTTCTGGACGTGAGGTCGGCTCGGGATGACGCGACTCGCCACAGCCGCTCTCGTCGGTTCGAGAAGGGCGCCTCAGGTAACTTACGCAGCGACGCCGGCTTCTGCGGTAGTTCCGAGCGGATTCCGAGCGAAGGGAAGTGCGACATCGGCGAAGAGGGTGAGAGAGACCTCCTGAGAGTGGGGCGCGACGCGGAGTTCGACTGAATCGCGAGAGTGCGGCGACCGAGATGGCTACCATGACGTCAGAGGTGGTTCGGTCACTGACCCCCCTCACACCTCCTTCAGACTCCATGTGCATGTAGGAACATTTATTTATACTACTTATATATTCTACCGTTACTGCGTAGCCGCTCATTCGGAAATACTCCCCCGCACAGATAAATATTTTATGTACTTTTAAAAACGATTCCTTTGGAAACCAGTTGCAAGAACTAGCTTGTAATATTACGAGTTAAAAAATATATATTGTTACTGTGTAAAACACACGGCTGTGTTTATTTTTGCATGTATGAAATACGTTTTTCAAAACAATACTGAGTATTTCTTACGAAAATGGATGCATAATTTTATATTTTAATTGACGTCTCATTCAAGCGTAAAAATTTTCAACCATTGAAATGATATTCGAATATTCATTAACTGGAATTTATTTTGTTTTATCGTGCTTATTAATGTACGCAGTTATTACTGGAAGCTATTCAGAGAACAGTTTACAGATAACTTTAACTATTATAGGTACTGGGACAGCACAAAGCATAAATTCCCGGGTAAGAATACGAACCTAGGTTTTATTTTGTAGTGATACAACTGTTTTCATGTAAATGTACAAATTTACAAATATTTGTAATTTTAATTGAATATTTCTGTTCCATTTACAAAAAAAAATGTGTGCTGAAGTACACGCACGACAGAAGTGCTTGCTATTTAATTATAGACAGAGATGAATTATTTTCATTTTTGAATAAACTATCCACATAAAAATGAATAATTATAAACTCAATTGCACAAATCAATGACTCTTTTACACACGAATAAATAAATTGTACATACTTTAAATAAACTAAAAGAAATACGGCAGCGTAGACTTATCGTCAGCCGTTACGAAAACTGAGGAGTAGTAGGCAAACACAAGCAGCGTTACGAGAATTATGTAGCATCATTTCTACCTCTCCCCTGCCGTATCCCCATCTGGCCGTTACAACTAGCATACAGGAGGCTAAGCTACGTACCTATTGGCGTCTTCCCATTCGACCGCTAGCGCATACGTTGAAGTGGCGTCGCCGCTGACGCACTCTCCTCCTCTACCGGTTCACCCTCCACGTACCTTACTATTACCCTCGTAACGCTCAACAATTTTTGCCGGGAAGCCTAAGATGTACATCAAGCTCTGTCCCTGCCCGAACACGCCCGAATATTCACCTTCGGCCAACCTCGGGTTCATTTATTATATACATTTATATTTCTCTGTCTATTTTAATGTAGCCTATACTAACCTAACTAACCGTCCATAGTGTTTTTAAAGTGTTTTAATGTAGCTAACCTAACCGACCACTTTTGATATTTGAATTCATTTTTTTCCTGCGCAAAAATTAAAAAAAAAAAAAAAAACAAATCGCGAGGTTGGCCGAAGGTGAATATTCGGGCGTGTTCGGGCACAGGGACAGAACTTGATGTACATCTTAGGCTTCTCATTGTTGCCGCGCTCCACCTCCAGTAAAGAAGTTGCACGGCTAGGTCTGTACGGCAGCTGCTAGGGGTAGTGCAGTGGGAAGGGTGTGGGGTGGGGGGGGGGGGGGGGGAGAGAGAGACCAGGGAAGGCACTCACCGTCCTGTTGCCCAGGTTGTGCACGCGGCAGCGCAGGTGCGCCGTCTTGCCCACCAGCGCGGTCACGTTGCGCGACGCCGAGGTGTCGAAGTAGGGCCCGCGCAGGCCGGAGCCCCTGGCGGCCCCGTGGTCCCCGTGGTCCCCGTGGTCCTCGGCCTCCGGGCCCCCGTGGCCCACCAGGCCCACCAGGCCCACCAGGCCCACTCGGCCCGCCGCGCCTGCGAGCACCACACACACACACACACACTCACACTCAGGCGAGAACCACACCGGGTTTCAAGGCAGAGAAGGTCACTTGGAAGGAAGAGAAACTAGCACCAGGAGGAGGAGAAAAGATAACCAAGTATAAAAATCACCAAGACAAGAAGAAAAAAAACTAGGACGAAAAGAAAAATATCATTTGGAGGAGGAGAAAAAATCACTAGGATGAGGAGAAACGATCACTAATAGGATAAATGTTCACTAGAAGGAAGTAAAGGTTCACTAAGACGAGAAGTAAAAAAATTACTAGGACGAGGATATAAAGATCACTAGGAGGAGGATAAACGATCAATAATAGGAAAAAAACGATCACTCGCTAGCAGAGTAAAATATCATGTAATGGAAAAAAGTCTCTTGGATGAAACAAAAAAAAATTAATTCTGGAAGAAAACCAAAGTTCTTGCATGTAAAAAAAAAAATTATACTCGAAATAAAATTTTTTTTAGAAGGAATATAGTTTCCTGGAAAGAGTTGAATTCCCTGGAAGTATAAAAAATTCCATGGTAAAAAATAAAAGCTTCTAGAAGGAAAGTAATGATCGGACAGGAAAAGAAAAAAACATGTGTTTTGGAAGTAAAAACAGTAACATAGATGAAAATAGTTTCGTGAAATATTTGTGCCCTTGTAGGATAATTTTGCCCTTGGAAAACAAGATGCATTTTGGAAGAAGTAATGTAGCCTGTTACCAACAAGAAGGGGTGGGGCGGGGAGAAGGGAAGGAAACAAGAAACACGGGTAAAACTCTTAGAGCAATGCGGTTGGGAGCTAAGTACGAGGACATTAGAAAGCGCCCTTACTTTAAAAGTAAGGGAAATGCTCCTGCTTAACAAGAAGAAAAATTTAACAACCACTGGTTTACTTGATCCTTATTTGCAATGGAATTTCTGATTCTGAAGCAGGGTAGCACACAACAAAAAATTATACGAATACTTCCAATTGTAAATATGAACATCTTTCTGCCCTATAATTAATAATTAATCTTGCTTCGTAAATTATTTAACATTAAAACACCTTTTACTTCGTGGCCAACACCCCCCCCCCCCCCAAGTGTTTACTCGTTCTAACGAATGATTAAGTCTATCAAACATAACTACCCTTAAAAAATAACTGCCATATAAATACATCAAATTAAAAATAACTATTCCCAATTATAAAAGACCCCTTTCAAAATGACTTAGGACTGCAAGCTAAAGTGACTATAAGAATGTTTCGTGAACATAAAGAAGAGTAAATAAATAAAGGCATAGGGGGTATTAGCATAAGGGGTAAGCGGTTGGTATCTGATTTTAATATTCTACTGATGATCACTTAATAGCTGTAACAAAAGCATAAATGAATGCATTATTTCTAAAAATTATGGAAAAACACATTTACTTATTATGTCGCATCCATTTAAGTACCATATAGTCAATATTTTGTAGACATAATGTTATTTTTAGACATTAACTTTACACGTAGTTGTTAATGTGGAAAGGAAATGTTTAAATTAGAACCAGTGTGAATATATATCTTAAGTTTTTTATGCCCATTTTCTCAATAATTTTAAAATTTGTTCTTTATACCCTATTCATTACAGAGGACCCAGACAATTCCCTTCACTGGAACGAAGGGGATCCAGTGGTAAACAGTTTTATATTTATTTTTTATTCAAAATCAAGTGATGAAAACATATATAAAGTAACTAAGAAGCATATTGGAGTACAAAAGCAAAACGTCCTCCTAACTTTTCAATTTATTATGAATATTTTAGCCTGTAGGGTTTAATTTTAAACAACGTACCCATTCTCCGCCTCCCAATTAACGAACCAAATGTCCTATGAAGCGTCCTGAGTAGTCTGAACCTTTTGCAATTGGTTAATTACATATATAGATGGTTTTCACCATCAAACAGGGTCAGAAGAGAATCGATAACTGTAGGCAACTGTCCAGGCATACGTTCACAGGAAGTACATGTTTTCGGAAAATGCCGATGATTTAATCTAATGAAAAAATTAATGGGCAAAGCCATTATGCCAAAGTATAAAAACAATACTTTTTGAATGAAATTTTTTTAACATTGTGTGAACGTGAGTGAGACGTAAATAAGAAGAAAAAACAGGGATTGGTGGGCAGTCTAGAAAACGAGTAGTTTTGTATCATTAATTTATAATCCTCTATTGTTCAACAAACAATTATATATAATTAAAATACGTTTTAATCAAAAAATATTTTTTTTCAAAACATTACGAAATGAAAGTTAAATTTTGACTTTTACATACTTTAATTCCAGTTCTCATTTTTATAATTAACTAATGCCGTGTTATGAACCGCAATTAGAACACTGAAACATCGCCCGTTAACGTTAAACACGCATGACCGAGTTCCTTAAGTAAAACTGAGTAACTTTTATCCCTCTTTCTCCGCGCCTTTTACACTTGATCTCACTGAGTGCATTCCAATGCCCCTCCTCTCTTATTTTCCTCTTTCTGCAAGAGTTGCGCGGCCAGAGAAGCAAGAAAGCGAATGAATGGAGTGTTCCCCCCGAATCCATGAATGTCGAAAGGTCGCGCTTTCTTTCTTTATTTTTTTTTTTTTTTTTTAAACTTCAGAAAGAGAAGTTTCAACACTGGAAGGCGAACTTGAAGGAATTTCGTTCGTTGGGTTGTGACGTCGGCGAAGTTCAAGAGTCGGAGAAGCGAGGCAGGTCCGGGGACATCTACTCTCTCTCACTCTCTCTCTCTCACTCTCTCTCTCACTCTCTCTCTCTTTGTGTGTATGTGTGTGTGCGTGCGTTCTGAGGGAGGAGAGGAGGCAGTGGCGCAAACCAGGTTTGAATTGTGGGGAGGGCAGCAGACAGAAGGATTCCTAAGGTGGCACGGACTACCTCCTCTATAGTTGAACAACGAGGAGTAGAAAAAATACTTGGAAAATACTAGTTAATTTAATTTTAAACGATAATTTTTTTTAAAAATTTCTGACATATCAAAAATTCCTTACCAAAATATGGGTTTTATCTTATTTTAAAGTTTATTAATACTTAAAATAAATTTACACATAGTACAATAGCATTGATTGAACAGATTTCAAAGGCTAGGTGCGGACTAGAGTATATAGTGTTTTGTTTTTACTACATACATATATATATATATATTGTTTTAGATTTTAAGGGGTTAGTGGAAAGTATAAGGGAGAAGTGGGTGTCTGTTGCCCACATCATATCTCCTTTAGAACAGCCGCTGGGAAGGGTGTGAGAGAGAGACAGAGAGAGAGAGAGAGAGAAGGGGGGGGGGGTTATACGAGGACACCATAAACTGCAGCAATAGTTTACCGATCGTCCTGGCGAAAGCAGAGTTTACCATCGGGAATCGCGTATAACGGACCGTCGCGAGCGGAGATGGTTAAATCCCAACGCCGTGAAGTCAGGACTCGAAATTTGTGAGCACTGCGGCGGTCAGGGAGGTGCTTCGGAGACCACGATATTCTGGGAGGACCAATGGCGGCTTCAGGATGACTTTTCGGGAGGGGCTACCGCACAAAGAAAGGTCGTAGTTGCAAAAAAATGAAAGTGGTCAGATAATGGCATTCGAATATTATTTACGAATTACAGGTTTCAAATACACAGAGAAAAAGGTTTGTTTGAATCAAACAAATATTTGTTTGTATATGGCGAAACAAATATTTATTTGGTGGAACAAAATATTTTGTTAGTTTAACCAAACTCGGTAAGTAACAAAAATTATTTGTTACACCTAACCAAATATAAATTTGAAGTTGACAAAATCATTTTGTTGGGTCAACAGAATCTTTCCTACTACAAAATATTTGTTTGAATTAACAAAATATGTTTATTTCGCCATACATAAACAAATATTTTGTTGAGGCAAACAAACCTATCTTTCAGTGTACAGAACCTTAGTAGCTCCATGCAACTTTTGATGAGATAAAAGTTTAACATATGAAATTAAATATTTAAGTACACATAAATATACACTAATCAATAAAATTGGTCTCGGGAGGGGCTGTCGCCCCCACCCCCCGCCCCCTTCTGGAGCCGCGCTTGGGGAGGACCCAATGCCTCAAGCCGTTGTGCATAAAACAAACCAACAAACAAACTAGCCAAAGATGAGCTGAAACGTACCTATTTTCGAAGTAAAACAACTTATCTTTACAAGCCGTTAGGGCAAGTCGGGCAAGGCCATGACGTCATCCCAGCGTAACGAAACGCATATCAAAAGTGCAACGCAATTTTTTTTTTGTTTCATATTTTAGTTTTAAAATTGATTGCTCTCTCTCTCTCCCCCCCCCCCCCCCGCCCCAAAAAAAAAGTGGTAGCAGCAGCTTTACGTTTCCGCTACAGCACATTTGAATACTTGAGCATTTGTGTAGGTACCTAATTATTATTATTTTTGCTTATGCTCATACTTCCGCACGTTTTAACACAAGTTTTTTTTTTTTTGGGGTTTTTACAAATTTCCCAGCCTTCTTCTGTAAAGTTCCACTTCTGAAGCGCTTGGCTGCAAAAAAAAAAAAAATCCCAAGTCTGTAAACGTTACCGGCCATAATTGTAAATGCGACCTGCTCATACGCATGACACGTAAAGTTTCTTATTAATTGTATTATCAAGAGACTTGTAATTTCTTCCTATTATGAGGGTAAACTCTTACAGGATTTTTTTCTTCCAATCTTTTACAAAAGCTTATTTTGGAAACCAGTTGCCAAGAAATAGTTTGTAATACTACAAGAAGATATTTCAACCTTGTGCAACACACATAAATAATTATTTTTGAAGAGTGTACCATAAAAACAAGAACAAGCATATGTCAGCTGGTGTTGAATGTTACATACCTATATAGCGCAAATGACTCGGTGGAAGGAGTTCAACCAATGCACTATGTCAGGCGTTGATACAGAAATCAACGACAACTACCTTGGATTAACCACATTTAGGCCGCAATGATTCAATGTTGATATATTACTAATGATGGGTCAGATCCAAAATTTTCTCGAATCCAAATCTCGAATTTGAATTACAAATAGTATTTTGAATATACCCCTTGAATCCAAATCTAGGTTTCAAGGGTCCAAAATAAAATGACGTGTAATAAATGAAAAAAAAGATATTAACTATTATGTTGATGCATTTACCTTTTAAATGTTTTATTCATAAACTAAGTTTTCATAATCAATACTATGGAAATTTTAATTAAATAATTACATGTTAAAAATACAATTATCTTGGGAAATGGTAACAGGATAGGTATGAAGAAAAATATTTACCTAGTAAACTCAGAGGTTATCAGTTTTGAATTTTTAAAATTCATTTTAATTTTTAAATAGTTTGTCTTCGAATTTTTTACTTGAATATCGAATCCTTAGAATGCTAAGTATTTTATGGTATTTAAGGATTTGATTGGCCCATACATATTTATTACTTAATATTTTACCTTTATTTACCCCAGAAAGATAATGAAAAGAAATTCTTGACGTTAATAGTCATTACGTGCAGTTAATATTTTGGCAATCACGTAAACGACGTGGCGCAGTAGTTGACACACCATACTCGTATTTCGGAACACCCGTGTTCAAATCACTATCCATACACATGGTGTACCTCGTTTCTTTTCTCCATGACTTTCCATAAGCACTTCAGGCAAACTAAGAGGAGATCCATACCCAACCGACAGTGGCTAATTCTTTTTCGTGACTTCTTTGAATGCCTTGCACGTATCGGGAAAAGCCCAGCCCCTTTGTAAAATTTTCGTCTTGAGGTACCTAAATTTGACAATAAATTAGTAGTCCACTCATTATAGACATAAAAACGGTATTCTGGTGCAAAAGGTTGAGGAGTTTTGAAAATTGGCAGGATTGAAGACTTGGGTGTCCTGTATATAACCTTAAGTTTGCGACCTTGAACGACCGCCGCGTCCGCCGCCATCTTGAAAAAATGGTGCTCAAATTAGCGTTTTTGCAAATAACTTATTTCCTAAATATGTTAGAGAAAAATGTTTAAGATAAAAAATGAAGAAGATAACATTTTCTACAAAATTACTCCTAAGCGTTTTTTTCGTCAGACCTAAAGTTTCCGAGTTACAGGGCCAAAACATCAAGTGAGTGGTTATAAACTGTAGAAAATCAGTATTTACAAGCTACATTTCACCAATTTCCCGCCCAATAGCGTACGAAAAAACGTTTCATGCAATAAAGAAATAAAAAACCTCTTACTTCTGCCAACTCTTTTCCACCCCACCCCCGAGGACGAGTTGAGTTCCGCGTTTTTTAATGCGCATTAACTCCGCGCACCATTGCTTCGGACTTACGTTGTTGAAAACAAGATTCACTTGACCTGCAGACAATGCGTGCGGTAGTTTTTACATGTGGTTTTAATAAACATACGGCTAAATATAAGAAAGGTAAAGATATATTACTTTTTTAAAATGTGAAAATGTATTATTTAAGCTTATAATAGTGATTTCCAGGGAAAATTTCATGCCTGCCTATGAATACTGTATGTTAAACGAAACAAAGCATGTATTGGATGGCGGCTTCTTGTTGCATCGAGTGGTATGGCATCGCAACGATTCGTATGGCACAATATGCATGTACTACGTGTAATATGTCCAAAGACACTTTGGTCCTAGTACAGTTGTAGTCTTTGACGGTTATCCAGCGAACGCTGCTAGCCGTAATACAAAGAGTGCAGAAAGATGTCGACGCTCCAGAGCACATATGTCTACTGATATAATTTTTGGTGAAGATATGATTCCGCCTGTTTCGCAAGAAAATTTTTTGGCGAGCGATGCTAACAAAAGGAATTTAATTTCAATGTTGGTTACAAAGTTTGAAGAAAATAATTTCACAGTGAAGTAGGCAGTAGAAGATGCGGATGTGCTCATCATTCAGACCGCCATCGACATGTCGTCAACATTTACACGTGTTTTTGTTGTCGGAGCAGATATAGATTTGTTGGTTCTCTTAACTGCAAAGGCGAGAAATCATTCAAATATTTTTTTTGCTGAAACCGGCAATTGGCAAAAGTGTAGAAACACTTTATTCGACACGAAGCCTGAAATATAACGAAGATGTGGCTAAGAATATTTTGTTTTTACATGCAATCAGTGGTTGTGATACCACCTCTGCTCTATTTAATCAAGGTAAATTGAAGTTCCTCAGTCTCTTGGGAAAAAACGAATCGTTGCTTCACTGCAGCAACCTTCAAAGACATAGAAGCAGATGTAGAGGCTCTCGCCGCAGCTGGTGAAACATTCTTATTGGCACTGTATGGTGGATCGTCTGCAGAGGACACATTGGATTCACTACGCTTCAAAACTTTTGTGAAATCTGTGTCCAAGAACAAATTTAATCTTGCATCCCTTCCACCCACAAGAGATGCTGCAAGACAACACTGTCTGCGAACATACCACCAAGTCGCGATGTGGTGTGATAGTGAAAAAGATCCTGAGAAATATGGCTGGCAGAAAACGAAACATGGGCTCGATGCTATTCGCACTACGTCAGAACCAGCCCCCAACATCATTTTAAAATCGATATCCTGTAAATGTAAAAAAGGGTGTGCAGGAGCATGTGGATGTCGGAAAATTGGCTTAAAGTGCTCGGTGATGTGTCTTTACTGCAATGGGACAGCATGTGAAAACATTCCCGATTTAGTAGCGGATTCCGACTCAGAAGACACATTCGAGGTTGATGACGTCCTCGATTCTTTGGAGAGGGTGTTGGAGGAGGATGGATACGAGCAAGACTCTAAAGATTGTGAGCATAGTGAACCAGGGACATCGTTTAGTACAAAACGACAGAAAACATACATGTAAGCTTTGAGCAAGGATTGTTTTGAGCAAGGACTGTTTTGAGCGTGGATTAGGCCTACGAGGGATACCACATTTAAAAAAAACGCGCCGCTCAACTCTACCTCATGGGTGGTGTGGAAACGAGTTTATTGAATGATAAACTTTTATTACTTTATTGCTTAAAACAACTTTTAGTAAGCTAATGGGCAGATAATCGGCCAAAAGTTACTTGCTAATGCGGATATAATGCAATTTTAAAATATTTGCCTCAGTTTTCAGCCCTATAACTCGAAACATTTAGGTCTGACGAAAAAGGCACATAGAAGCAATTTTGTATATAATTTTATCCTCTACATTTTTTATTTGAAACATTTTTCTGTAAAACATTCAGGAACTAAGTTATTTGCAAAAAACCTATTTTAGGCGCCATTTTTTCAAGATGGCGGTGGTTGCGGCGGTCGCCCAAGGTCGCAAACTTAAGGTTATATTTCAGGCTCCCAAGTCTACAATCCTGCCAAGTTTCAAAACTCCTCAACCTTTTGCACCAAAATTATACCTAATGGGTGGACTTAGAACGAGTGATGTGACATAAATACAGCGGCTTTCAATGTCGTTCATAAAACCAAAGTGGGCATACAACCTCGAATATGTTTTGAAAATTAGACACGTTGCACTAGTTCAAAATGATAACCAACCATTGATTTAAAAACTACTGACAATCCAAAAAATCGCAAAGCCGCAACGTTTAAACACGCTGTAAATTTCTGTATTCAAATTTCAAAATAATTAAAAAAAAAAAAAAAAAACTGCAACGAGAGCAAACATGTTTATACGTATTTTTGTGTTGACTGTTGCGCCATGCAACGAAATCATCTGACAAGAAAACAAATACTCGTGCAAACAAATTTTTTAGTCTTTATTTTTAAATGTTAAATTTGGTTGTATCCAAAAGTCCGCGAATTCAGTCTCTGATCGGTACGATTCCAACTAATTGATTTCATCGAACTTAAAAAAAAAAAGATATCCTGAACCCATCCTAATATGCAGACAAATATTTGATGAGAGCAAAACCCACCCGACTGTTCAGAACAAGCATGACGGTGAGGGCGACAGTGACGTCATTGCAATCCTACTTCAACCGACCAGCGCCATTTCCCCCCTGAGTTTTGACGATGAAAACGTGAATTTGCGACGAGGGCTTTATGTCACTGCTGTCGACCGGACGAAATAGTCGTGCAAAAGGAAAAAAAAAATTACACGCAGCGCTTTTGCAAAGTTATTTATTGCGTGCTTCTGGCGAAGGGAAGAGGATTTTGTAGCCGGGTCATTGTAAGCTGACAAGAATCCATGTCACGCGTCACGTGTCAGACTGAAATACTTCACCCCTCCTCCCCACGGGGGGCTACGAATTATTATTAATTTTTTAAATATCACTGAAGACACTATATTACTGTTCTAGAAGCCATGTCGCCTACAGCTACTACTGTAAGCCCATAAATGTTTGTGTGTTGGTTTTAATAGTGTTAAAAAATTTTTTTTGATAAAAAAATGTTAAAAAAGTGAATTTTTATTTTTTTGACGTGATAACGTCTAATAAATCGATGAACGCCGGCTGCACGCACGAAAAATTGTCACGTTCCGCCTGAGCAGAGAGTGCAAGAACCTGCCAACCACCGTGCGAGAAAATCTTCTATAATATCAAACAGGTTAAGGCGGGCTTTTTTTTTTTTTTTTTTACTTATTGTTCGTGATTATATTTAAACAAATTATTTAAATTAAATTTTCAAAAACTGTAAATAATACTTATTTGAAAATTAAAAAATATGAAAATTTTTCATCAATGTTTTCTTATGGCGTTATCACGTAAAATTATTGTCCGTGAACCGATTTTACAGACAACACCCTTTTTTTTACTTCAATATATCCCCCCCCCCCTCCGGGCCGAAAAAATAATAATCATGTATCCGCTACAGTGCTTTCCTAGTTTGTTAGCCGAGTCAGACGAGTGTGTGATGTAATTTGTCTCCAATTCGACAGTGCTCTAAAGTAGCAGGCCACAAGCGTAACCGAATTCCTGACCGTCACTTGAAAAGAAACACATGAGATTTTTTGACGTGACAACGTCTAATAAATCGATGAACGCCAGCTGCACGCACTAAAAAGTGTCCCGTTACGCACATTGTCCCGTTACGCGGTGTCCCGTTACGCTCATTGTACGCTTGCGCCACATCTATTTCTCTTCCACTCGATTGGAACAACCATCCATTTGACTTTTTCGAGGCACATTAAACTTGAAGCACTCCCATTCGTTTCCTACTTTTCCTATCATCGTCCTATCCTTAACAAAAAACACAGATTGGAAGAAGTTAAATAACAAACATGTATAAAAGTTATAGTTAAAATAATCTCTTCGTTAAAGTAATAAACATATTTGAATTAATGAGTGCAAATAAAAGTAAATTTATCAATTAAATTGTAGATTTAATTTCACTCCTTCTTTGTATCCATACAAAATAGTAAAAATTCAATAAAACGATTCAATTTTATTCATGAAAGTATGCAATCATTTCATAAATGTTTTTTTATGACGTTGTCACGTTAAACTATCGTCCGTAAACCGACTTTACAGACAACCAATTTTTTGTTTTGCTTACAGCTGGACTCGATATGATCCGTCTCATTTGTCCGTCCATCAACAAGTCGAGGGATTCACAATGAACCCCGCACGTTCGTCGTGATATTTTTTTTTACACTCGGATGCTGCCAGAATTTTCGAGAAAATTTGGCTTGTATGATGTTTGCGAGACCTGTTGTATGTTGTTGCCGGGGACGCACCACAACGCCGAAAACCACAACGTCGAACGTACAATACCGCCGAAAACCATAACGCCAAATGCCAAATTGACTACAACGCCGACAGCTAGAAAACTGCTGTGTACCACAACGCCGAAATACATTAACGCCGAAAAATGTCATTGCAGGACTGCCACAAAGGTTAGGTTAGGTAATGTTAACACACAAATTCATTCAGTTGTTTTTCATTTTGCTCCTGTGGGCCCCTCCCCGCAGCAAAATTTTTCGGCGTTACTGTATTTCGGCGTTGTGGTACACAGCAGTTTTCTAGCTGTCGGCGTTGCGGTAGATTTGGCATTCGGCGTTATTGTACGTTCGGCGTTGTGGTATTTCGGCGTTGTGGTAACGACCCGTTGTTGCCTAGACCTAGGCCTGATGTAAACCACGCAAAACCGCAAGTACGCAAAATGCAAAATTTTCAACTACCACGTTTTAGAGCACCAGTTTATAAAATACGCAAGGCGTAGTAATGCAACGCAAGTATTGTTCAACTTACATTTTTATTGCGTTTAGGCTTGCGTTTTCGACGCCATATTTGAACAGATGTGTTCCGAAAACTTTTTCAAGACGCCTACGTTAAATGCATTGAAGTACACTATTTCATTTTTATCATATACATAATGTTTATACTTGTTGACTTTAAAACAGTGAAATAATAATACAACACTTTAAATTTAAAATTTGTTTTCATGGTAAATATGAATTATGAAATGAAAGCCCGGGATAGAAATTTGTTTTCAACTGTTTTAAAATTTTTGGTCACGGGGGTAGGTCTTGAGAATTCCGTACCTTATATACGAATGTGTTGGTTGCGTGTTGCGCTGTTGCGTCGTTGCGTTTCTCGCGTAATTTATAAATCCCGCCTCTGAGAAAAATAACTACCGCAAAAGCCACGGACTCAACAGTAAAAGTCTCATCACGTTAGTCACGTGTCGATCGTGCCCTTGCTATTATTGACGGCACCATGGCGATATCAAGGCGAGCTACGCAGGGTGTTCTGAAATTTGTAGTGCATACGTTAAAAGTGTGACGGCGTACAACTAGACGAACACAAAAGTCATTTGAAAGATTTGTGCAATGGGAGTGCATGACTTGATGTAAGCTTTTGGACATACGCCATTGCTAAAGCACATGCATGTCTGTAGAAGAAAACTACAAAAAACACAAAAGACAAAAACACAAATTAAGCAAAAAATTGCTGTTGTCAACAGGATATAAACACCACATAATATTCCATAACAGGAATATGGTCAACAAACAAAGAAAAACAAAGAAAATGGACTAACAGAACGAAAAAAACCTGTTGACAATAGAACTTTTTTGCTTAATTTGTGTTTTTGTATTTTGTGTTTTTTGTAGTTTTCTTCTACAGACATACATGTGCTTTAGCAATGGCGTATGTCCAAAAGCTTACATCAAGGAACACAAAAGTCACCTTGCAATCCATGATGAAAACACAAACCGGCGAAGCGCTATAGGCTGCTGTACGTGCTGTGCTGTGTTGTGAAATGATAACGGACGAAACGACGCAACACCATGGATTTAAGGAAACTTGATAATATTCTTCAGTTTCCAAACGCACACATTCCACATCACAAAGATTGCCCCAAGTAGCGGCCGCACAGTGGGGCCAAATCCGAATTCCCTGGCCAAAAGTATTAAAATGATTTTTTTTTTGTTTCGCGAATCCTGTAGTTATATTTTGAAATATAAGTGTCCAGGGCATCAAGAATTGCACAAATCACTTCGTTATGACGATACGAAATATGTACCCTAAAAATCAGAAAAGAACGTATATTAAGCTAGTACCTCTGAGAACTCTAAAATGTTGAACCAAAAGTGAGTGCATCAATCAATAAACGACGTTTTTATTACCTAATTTTTTTCTGAAAGTTGAGTTTTTTGTCTTCTCTCAATTATTGTGCAAAAACTATTCGTCACAACGAAGTGATTTGTGCAATTCTTGATGCTCTGGACACTTATATTTCAAAATATAACTACAGGAATCGCGAGAAAAAAAAATAATTTTAAGACTTTTGGCCAGGGAATTCGGATTTGGCCCCACTGTGGGCCGCCGGCAGTAACACAGGCATTACAGCGTTCCTGCAGTGACCGCAGTACGTAAGCAGACACCCCAGAAGACTTGTATCGTATGGAGCCCGCAGGAACTGAAAACCGGACAACTAGACCTTCACCTGAATCGCCAGGATTTTCAACGTATGAAGACGAGGCCCTTCACGTTACCCCAAGAGTTCGGAGCACACATTCCATGGTGATTTGCTCTTCTTCTATACTTGTGTTGTCTCACCCCTTTAACGTATGTATAAACTCCTGTAGGTATTGGTTAACTTCCATGATTGGTAACTTCCATGTATACGGAATTTGGTGAGGGTAATTTCGTGAATGGAACGTAAGACGCATGGAACGGAAATGTGTAACAACGGTACTGCCACTTGTTATGGATAGCGTGAACCAAAGTCCACAAAGCCAAAGGGAAACTTCAAGGTATTAACTGTTTAACTCGTCAAATTTGAGGTCAAAAGCCGGGGTTAGGTTTTTTTTTCAAGTTTTTTTTAGGTTTATTATTTATATGTATATTTATATATTACATTTCAATATAAAGTTTAAAATTTGGGTCTGTTAATCAAATCACTGAATAGTCGACGTAGCTGCTCCGGCAGCGAATTCTAGCGGCGGGTGCGGAAAATACGTGTGATTCGTGTCCAGAAATGTAGTTGAAAACACTATTTGCGTATGTATTTACCTCACTTGGCGTTATTTTAATGAATTCCACGTTAAATTTCGTGTCCGAGTTTGGTATTATAAGTGCATTTGCAACATTATATCACATTTATTTTCTCGTTAATCGACGTTGGATGTTACACATCTCTGGCGAGGACTGAAAGATCCGCTCACGTGTTTTTTTTTGTACTTTCCGGTTCACTCTAGCCCTGAGGTGGTATGGAGAAGAGATGCCGCTATGGTACGGGCATGCGCATGCCACGCTGTGATCGTGAGATCTACAATAGGACCCTTCGAAATGTCACCATGTTAATAGTTGATGGGGGTGACTGGTTGTGGTTGAGTGGTATGTCGGCCTCCGTGGCGCAGTCGATAACGCACCGGGGTACGGTGCGGGGGCTCTGGGTTCGAATCCCGGGTAAGACATGGATGTAATTTATGTTGTCTTAATACACCAACAATCACAACTTCAATCTCACAATAACTCGGGGTGACTTAACAATACAACGTTAAGGGGGGGGGGGGGGGGGGAGATGATTGGCACACTGGTGACTGTCAAAACTTGCCTGTGTGCCACCCATCTTTTTAATAAAAAAAAAGGTGGTAACATAGCTCGTCTCCCACCAAGGAGATCAGGGTTCAATTCCCGGCTATGTCGAACCGATATTTTTCTCTGGTGGGAAACGTGACGGACGTTGGTGGGTTTCCAAATTATTCATTCCACAATTATCCAACCCCATATCAACAAATATATGGACCTACAAATTTCGCGTTATTATTTGAAGCCACGATGGCATGCACACCAGTACACATTTCAACGACGTTCGCATTGATCACACACGGGTAGTTCGAATCGTCCCGAAAAGGCAAGAAAACAACCACAGAATTGCAGTATTTACATTGCCCAAACCATACAAGAAATAAAATACAGAATTGTAAGATTTATATTGCCCAACCATACAAGAAACCTTTAATCATCTCTTTATATATATGGCTGCCGATACTTGGTCGTTGCAAATTCACTTTTACGAACATTATGCACTTTAACAATGTATAAGTGTTTTTAAAAACTATAATGTAGTCATAAAAATTAAGGCATATATTGTAGAGGTATTTTCACATATACATTCAAATGTACGATATAACACGTTAGTTATTGTAACTTTATCTGTTCACTTGTAGAGTTTAACCAAGGCCTGCAAATCAATTTGGTTTTGAAGAATCATTTTGTGTAAAATCACAAATATTTTAATTTTTTTTTTAAAATCACACGACAAAAAAAAATTACCAAACAAACATTTGTTTGTGTAATTTTACGCATTTTATTACATATAGGGCAACGTACCGGAACAATCCTGGGTAACAATAAAGTTGTAAAAAAAAAGTCTAACTTTAGGAGGTTGACGGGGGTAAAGTTGGGGAGTAAATGAGGAAGATTTTTTTTTGTTTTATCGTATTTTCCTCGTCAAAGATTTTTTTTCCGGAGCGTTAAGTCCGGAGTCGTCAGAACGTTGGCAGCTGGGATTTATGTTTCGGTATTACTTCGCTGGGAAAGAAAGCCCGTGGGAAAGGAGAAGGCAATAGCGGGGCGAGTGGGTTATGAAAAAGAAAAAGGGGGGGGGGGGGGAGGGTTTACTTAGAGACAGCGAAGAGAAAGAGGAATTGGCGATTGGCGGGCCGATACGCCAGGAGGGACAGCGATAGGAAGAAATCTTCGACTTGGACGTAAACAATATCGCGAGAAAGAGAGAGCGATAGAGAATTTTTCGGATATAGTACGTGCCGTGTCAAATTTGATAGTTCTTTTTTTTTTTTTTTTTAAAAATAAATAAGTGGGTGCACCAGGGATACCTATTTTCCCAACTGTCATTCTGCAAAGCAATCGCGTGATGTTTGTTTACTCTGTCGACGGAACAAAAAGATACACGAGCTTTTGGTGTTGCTTTCGATAACTGCCAAATTTGAGATAAGTTAACCTGATACAGATACTACGAGAGGGAGGGGGGGGGGGGAACCCCAAATTAACAGGAATCGTAATGTCACTCATCATGTTACTTGTAGCCAGTGTTGCCAGACGTACGAGAATTTAGAACCTGTGTACGTTGTACGAGGTAAAGTTGGATCTCGTACGCTTTTGTACGAGAATTTCTAAGATCACTATCAATGTTGGTTTTTTTTACCCGGGTTCTAGTAAGATATATTAGATATATTGTCAAACAAGTGTATAACATTTCTTTTGTAACTTAATACCATTAAGTGAAGTTCCTGCCCGACAGCGTAGACTTTTTTTTGGGCTGGCAACACAGGCGACGCCGACTAAAAGATAGTGTTTGATTTTTATTAGCAGGTGCCAACCTCTATTTGTCTAGCACATGAAATGACCCAGAGTCAGAATAATTTTAAATGCACAACCCCTAAATCACAATTTCGAGTATTTTTTGTATGTTAAATCAACGAAAATAAAAAAAACTGAATATTTTTTACGAAAAAAAAAAATGCAAAAGAGTGAATGGCAAGAATAATTGTATTGTTGTGAATAATGTTTTACTTATGTAATCATAGGATTGTGAAAATTGTTTAGTTTACATTTGTTAGGCTTGTAACTCAAATGTCAAGTATATAAAAATATTGTAGAAACACATTTAAACTTTTGCTTTTACAATACCATTGTGTACGAGATTTTTTGTGTGTCGTACGAGAATTTTCGCTCCTTGGTACGAGACATTGACATTTACAATCTGGCAACACTGCTTGTAGCACCAGTTGTCGCTAGGGAGTTGAGTCAGTCTGCCGAGTGACGTCACCCGAAAACGACGAGTGTGGTTTCTCTGGCAGTTCTGTATTAGTGTCTTCAGTACACTCGTGCCACGATAAAAAAAAAGGTGTGTGGCTGTGTCATGGACACGGCCGTGCGTTGTACGTGATTACGTGTACGTTACAGGTAATATTGTCTATACATAGAGACCCGGAAATTTCGCGGATTCATTTAGTCGCAAGCTAGAATGCAAACCTTTACACTCTCGCACTGTGTTCATGATTGGCACGCAGTTATCTGGACACGCCCCTCTACGACCGTTAGCCAATGATGCCCATCTAGGAGAGAAGTAAGCGAACCAGGTAGTGCCAAATAACAAGGATGAAAATGTTCTCGCTAAGAAATCAACCAATGGGAAAGTAAATATGGGTCGAGCACACCTATAACTTTGAATTCTATCCTGAGGCCAGAAGAATATGCCAAATTTCCGGGTCTCTATCTATACAAAATATAAAATACGCTATTTTTTATATTTTAACACCATATATATTCACCGTAACTAATTTACACGAATGTTTTATATATACATTCCATACATTTTGACGAGAGCCGACGATTGAAACTCAAACAAACGTCGTAGCTACTCCGAGTCAAAACTTGTACTAAACGGAAATCTCGAAAAGCAGCAAAATGACCTCAAAATGGCGGCGCTTCCCTCTACACCGCGCGCGATGCGTCACAGTCCTGACTTAGCGTAACCAATTCTTTGAACCTTTAGCTATCCAGTGGTGTAATTAAAATTTTGTATGGAGATGATAGAAACGTAGCTGCAACACCAAACTGTATCCCCCGAATATGTTACCATTCTTTTTTTTTAAATTGCCTCCCATTATGGAAGCAATTTTAAAGACGTATTCACGTCAAATTTGCTGATTCTCACCAACAAACGTACGGGTGTGAAATTTTGGTTTTTGTTGCTCGGCAATTAACGCAGCGGGAACTTCACAGCCGCACGTTGTTAGCGAGAATTAGCTTTTTTTTTTTTTTTTTTTTTTTTCGCGGCACGAGTGCACTGAAGACTCACGCGCACAGAACTGCCAGAGAAACCACACTCGTAGATCTAGGGTGACGCCACCCGGAAAAACTGACTTCGGCTTCCTAGCGACAACTGGCGCTGCAAGTACACGATGAGCAACATTACGATTCCAGTAAATTTTGGGTCCCCTACCTCGCATGGCCCTCTGAAGCCCCTTTGTGTGAAAGAAAATAAATAAGCCATGGCACGAGGGAGTGTGTGTTTCTCTCTCTCTCTCTCTCTCTGTGTATGTGAAGGAGGGAGGCTGTTTGAACTCGAGCACGAAGACTAAGGGCCAAGACAAAAACCTAAACTCTAGGGGGAAACGGCGGTACTCAAAACAGGAACTTCAGCAAAGCAAAAGAAAACACAAATAAAACAAATCTAGAAAGGAATATTTCAAGGGATGCGAGGAATATATATATATGTAAAAAATATTTCTCTTTGATATGCAGCGGCCAAGAGAAACCATGAAATGTATCGGATCTTCCTCTCCCTTCCTTTCTCCAAGCAAACCCGGGAGAAATAACAATGAGGAACATTATCTCGGTCTCTCTGAAGGGAACAGGAACGAGTATTTACTTTGCATTAGACGCTGTGGAGTCACCGTTGCTACCCAAAACTATTTACGTTTTCTTTCGCTTCATATCACTACCTTTATGGGCATGAGTTGGTTACGTACGAATTTATAAGAAACTAGTTTACCAACCGCTGCTTCACTCACGAAAACATCAGGATATTGCATATACTGTAACAATTTCAGAATAAAATCTGTTATGAAGTCCAAATGTCCTAAGGTATATGTGTTTATAAAGTGTCATTCACTACAAAACTTTTCATAGTTAGAATTTCGGGAGTGGTAATGTATAGAAGCATGCATATTTGTAGTGCAGTTTTGCAGTTTACTAGTTCCCCATTTTATGTGTACTTGGAGATATTCTAAACATCGATAACTTTACACTCAAATCCCTTCTTTCCATTAAGGAGCGAATTTTTAAAACTTGTTAAACATTCCCGAATTTATTTCTAATTCCCTCGTTTAGAGATTCGTTAAATCTGACTATAATAGATTTTTTTTTTTTTAACTTTTCAAACTAAACCCACCCCTTTTCCACAACTTAGGGGTGGAATTTTGTAAAATGAATTTTTTTTGTTGCTTTTTAAGCGTACTCAGTACGTTACTTCCCAATTGATTAGCTTCGGAGAAGTAATTTTATTTTATAATGAAACAAATCTTAAGCAGTCTCATTCTCAACTCTTAAATGATAACAAACACATAGTATAAAATCTGTAGGAGTGTTGTTCAGGATCAGTTTACCTTCCGCTCTAGGAGATTCGTATACTTATATATTTATTAATAAAAGCATACTTACTCGCAAAATGGTAAAATGAGTTCGTAGTGTTCGGTTGTATATTATTCGTATCCAATATCGTACTACAAACTTTGGAGACGTGATTTTTTATAGTAAAAATATACTTAATCATTTTTTATTCATTGCACACTTTCGATTCATGGGCGTACAAAGGTGGCAAGAGGGGAAGAAGATGTCCTCCTTCAAAAGTGGAAAATAATTTAAAACAAGGAGCAATGAGCATTATGTTCAGAAAATGTTTGACTTGCATTAAAAAAAAAACTATTGTAAATTTTGTTTTAAGTAAATGCTGTTTATTTTTATTTTGTTGCTTATTATTGTATGGCACTATAGACTTTCCTCCCCACAAAAAAGATCGCGTTGGAAAAAAAAATTCAGTTATTGTTTTAGCAAAACGCATTAAAACATAAATACAATATACATATCCTCTTTTGCGTTGTTATATTCAGGTATAAATGATCACCTTTCACCATGAAACTGCCATAAGAAAACTATTAATAATTTCACTTGGGTGAGAGTATTGCGAGCTAAGATCTTAGGTTTCCATAAGAATCGTAAGTCAAGTTCTGTGGTTAGTTGAACATAAAGATTATATCATACAGATAGAGGACAAATAATAAAAAAAGGATAATCTTCCTTTCCTATATTTTTTATTTATTTGGCTTTCCATTTTGTTAAACGAGGAAAGGGAACGTAATCGGATACTGCCGAGGTTGTACACTTAACACTTATCATTACTTATTTCGAGTACTGTTCAAAAAATTAGAAGGCATAATATATGCATAAAATGGGCTACGGAAAGCGTTTTAAATTCGTAAAACCACTCCTACTAAACACATATTCTCTCTCTCTCTCTCTCTCTAAAAAAAAAAATGCGCGTGTGCATAAAACTATCCCAGATTTTAGATAAGCCCGTGTAGTTAAACTTGTCTCATATTTGAAAGTTCATAAAAAAAAAGTAGCACCAGTGGTACACTTTCCTCGACCGTCATTACGGAAAGCAACACATGATGTTTGTTTGTAAGCAGCGAAAACCGCATGAACGTGTTTGCAGCCACCGTTGAAGTAACAAGTAGCAGAAGAACAGGCGGACCGCTGATCAGCTCGAGACAAGTTAAACGGACACAAGACCACAGGGATGACACGAACGTTGTTGTTGTTAATTTTTTTTCTTCCGCGTTTGCCGCCAAGAGTTGTAACATTGTTTATATTTCCTTCGGCAAGTCACGGCGGTGTTTCCGCTCGTGTGTTCGCAGAAACGCCCCCCGATGCTCGGCGTTGTGCTGTTCCCGTGTCGCGGGTCGGGGTTTGCTTTGTTGTGGCGTGGAGCGGACACCCCTTCCCCCCTCCAGTTCCTCCCGAACCCCTCCACCTACAACTTTTCCGAAACAAATCTCCGTCATGACGCTCTCTATCACTTCCTCTCTTCCCCAAGACCTGCCCGCAGCTCCAAGTTTGCAACTTCCCCCCCCCCCCCCTCTCCCGTCCACAAACTCGCTGAAAGCAAAGCAAAGCAAAGCAAAGCAAAGCAAAGCAGCCCACTGGAAGCACCTCTTCGGCGAAAGGCAATTAGCGGCGTGTGACGCCACTCCTGTGTAGGGCCCGCACATCGGCTCCGTCAGCCCAGCAGAGACGGAACAACCAGTCGACTCGGGGCTGGAATGGGCACTTACCTCCGTACGGATGAGCCGTTTTGCTCAGGGGCACAACAACTAAATTTCCAAAAGGGGGGGCAATATACCTTTTTATTAAGAACTATTGAAGTGGGGGATCCGGGGGGTCCTCCCCCGGGAAAATTTGTATTTCAAAGTGGAAAATGGTGCTATTTAAGCAGTTTTACTATCTAAAAATTGATTACACAGCACTTTCTTTGCCCCCGTTTGCCCCCACTTCAAGGTTTCAGAGGGAAGGGGGGGGGGGGCAAAATACCCTTGCCCCCCCCCTGGTGTTGCGCCCCTGGTTTCGCTTTCCGGCTCTATCGTCTGGTTGGCGAGAGCTCGTTATAAAATATCACCAGGAAGACTCGTAGAACTCTGGTATCGGGACTCGGATACGGATCTTTTGTCATTCACGAAACCCTGGGTCCACCTAGCTCTGTAAATGATACCATTAGGGATGGACAAACTTCATTGCTGTTTTCCACTAGTTGCCGATAGAAAAAACCTCAAAAATGGACAACAATAGTCAGATTATGTCAAATGTTACATTACCTTAGACCACCGATTCCCAATTTTTTTTTTTCGGCTAGGGAACTCTATGATCGACTTTTTCTTTTGGCGGAACCCCAAATACTTCAAAGAAAGTTATTTGATGATAATTGTGCCTGCTTCGTATGCTATTCGTCCTGACTCACGGAACCCCTGTGACCCTGCCACGGAACACAAGGGGCCGCTGAGAAAAAAATTTCCCTTCTCTGAGAAAAAATAACCATTCTCTGAGAAAAATCAACCTTCTCTGAGAAAAATCACCCTTCAGGATTATTTTTTTGCGAATAAAAGTGGGAAACTTTCTTTGTAAACAGGAATTTTCCCCTCGAAATGGGGATATTTTTTTTTAGGCATTTTGATGATTTTGTGTCGTTTTTGAGCACTCGAGAAAATTGTTGCCTCCGTGAAGTCTCAAATCTAATATGGCTGTCAGCACCACAGCTTTAATCCTGCACTCGGACATAGAATGTTTAAAATTTCCACCTTTAATTTTTGAATAACATTGGACGTACGGATATCTTCAAATCTCCGGATGCCCAGTTTGTTATTTTAACATTAAGTTACTAGAATAATTTTGAATATAGACAACATTAAAAAAAAAAAATACTATAAAATTTACTACACATTTCCTCTCAGTCACTCTCTTTTGCTGATCGTCACACATTCCGTGGCGCTTTAAGCGTCCTGGTGCAATTATTCTCGTTACGTCTGATGACATCACTTGTCTCGACCTGACATAAAAAAAAGACGACTCAGATATACTATTCCGACAGTGGTTACGCCTGTGAAATCACCTCACTTAATAATGCAGTATCGTGCATTATTCAAGAATTTTTATGATCCTGCCCGAAGAGGGCTTCCTGCACGCCGCAGACTCGCTCGTTACTTTCCCCACCCCCTTCCCCAGAGGACCAATGGCGTGCGGCTACGCCCAGTTCCCAGGGCCGCCAACTCCCCGACCGCCGCTGGGGGGAAGAATAAAAGCAAGCGGCTGGCCGGGCCTGTGACGTCGCATGTAGCAGCACTTTTCCCTCCGGCAAAAATTTCCCTTTTTTTTTTTCTCCCGCTGGGGGAGCCAACGGTTCACCGGCCCCCAATCAGCTCCCGGAAACGGGAATCCTTCTTTTCACAGACGAGAGAGCCAAACGTCCGATCGTGCATCTTCTTTTTTTTTTTGTTCATTGTAAATAAATATGGCGGTGTTGATAAAAGGATACTAATGGTCAATTAGGTTAGGTTAGCTACATTATACCTAAATACTTTTAAACATTGTGGACGGTTAATTTGGTTAGGATAGCTACATTAAAGATACGAAAAAAAAAAACATGAACTTCGGGGAACTTCGAGTTCTGGCTCTATCGTCTGTGAAAAGAAGGCTTCCCCCCGGAAACAGCCGATGCTCGTTCAGCTTCATGGTTTTAGAAAAAAAAAACTCAGTTGAGAGTACAATTCTAATTATTTAATTGTAGGTCTTACCATGCGTTGCTGCCAGCAGGTATGGAGAACACAAGACACCGATCGAGCACGTTAGAGAGACGCAGCAATAAGAGTAGAGGCTTTTGCAGAACAGCACTACGGGAAGACATCATATAATCAAGTTCATAACTATTGAGTCATAATATTAATAATAAAAGTAAAAACCTAAGTAAAAAAAACTAAATACAAAAAACTTTAGCTTTAATTTGGGTTTTTATTAAGTACAGCATACGCAATGAGCTTCCTCACAAAAATTTCAGGGTACTTCGCGCAATACAGAAATTAATGAGTGCCTGGTTTTTATGCATAATATAGTTTTTCTTCTTCCATTGGTGTTAAGTTTTGCTGATAGATGCCGGGTAGGCGGATGGTGTAGCAGACCAACGTCAGACGTGCGTGCGTCCCTAGTAAAAAATAAATAAATAAATAAAATTCAGGCTCGGATTAAAAATATGAAAGCGGAACAAGCCACAAAGTGCCCCATCTCTTCAACCATACCATCTTCTTGTCTTCTCTGTTCTTCGTTACTACTGCATAGAGACCGGAAAGATTCGCACATTAATTTCGTGATAGGCTGAAATTCAAACATGTGTACAATTCTGCTGGTTCTGTAAATTGGCTAGCGGTTTAACTGGAGCTCTCTGGACCAATGAGAGACTATTGACCAAATGAATCGTCGAATCACAAGCTACCCAGTGGAGACGCCTCAAAATTTAGTACCCATTGAACACGCGTGTTTACTTGAGAAACGCAGAGGATAATGGAGGCTATCCTAGAGGTCATTGAATCCGCGAATTTTTCCGGTCCCTACGTAATGCATGTCGTATTGGGCACCCCGCATGTTCTCCCCGTTTCACCTGGGCCCAACCTAACTAGTTATAGTCTAGAGTTAATACAAGGGTGTTAGTCATGGCTTCAATCACGGCCATGGCTGGCCAATCCCCGCACAAAGCACACGATGCATGTGACCCTCTCCCTGCATGGCTAATCCCAGCATGACTACGGCGTATAGGCTTCGGCCTGAGACGCACCTAGGTCCCTCCGTAACCCGTACCCCTCCTACAAGATACGTTCGTTTTATTCAGGCTAGGGGAACAAAATATTTTGCAAGATTTCATAAAGTTTTACGATATTCAAGCCAAAAAAAATAGACCCTTCCCCCACCTATTACCACGTGGGTTGCAAAAAAAAAAATTAGTTGTCTGTAAAGTCGGTTCACGGACGATAGTTTAACGTGACGTCATAACAAAACATTGATGAAATTATTGCATACTTTTATGAATAAAATTGAATCATTTTTATTGAATTATCACTATTTTGTATGGATACATAGAAGGAGTGAAATTAAATCTACAATTTAATTGATAAATTTACTTTTATTTGCACTCATTAATTAAAATATGTTTATTACTTTAACGAAAAGATTATTTTAACTATAACTTTTATACATGTTTGCTATTTAACTTCTTCCAATCTGTGTTATTCTGTTAAGGATAGGACGATGATAGGAAAAGTAGGAAACGAATGGGAGTGTTTCAAGTTTAATGTGCCTCGAAAAAGTAAAATAGATGGTTGTGGAAGTGGAGAGATAGATGCGGCGCAAGCGTACAATGAGCGTAACGGGACAATGAGCGTAACGGGACAATGAGTCATCCTTTTTCGTGCGTGCAGCCGGCGTTCATCGATTTATTAGACGTTGTCACGTCAATAAATAATATATATTTTGTTGAAAAATAGTGAAGTTGAACACAAGTTACTTGCTGATGTGTTTGACAATACTTACTTTCAAGCTACGAATTGTTTTGCTAACAAAGATGACCAACTTTAGAACATATACCTACTCCGTAGATTTCGAACGTCGCGTCGCTGACTTAACACAACCAAACTTTTTTTTTTTTAAATTTTAGTTACTATCACCAAAACTTTCGAAAAAATTACACTCTCGAAACCCTCAGTAAGAAAAAAAAACACGACACAATATATTTGACCTAGGAAGCAAACCCCACCCACCTTCGGACGAAGAAAGAGAGAGTAATTAATAAAAACAGTAACACCAATAGCAACCAGTATAGGAGAGACCATATATGGAGCATTTAATACACCCAAATATTAGAAAAAAAGTGAGCGAGTGTTTTATTACTCGCCAATGATGTGTCACATATAATCTTGGTAATGAGCGAAGTCACGTGTTCTCATGTTGCGAACACGTTAATAATAAGAAACTCGGACACAAAATTTAACGACGAAAATTTCTTTGAAATAATGCCAAGTGGGAAAAAAATATATATACACGCAAATTGTGTTTTCAACAACATTTCTTGGCGCAAAAAACACATAATTTCCGCACCCGCCGCTAGAATTAGCAGCCGGAGCAGCTACTGGACTGTTAAATCATTTTACTTGCAGACCTAATTTTTAAATTATTTTAAAGAAACGGCTGCGATAAAAAAAAAACCAAAAACAATTGAAAAAAAATATATATACCCCGGCCATGGACCTGATTTTTCGACAAGTAATTTTATTAAAATTACTGACCATCTTGTAAAAATCAAACAGTTAATACTATAGAGTTTTCCCTTTGTCCTTGTGAACTTTGTTTCGTGCCATCCGCCACAGATAGCAGCACCTTGGTTACTCCGACTTCCGTTCCATTCACTAAAAATCACTCCCACAAAAATGCCGTGTGCCGAGAGCTAAGATGTTACACATCAAAAAAGAGCAGTTAAAAATTTGTATTAATCCAGTAAAAAAAAAAAAAAATGTTTATTTATTATGAACTAAAAAAAAAAAACAAAAAAAAACATAGCATCATCCACAAACGCTGGAAATAATACATTGACCTTTCCAGCGGGGAAAAAAAAAAATATAACAATAATCCGAGGATGCAGGAACGTAGATTAAGTAGATGACGAGGGGGGGGGGGGGGGAGTGTCTGACTCGGGGTCTGTGAATAGCAGTGTTTTTCCTTCCCGGAGCCGCCGGCTCGCAGAATGGTACCACGGGATTGGCGAAGGAAAAAAGGGTGTGGGGTTTGTTGCATGTTATGCAGGCCCACGGCACCGCGGGGGCTCATGGGTAAGGAAGGTCGATGTGGTGGGAGGGTGGGGGGGGGGGGGAGGGGCAGCGTGTGTTTGCGCAGAGACCACTGTGGCGTGGTTTGAAAGAAATTCTGGGCTGTTGGTGGATAAGGGGTGAAAAGGGGGGGGGGGGGGTTGAGGCGTGGCGGACCGTGTACATGTGGTTTTCCCACACGTTTACGCGCCCCCGGGGTCGTTCCGACTCATGGCTGGCTGTTGGGAGATGATGGGGTGAGGGGGGGGGGGAGGGGTTTATAACCGGAGTTCCGGGCGGGTACGTGTGCGTGTGTATTAATTAACAAAAGACCCCTCCCCCTTCCTCGCTACCCCCCTCCTCCTCCACCCCCTCCCCAGACACCCCTTGTTGCCACGCAAGGCTACCAACAAACCGCGCGCGCACGGCCTTCTTTTTCCACATCGACCCTCCGGGAAGCTTTTAATGTTTTACTTTGTCCGCGCGAGGGTTGGTAGAAGAGGAACGAATCGTTGGATAGGGAGGGGAGGGTGTTTATTAACGGCACCGTAGCATATATATACACACACACTCACACATATATATTATATATTCCCCTCGAGCGTTGCTATTCTCATATTACGAAACGCTCCATAAAGAGAACAACAAAAGTCCCGATTCGACCAGTTGCAGAGGCTGCAAAAAAAAAAAAAAAAAGCATACACACACACAGAGGTACAAAATATTTCTTCTCGCCTTAAGTTACTATTGGCCCTTAGCGTTTTTTTTTTGCCGCACTGAAATGCTTGTAGAGCACATTATAGATATAGAGAGAGCCAATTCTTCCTAGCACCATGACTAAACACAAGTCACTGTGTTTTAGCTTTAAATTTACTGTGTATAAATAAAACAAGAATAGGCCTAATTGTTTATACCTAAAGGTTTTCATCAATTCAATAGGTGCTTACTGAAATGATTATAAGAACTATCGTAAAATGCTTTAATTTTAAGATGATATCCAGAACATTATTAAAACTGACGCTCCAACAGAAATAAAAATATTCACATAAACATAATTTTGAGAACACCAAATTTCTTTTAAAGGATTTTAAAGGATTTATTTAAACTTAAGAGATTGACGACAGTTTGTAGATCCTCATGGTTTATTCTAAACTGTATGCAAACTGATTTCATGCTTTCAGTAATTGCTAAGATTAAAAGGGGAGGTGGCAGTAAGCCAAATATCACTAAAAATACAAAAGACCCAAAGGCACTAGACCTAAAGGCACTAGAACGAAAGTCACTAAACTGAAAGACATTAGACACACAATCAATTGATCAAAAGGCACTATGTCGAAAGGCATTACATCGAAATTCATTGAGCCGAAATGCACTTGACCGAAAGTAATTTAGCCGAAAAGACACTACACCGAAAGGCACAAGACCGAAAGGCACTAGACCGAAATTCACTGGATAGAAAGGTACTATACCGAAAGTCATTTAGCCAAAATTCACTTGACCGAAAGTAATTTAGCCGAAATGCACTAGACTGAAAGGCACTAGAACGAAAGTCATTAAGCATACGCAAATACATTTCCCAATTTTCGTTGACGAGTGCTGCCATCTTCATGTCGAGGCCGGAAACTTTTCAGACGACCCTCGCAAGCACGCACTAGAATCTCCGTCGTTTAAACACTGTCACTCATTAAAACGCGGTCCATTCAAAGTTGTTTCCACAATGCGAACACTACAGCCGCGCGATGCACTATCTAGTGTCGGCCTAAGCATCACCCGCGCTTTTGAGTCTCGTGTGGCCACCTGTTCAGGGGCGTATCTGCGTTGGTGAGGCGGGATGATAAGTGCGACGCTCGCTGGTGCTTCTAGCGCGGTGTCTCCCCTGGACTGGCGCGCAGTCTCTTGGACGTGCACAGAACAATCATTGAAATTTTATCGGAAACCACAACATTATACGGCGGAGAAATTAAGATAAAAGGGTTTTAAATAGCACTTGAGTGCTTTAAATAATCTCCACCGCCCGTTTCATTACAATACATCAGTCTGAAAATACGCGTTTCTAGCTATTTTTCACTCTCCTGAAAATACAGTTCAAAAACGAAATGCGGAAAAATTTAGGGAAGCCTTCATTTCACAGACGAGAGCCACACCCGAAGTTCCCCGAAGTTCATGTTGGTTTTTTTTTTCCGTTCCATCCCATTGTATAAACCGGCGTGGCATTAAATTTTGCGGTAGATTAGGATAGGTTAGCTACATTATAAATAATTTAAAACATCTTGGATGTTTGGTTATATTAGGTAAGTATAACTACATTAAAAATACTGTAAAATAATTTTATGGTTGCTTAGCAAATAACTTTTTAATATGTAGCTATCCAGGGCTAGGAAACGGTTTACATGATTTCACAGTATCTTTAATGTAGCTATCCTAACCAAATGAACCACCCAAACTGTTTTAAAGTATTTATAATGTAGCTAACCTAACCTTTTACAATAAAAAAAAACCCGAAGATACACGATCGGGCGTTTGGCTCTCTCGTCTGTGAAACGAAAGGCTTCCCAAAACATTTACCACCCATCACCCTCATCGCATTAAAAATGATCTTCGTAAACAAAAACGACTCGGATATCTCGACCAATTTTTTTAAATCGCACGTCACGTGTGTGTCCGGATGGGACGGAGGGGGGGGGGGGGGGGGACGCAGAAAGTCCGTTTCCGCTCTCGATACGACCCCTTTCCTTGATGCTGATTGGTCATGCGAAGGTATCACACGTTCCTCAAATGCGCAGGCTGATCAGCATTCCACTCCTATTTTCAGTCCACGGACGTGCCCTGGTTTATTTCCCAAGCATCCCTCCCCACCCCACCGGCCTTATTTCCACCGACGTCATCACGAGACGAACCTAGGCGGCGGTGTATATTTAAGAGAGAAAATTAGAGCCGCGAGAGAACTGAATTTAACCAAAAAAGCGCTGGTTTATTTGCGTTCGAATTCGCTCGGCTCCACACAGAATAATCAAAAAAAAGTTCTGTACTTTTTAAAAAAGATTCCCTTGGAAACCAGTTGCCAAGGAAAAAGGTTGCAATACCATAAGAAATATACTGTTACATTGTACAACTCCTGGCTGTGGTTATTGGTGGTTATAAATGCGTGAGTAACCATGGACAAGATAAAAAAAAAATTAATAATTGTACTTCATTTTATTCTAGCGTGCTTATTAATATTCACAGTTAATACTGGAAAGCTATTCAGGGAACATTTTAACTGGGACAACACAAAGCATAAAAGACCCGGTAAGAATCTGAATACAGTATTACTGCGATACCGTTGTTTTCATGCAATTAAAAAAATTAGAAATATCGTTATTTTTACGTGAATATTTCTGTTCCATTTACAAAAAAAATAAATAAAAAAAAATACAGTGCAAGGTCTTGTCAGAAACGAGGCGGAAGAAATTTCATCGAGGTACCAGTGAGTTGTTTTTCGCCTGTAAAGCAGTGGATTAATCGAAGTGTTTCTTCATACATCCACGTAATTGTACCTTTTTTAAAAAATGCACGGTATTTTTTTTGTAAATGGAAAGGAAATAATCAAAATAATTTACCTATATTTGTACATTTGTATATTTACTTAAAAGAAACTGTATAGTTACAAAAAAAATTTACAATATTTCTGGCTTCGGATTCTTGCCCGGGTATTTATGCTTTGTTCTAGTACTTACATTAAATGTGGTTAGTTGTCAACCGTTTCCTGAATACCTTCCCGGTGTTAACTGCGTACATTAATAAGCATAATAAAACAAAACATACTCAAATTGTTTTATTATTCAATTATCTTTCCCGTGGTAAAAAAAATGTTGTTTGAACAAAACATTCAACAAAATTTAAAATTATTTGCAATTTTTCGTAAGCGTGACAAGAAATATTCAATATTGTTCCCAATAACGTATTTTATATATGAAAAAAGTAGATATTTTTAATATATATGTTTGTAGTTTTACAAACAGTGTACTATGGTTACCGTAACTTTCGAGTTCGTTTTCTGTTGTAAACAAGATTAAGAATAGCTTGGATGGTAAAAAAAAATATAAATTTTTTACTTTGGAATTAACAAGATTTCTGAGGTTTTATCTGTACTCTAAAGTAATTCTTGCGAGGTTTTTTTAAAATATAGTAACGTGGGCACTTATGAATGCGCACAGTTATCCGTAAGGTTGTTTGTTTAATGCTGAGAATTTTTTAAGTGGTTTTCTCCAAATATTAAGAGTTAAAATATTTAACAGTGCAAAATCATAGGGCAAAAAAATAGCATGAGAATGATTCTTTCAATATTCGCCATACATGTGTAACATCTATCTACGGTAAGGAGCAAATTCATGTGTTCTCATGTTGCAAATACACTTATGATTCAAAAATCGGACACGAAATAAAACATAGAATTCAATTCTAATACCGAGCGTGATAAATAGACGCAAATTATGTTTTAACCTAAATTTCTTTACGCGAATCAAAAGTAGTTTCAGCACCTGCCGCTAAAATTCGCTGCCGAAGGAGCTACGTCGACTATCGAATCATTCCTTGTGCAGACAGAAAATTTTAACTAGCCTATAGAATGAAACGGCTCCGATAAGAGAAAACAGACTTGTAAAAATAATAGAACATAGCTTTGGACCTAATCTTTGACAAGGATTTTACTAAACAATGTCCATCTTGTTAAAATTATCAAACAGTTAATACCACAAAGTTTCCCTTTGGCTTTGCGAACTTTGGTTCGCGCCATTCGCCACAGATGGCAGCACTGCGGTCACACATTTGCGATCCATGCGACTTTCGTTCCAATCACGAAATTATAATTTACCAAATGCTGTATACCGAGAGCTCAGACGTTGCACATAACAAACATTTTTTGTGTTCTCTGAAAAATTCAACTTTTAGAAACATTTCTCTTTTAATTTTTTTTAAAAGAACTTAACATCTCACAGACCGCCAGGTCATTGGTGACATTACAATAAAACGGCACTGAAAATCGGTATTGATAAAGTAATCGGCCATGACCGATAGTAAGATCACCCCAGCATTAGCCTGGCGTGATCTCGAGAAACCACAGAAAACAGAAATAAGGCTTGCTGGTCCAGGATTTAAATCTAGATCTTCTGGGCTGAGATTTAAGTGCCTTACCACTGCGGAATTCCATTCCAAGTGATCTCTTAAAATCCTATCGTAACTTCTAAGTTAAAAATGCGTCGGTTTCTTTTCAAGATAATCAGTGTAAACCTCCACGGTTTACCGTGTTCGTCACTGCAAACGTAGATGAAAGTCACTGAAAGACAGGATTAACTTTTATCAGTTTTTGATTGACCATCACGAAGCGATGCCCATCTAATTGAGCAACAGCTATACGAGTCGTACTTATACTTAATGCTAATTCCACAACCAACAAACTTTCGTAGGTATTAAAAACTATTCATTCAGGCCCGAGGATATATATATTTTTTTAATTATCAAACTTAACTGAACGTTAATGAATTGCTGTTATTTATTTTGAAGCCTGATATGATGTTTTGTATTAATCGACTCGGAGAACAGCGGTCTACTGAATAGGGCATCGGGACATACTTACGGAACCCGCCACACACGAAATTCAGAGCTTTACAAGAAACCACGCGGTTTGAACACTGCATGAGATACCAGAAAGATGTCTGTTTACGAAAAGCGTCTAAGGGGTACGTCGCAAGTGAACGAGTAGTTCTGTCTACGTATTTCGTTTTAAAAAATTTATTTTTAGGTGAGTAAAAAATGGGTTTTCAGAACACTTCTTAGGCGTGAATAACCCAATAAAGATTCTTAGAAGCCCCCAAGGGACTTGGTATAACACCTCTATCTTCATTTATCCGCCAAAAGATATGTTACATGCTTTATATTAGCTTCACCTGTATGTTTGTCTGTCCGTCTGTAACTCTTTCGACTATGAGTGAGTGACTTATCACTATAAAATGTCCCACCAATTTCATTACGTTCGTTAGCCGAGTGGTCTAAGGCGCGCGACTTCTGTGACGTCAGCTTTCGGATTCAGTGATCGTGCATTCGACTCCCGGCCACGCCGAAGAAAAAAAAATGCTTTTTTTTTTTTTTTTTCCCCGGTAAATTCTAAGATTATATCCATACATCTAACTGTAAATGATTCAGAGAGACTTTACCATTTCTTTGTGACGTTGCAACTCCAAATAGTTATCTCAGATGGTAATAGGTAGTGTCGGTAACTCATTTCCCTATGATAATTATACATAAATATAGTTTAAAAAACTAAAAAAACATGCTTTTAAAGAATATCAAACTAAAAATTTAAAAATAAATATAGTTTAAAAAAACTAAAGAAACATGCTTTTAAAGATTATCAAACTAAAAAGTTAAAAATAATTTTAAAATTTAATTTATGACAATAGTATATAAGCAATACTAGTATAAATGAGAAAAAAGCATGGGGCTCTTAATATACAAAAAATATGGCACAAAGCGCCTCAAGCTTTTTTCTCATTTATACTAGTATTGCTTATATAATATTGTCATAAATTAAATTTTAAAATTATTTGTAACTTTTTAGTTTGATAATCTTTAAAAGCATGTTTCTTTAGTTTTTTTAAACTATATTTATTTTTACCGCTTGAATCTTAAAGTTTCCCTACGCCAGACGAGAAGCATGCGCGCCAGTCCAGAGCCTTGCGCTTAGAGGCGACACCGCGCTAGAAGCACCAGCGGGCGTCGCACTTATCATCCCGCCTCACCGACACAGATACCTACACCACTGACTGTGCGGGCCACTTAAACGCCTTTAACTAGTGGCTTCTCAGGGTCAAACACAATGAAAAATGATACGTTACTTTCAAGAAATAATTGCAATAAATTACTTTTCCAACATAGTCATTTTTTTTTTTTTTGGTGTTTGGAGTGAATGGCCAATTCTTTTTGAGTGTATAAAATTTCTCTCTCTTTTTTTTAAATGCAGGTTTTTTTCCCCTGTTGTTAATTTCAGGTGATAGCTTCCAAGTTGTAATACATTATTTACTGTGTGCGGGAGATCTTTTTTTTTCCTTTTCGTTCATCTGACGTCTGTCTGTCTCTTTGCGTATCATCTTCGCTCCGGTGAGCTCAGAAGAGACAAAAAAAAAAAACCCCTCCAGACGTCCTGATGAAAGCAATGTTGTGCCGATCAACGGCAGCAGACCTCATAAAACAAACAACTTCATCACCGTTGCTAATTTATACGCGTTGTCCTCCCCGGACGGAACAAAAACAAAACACAGAGCGTTCGGTTAGAAGAAAGAGGAATTCACCGAGGGGAGCAAATTCAAGAGCGCCGTAAGGAACAACAAAATAATTCCCTCCACACCTTGAGAATTTTCCCTGCTTACCAGGCGCGTTCCATGGAGTTGGACAAGGAATGAAAATTCGTTTGAAACGTTTAAACAGTTTTTTGCACTTAATGTGCTCAAATAAACTCAGCGGTGTTGGAATGTATTCCAAGTGCTCTTTTTTTTTCGTCTGCATGCCGACGTTCGGACCGATCAGGGAGTGATCACGTGTGCATGATTACATGGTAAGTGGGTGAAGCCACCCCCCCCCCCCCCCCCCCCCTTCAGCTCATTGTGGCGCCATGTTGGTTAGACGCCCAAAACATTGGCTGAAGTTCTAAATTACACTAAAAAAAAATTGGTTGTCTGTAAAGTCGGTTTACGGACGATAGTTTAACGTGACGTCATAACAAAACATTGATGAAATGATTGCATACTTTTATGAATAAAATATAATCATTTTTATTGAATTATCACTATTTTGTATGGATACAAAGAAGGAGTGAAATGAAATCTACAATTTAATTGATAAATTTACTTTTATTTGCACTCATTAATTCTAAATGTTTATTACTTCAACGAAGAGATTATTTTAACTATAACTTTTATACGTGTTTGCTATTTAACTTCTTCCAATCTGTGTTATTCTGTTAAGGATAGGACGATGATAGGAAAAGTAGGAAACGAATGGGAGTGTTTCAAGTTTAATGTGCCTCGAAAAAGTCAAATCGATGGTTGTTCCAATCGTGTGGAAGAGAGATAGATGCGGCGCAAAGCGTACAATGAGCGTAACGGGACACAGCGTAACGGGTCAATGTGCGTAACGGGACACTTTTTCGTGCGTGCAGCCGGCGTTAATCGATTTATTAGACGTTGTCACTCAAAAAATGAAAAAGATTAAAAAAAAAAACACGGTGATTTTAAGTCATACTAACCATCATAAAACGTTACAAAGCACAGTTTACGCGGAACAATATGGCGATGGTGAGGTTAAAAAATGATTTTAACTAAGTCACAGCAAGCCGTCTCCTGACATTTCGTAACTCCGTGGGACCAAACAAGACCATGAGACAAAGCTGCCAACTGATCACAATTATCGCGAAAACTCGGATATATATTAAATGAACACGAAGGAAGCGAACCTATCAAACACATATATATATATATATATATATATATATATATATATATATATATAAGGTAGTATCCTAAATGATTTTGGTTATATAATTTCGTACTTTTGCTGATTATTTTAAATAAATTCATGATGAAAGGTTTGTTTTTAAAATAGTTTTACCAACGTAACAAATGTTCCTTTAATGCTCTAAGAAAAGTTAAAGATAATTTGTATTTTAACCTTAGTGTTAACCAAGAGAATGTTTGTGTGTATGATACTGTTTTGAATCATGGAGCCTTTATTGTAAAACACTTCATTTTTGAATCATTAATTAATAAATAAAAATAAAGTTGTTCAAAAAGGCTAGAATTTTGTTACTCACAGATATTTAGGATAACTAATTTTTTTTTAGATTATGCACATAATTTTAAAAATAAATAATCATAAGACAAAAGCTACGGTTAGTTAAAAGCAGTACGGAATAAGATTAGGTATATGACATAAATTCATGTTACAGATAAAAAGTAAATAATTTTTAATGTTCTCAAAACTATTAAATACAGACTTATTCAATTGAATGAATTTATAAACTTTCAATTAGAGTACTATAGTGATATAGTTTAAATCACCGGCTTCAATAAAAAAATTACAAAACAGCAAAATAATTTCGAAAAATACCCCATTATGTCTTATTGCGTAGCTATCATATCGATTCAGAAGTATAATTTAAGGGGGCCACTGTATTTGCTCGAAATGTATTTTTTTTTGTTGCTACGTGATGACATAATTGCAGCACTAATTTGGTCCGAATAGTTATTTTCCCTCTAAGAACAAGTGTCTATGAAGAGCAGTGAGCTATTGTAGGACTGAGTAATAATCCTAACGTTATATATGTAGTCAAGAAATAACAAAAACAAATTGCCTCAGATTTATTTTGAACTCAAACGTAGCTAATTTAACTACGAAACAAAAAATAAATTAAATAAGAAACGCGAGGACCTAATTTCCTACCACAACGTTTTTTTTTTTAATAATTGACTTCTGTTTTTCAAACGTTACAGTCCAAAAATTGCGTTGAAAATTAATTTATTGAAATAAAACAAACGAAGTTAGTAATCCAATAACGTGTTTCAACGGATCAGACAGGAAGACAGGAAGAGTCGGTGGCGACTGTAACTCATGCCGAGATACAGAGTAAGAGGAAGATAGAGAAAAATTGTTCAAGGAAGAGAGGGAGTTCGTGCACCCAATACATTCATCATCTTGAGCAAAATGAAGAAACTCTGGGAATTAAAAAAAAAAAAGTCAGGCACAAGAGAGAAAGCCAGATGCACGGGTTAAAGCGAGTAGAAGCGGGAAGGATATGAGAGAAAAGAACGAGTTTCAAATCGCTGGAAGTTTTCATCAGATGCATAAAGATCGAGGGGGGAGGTGGACCAATTCTCAGCGTCTTTTTAAAACCTCGTGGAAAGCGAAGTGACGACTGAAATTCTCCCGGGTGTGTTGATAAAAGTTGATAATATTCTGCGGGGGGCATAAGGGGCTCCAGTGAACCAAAAAATGAAATAAAAAATAACCCTCCCAAGGCCTATTCTGTGTGATTATTATTTTTTCTCTCTCAAGTGACACTCGGAGGAAAATTTATTGTCAAGATTCGCCTTTCCCGTCGCAATAAACGGAATATTCAAGGTTTCCTTTGCCGTCTGGTTCAAGGCATTGGGTGCAAAACAGCTCTAACGCGATATAAAGCGTGGAGGTAAGTTAAAGAGTTAGTATGTGCCATCTTTGCCATGTTAATAATTGAAGCCATCCCATCTGGATGGCAAAACATTCTTGTTTCTTTCCTTTAGTGATGTTTATCGTTGATTCAATGCGGATATTTAACGTATTTGTTTAAATATTCTCCTTTCATAATGGTATTTCTACGATTATTTCTAGGGAGTTAATTTCTAGCTATAAACATATACTATTGCACTATTAAACAAAGTGTTAGCGTTTATACAGCTACGGTTTTTTTGCTAACAAGAGTAACGAACTTTAATATAGACACAAACCCCATGGTATTTTATTTTCAACGGCACTAAACAATATAACTAATGTATCTACTGTTTTATAAGTGATTGCTTACAGTTTTTATATCCAAGCAAGAAATAAAAAAATTAATTGAATTTACATTTTTTCCATAAATAAACCTTTTTTAATGTTCATGTCATATCTTAAAATTTACAACATATTTTGCAGTCCATATAATTCTCTAACGGTGTTTTCTGATGAACACAATAAATTTATTAATTAAACTAGTCTTCTGAAACTTGCAGTAAACTCAATCTATCGAGAGAAAAAAAAGACAGTTCAAATGAGAAAAATATAATTGTTTAAAATATTGTGAATTAAAATATATGAATAATTTTTTGTAACTGAATAGTAAAAGCAATTTATGTTTGTATTGTATTTTTATATATTATTTGGGACTTAAGTCTTACTGACACTGAATTCATTGAAGGAGTAAACCAAACGAATACAAGGGCGGAACATTCACGCTGGAACAGGCAATGACCTCTTGAAAGGAAACATCCAACACAGAAGTCATCGGTAGTGATTCAGGGAAGCCATGGACACATGAAATCAGGATGTCTTTACCGAGCTGTGTTTGTATCCAGTTCCATTATTTCCAACAGAAGAGTTTTTAAAGTCCTAAATTACAAATTACATAGAATTAAATATTTTTTGTGGTAGTAAATTAGATACCTAAATAAAATCTTACGTAAAACAAAATCAGCCTGTCTGTACAAAATTATTTTACCCAAACACTGTGGTTACTATTAACCAAAAAACCAACACCGGTTTTAATTAATTATAACCCAAAAATTTATTATGTCTTAATTTTATTGTCATACCTAGAATTTCCAAAGTTATGATAATCATGTAACAGAAATTGATTTCCGTAAAGCACTACAACTAGTAGTTAAAAATTTGCCATAATTTTATATTTTATGTAAACTATGTGTGTTAATAAACGTATTATTTTAAAAATATTTCTTGACCTTTACTTAAAACAAAATTCGAGTTTTGAAGGAACAGCAGTATAGCTCCAAGGCTTTACACGTTGTGCTTGCTGGCCATAGAAAAGGGTCATGATCTCTTTTCACGTTTAAAATTATTCTGTTGTCAATCATCATTAGTTCTATTTTGATTGTAAAAACAAATTTCCAAATATAACAAATAAACATTTATTAGTAAGTTTATATGCAAACCCCATCAAATAACTTATTTATAACTTGTTGATTTACAAATTGTTGTTCCAAAAAAAATTCTAAGTGTTTCTTTGTTATAATTAAAGGCGTGAATTATTCTGACCACGCAAACGAATTCGTGGGCTTAGCTACTTTTAAATAATACACTGCTTTATAATATTAAGTAAACGTTAGGCACTATTTAGTTGGCAACATTTTTTAGAATTGTCACGCATGAACTGATTGACATAAAAGCATTATTGTTATAACTAAAAAAAAAAGGTTGGTATTTCAGAAGAGCTCGTTGTACCGGTTTCTTTTTTATGCAAATACCCGCGAACGCAGTCTGTTGTATGACGTGAGCGCAGGGATTTTGACGTTTGCGAACTGGCGCGTTACTGTCTGCCCAATCATAGCAGTAATCCGACCACCCTTTGTTCATCACTTCACTCTCTCTGTCTCCCTCTTTCTTTCTCTCTCTGTGCATATATGTATAAATGAAAAAAAAAACACACACACGTACAGGATAGGTCAGAATTCCACCTGCGAACTTCAGCTTCGTTATTTTCCATAAAGTTTTCTAATGTGTTGTTACATAGGTAAAATTATTTACGACAGTGGCATGTTTCTGCCGTGGTTTTATAACTTCGTTTAATTAAACATCACTGTGTCCCATATTGTTACAAGTGGGAAAAAAAACTGGATCGTAAAGATAGCTCAATTAATTTTATACAGTTTTATTTGCTACTAATATGTACATTACCAACTTAATCAACACACTTAATGCCTGTTTAAAATTAACTAAGTATCTGTCCAGTCCACAGTTCGCACTCCTCACTGGAGCTAGGCCCGACAGTGGTTCGTCCCTTACCTCTCGCCTGTCCACACACACAGTCTCGCGCCACTCGGTCGCACTCTCACGGTCCTGTCACTCCGCGCATGCGCCACTCGCCGAAATTGCACTTCACTCCACTCGCCTGTTGTAACTCCCGGAGGCCGGCGGCACCGCTTTTATACATGATTTATTACGTAAATTCTACTATACTGCATGCACACTTAAACAGCAACAATTTAATACGCATATTGTTCTGCTTTGCCTTGGACTACATAACGTATTCTCAGCTCCAACCAGCCAGATCCTTTCACGACAAGAGTTTCTCGATGCTGTGTTTAACAGACTGCTCCACATCATCAGAAACTGTAAACGGGAATATTTTCACTGTCTTCACTTGGTTCTCGAACAGATATGGTTTGCCATACACACAGTCCAAACCACAGGTTATATTTTAAAGATCCCTATGTTGCTACTTCCTATATAAGCTGATTATGTTCTGCTTGGTATCACCAAGAAAAGTACAATTGTCTTTTTTGACTCACTAAAGGTATTTAGATAATATTAGGCTTTCAACGTTCTTCAAAATGAAGATTTCTCCAATCGGAACACTGTGCACCAAGCACAGTGAACTCATGTGCAAGCGTCATCGCAATCGGTTGCTGAACATCTGCTTGTGTGCTTGTACGTATAACTGTCTCCAATCTTCCCGAGGAGTCGGAATGTCCGCAATTAGTTACATAGTAGCCAAACGGATTTCACCTTAAAGTTTTTCTCATGTCGTCTCAAATCATCAACACGAGTTAGCCAAAAATGCACTTATCGCAGCGAAACTTTCATAAGACGATTCTTCACACATATACTCTTTTCGTGTCATCGTGCATCATGGGAAAATGCGAACATCATATTACATTAGTTGCAAGGATGTGTATTAGATGACAACGAACCTTTCAGTCTCGAGCCAGATGCTGATGATATTGCTGTTGTAACAATTTCCGGTGCATTCTTTTTTGCATGTCTTCAAGTTAACTTATCATTTCCTGCAAATTGCTTGCGATTCTTTTTACGGTTAACTTTTTTTATTTGTCACGTGGCTTCTTAGCCCATTCTCTCTTCTCGTGTCGACGAGCATTACTGTTGTTGTTCGAGAACATCTTACCACAGTGAACGGCATCGATGACGCACCTCCAGTAGTCATAGTTGATAAGTTCACCACAGTCAAACCAGCAGGCGACACAGGTGTTTCCCTTAGCTGACGTCACAGCAGTCTACTCTGGTGTTGCCGGCGACGGTGGCACGTCTTACATCGGGTATCTCCGCGCTCATCGGCGTCACTGCCATCGAGATATCGACTGTCGATGGAACACATCAAGGTCATAGTAAAATTTAAATAGAAAATCTGATTATTAAGAAATTTTGGAAGAAGAGAGACTAAAAAAAAAAAAAAAAATGGCCTGATAGAAATGTGAAGTAAATTTCATTACCAGTATAATTTTGAGTGTTGCAAGCTTATTAATCATGACAATCATGGTATTTCATACTGAATTAAGGCCTCATGATAAAATTAAAGGATTGCGATTAAATTTGTGATGATTATAATTATTATTACTACGAGCGAGATTGATGTGCCTAAAGCTAGGACTGAGGTGAGTTGAATATCTTAATCATTTCCGAACATTAGCTTGACCAAATATCTTGTGTGGTCACAGAAATTGACACTATTGGAATAGTCGCAAATAACTTTGTTTCTCCCCATAACTTGTGTTAAAACTAGTGGTCCTATAGATTATATGATTATCTAAATCTACCGAACTGAAGCCGAGGTACAGTCTATATATGAGAATATTACGAACCCAAATTTAGTTTCTTTATAATTTTTATAAAAAATAATATTCAATAAGACTTAAACTTTTGTTAGAAGCCGGACTCAACATAACTTCCTGTAATTATACCTACAAATTATAGTTTAAAGTATGTGTTTGGTTCCTTATATTATTTATATGCTTTGTGTGTTGTGCATGTCAAAACAGTAATATAAATATTCTGAAATTATAATTTATCAAAACTACTTGTGTTCTAACATCACTGATCAGTCAGCTATAGAACTAAGTATATATATATATATATGATCACAAACACTTTTGCTATTCACCTATTTGACACACCCACATGTAAACTCCATATATATATATATATATATATATATATATATATATCCTGTATATAAATAATAATTATGCAAGAGGAACTCTAGGCTAAATAGTCACTGCATTGTAATTGCACACCACCAGAACACATCTCTACAGTCTTCAGAAAACATTAATAAGTACACCTGTCTTTTCTGAAGTTAGTAGATAATATCTGATAAACACAAATAAATTGTCTTTCCAATTAAAAGTGTCTTGGAAAAATTCAACATTTATCATAGGCATGAAAAGTGTATAATTTTCAGTATAAACAACAAAATTTCATTTGTCTGAGATTATTCATAAAACAATGCCTTAGTTCATTTTAAAAATAAATATGGACTACTTATACATTCCACGTTCACATTTAAATTATAATTAGTTGAAAATTTTAGTCACTAGAAATAATTCTTTTTTCCTGCTTTTAAATAGCACACAAAACCGCAAGGACTATATTCGTGCCATATAACAAAACCATTAACTTTTTACCACTGAATATGGCGCAGCCAAAAGTCACTTCTCCCCCCCCCCCCCCCCCCCCACAATTTGGTTGTCCCTAGTTACCATTTAAAATGCCCGCCATAGAGCAACACATCATAAAACTGAGACACTTATAACAAAAAAAAAAATCACTGTCATAGCGAAAGAAAAAAAATTACCTATTTCTGTAAGAAATAGTGTGCGATTACGAATATCACAAGGCTAAAACGGGTGTTTTACGTACGTTTTAGGCATGAAAAATGTTTTAGGTCGCCGCTTAAAGTTCCGCAGATGCGCGTTACCGACCGTAAAGACTGCACGCCAGTTTCGACGGCTGGCGCTTAGGGGCGAAGAGGCGTACGGCGGGGCGAGCCTGCGTCGCCCTTAAGGGCCACGTGTCCTCGTGTTGCTGGCTCGCTCGCGCGCGGTCATATTCTCGCGCTCCTGTGACTAATGGCGCAGCCCCGCCTCGAGGAGATAAGCGGTCCTGGATGTCGTTGGGATTATCTCTCCGTGCGGGAGGTTGTAGGAGGCTTGCGGCTTGCAGGAGACGAGGCTGAGAGAGAGAGAGAGAGAGAGAAGCAGGCAAGTGCTACCATCCACACCCTAAACCCCCCCCCCTCCTGCCCGCACGACGGGGCAGATGGATGTACTCGAGCGGTAGGATGACAATTCTGGCGAAACTCCCTCCGGTAGCTTCGTGTTAGCGGGCGCTATCTCCGGTGCCAGAAACACCACCGCAATCACTCCCCCCCCCTCCCTTCACCCTCTTTCAACCCTCCCTCCCCCCGGGCTTTAAAAGCGATATCGTTAATGTGCACGACAGTGCGGAGCATTCGCGCGAATCCAGAATATTCGGAAATCAACATTTCGAGTGGGGAAAAAAAAAAAATCCCACCATACGATCTAAAATGTGAAAAAATATATATATCGCGCAGTAAGAATTTTTTTTTTGGGGGGGGGGGGGGAGGGGTAAAACGACATGATGTGACGTAGTTTAAGTCGCTTTCTATTTCAAATATCGCCGTATCGCAAAACCCAAAAAAACTTTGCGGAAATCGTGCTTTGCCGTTGATGACAGGGTATAGGAATGTCTTTTTAAACCCAGTCCTTTAAAACTGTCTCACTTCGCAGAATATCATTTGTATCAATGAAGTGACATCGAGTGCAAATGTGTTTAAAACAAAAATCCTTGACACTGATCGACTCACGACGGGTCTAAAACGTTTCCCTTCATCAAGTGTCACCGATTGATAGTTTTTTTTTTTTTTTTTTAGAGTTTCGTGCGTAAAGAGTAACCCACCATCGTTTATACAGGATTAAGCTGTTAGGTCTAGCATTAATTTGAAAGTTCTTCAAATCTAAACGTTGGAATTGATGACAGACGTGCTTAACACGTAGAATAGGAACCTATACATAGATGCTACTTAGTTTCCATAATTTTTCAAGCAATATCTTTTGTTTGGTTTTAAAAATTTCAACTTAGTTAAAAGAAAAGTATACAATTTATTGGAATGCTTGAAGTTAGTAGCGCATGGCTGCTACAAATAAGTAGTTTACCCTGTGAAGTCACTGGAGTTTGGCATCGAACTGATTTTTTTGGGAATATCATCCACTGCAATAGTACTGTTACGAGTTTACTGGAAGTGGAGCCGCGAGGCAGACCAGGGGTCTGCTAGCCCGTCAGTTGGCATGTTGGCTTCCCCCCACCCAGGGGGGTGGGGGGGGGGGTCGGTCCCGCGCGGCACAATCCTTGTCGGATTAGCAGCGTTCCTCCCCTGCTTAACCCTTCTCCATCGCTTTGTCATTGAGACGTTCGTCCCTCGTGCGTGGATGACTCTTACGGGCTCCCGTAGTACAGCCGCCTGGATTTGGCGTAACTAGGACGCTCTAGCGCTGGAAGCTTCGGGCATCCGGTCGACCCCGATGGTGCGACACCACTCTATGAAAAGGGGGCTGAGGGGTATGAAAACGGCGATGCCGGCCTCCGAGGCGGAGAAGCGAAGAGGGGGAGTGACCCTCTGGCGAGCGATAGTGGGCGACGAGCGACGGGCCTCGCGCGCGGAGACTGGTGCATCGGGACTGTGCTGTGTGCGACGGACGAGTGAGTGGTGCGAGGCAGTGTGTTGGGACTGTCGTGTGAAATAAAGAGAGCCACTGTAGAGCCGGCTCCAGCAGGGAAAGTAAACTGTGGACCAATGAAAAAAAAAAAAATTGGTTGTCTGTAAAGTCGGTTTACGGACGATAGTTTAACGTGATAACGTCATAACAAAACATTGATGAAATGATTGCATACTTTTATGAATATAATTGAATCATTTTTATTGAATTATCACTATTTTGTATGGATACAAAGAAGGAGTGAAATTAAATCTACAATTTAATTGATAAATTTACTTTTATTTGTACTCATTAATTCAAATATGTTTATTACTTTAACGAAGAGATTATTTTAACTATAACTTTTATACATGTTTGCTATTTAACTTCTTCCAATCTGTGTTATTCTGTTAAGGATAGGACGATGATAGGAAAAGTAGGAAACGAATGGGAGTGTTTCAAGTTTAATGTGCCTCAAAAAAGTCAAATCGATGGTTGTTCCAATCGAGTAAAAGAGAGATAGATGTGGCGCAAGCGTACAATGAGCGTAACGGGACACAGCGTAACGGGACAATGTGCGTTCCGGGAGACTTTTTCGTGCGTGCAGCCGGCGTTCATCAATTTATTAGACATTGTCACGTCAATAAAGTAATGCGTAATTTAATTAAAAGTGTAAACAGAAGTTAATAAATAAAATGGTCTTTAACTAAATTGGGCTATCCTTTTTTCGAACTTGTTTTCCCACTCGCAACAATACTGTCAACAGACACTCATTGATCTTAAAAATCGCTTAATGTGTGATATTTGCTTTAGCGGATGGAAATGTTCAATTCTAAACGTTAAAAAAAAACAATATGGCTTCTTTCGTTTCCTATTCATTCCCCTTAACCCCTTGATGTACACTAGAGTTTTTGTTAATCATACAGGGTAGCTACATATTACTTGGAACTATTATCTCGCATGCTCGTTTTGCTTTATAGTATTGGCCACGTTAAAGATGTTAGGTGAACCAAATGTGCGAGAAGTCATCAACCGCTTATGGAGAAACACAAAATCCACAGTAAAAAAAAATGGTTGTCTGTAAAGTCGGTTTACGGACGATAGTTTAACGTGACAACGTCATAACAAAACATTGATGAAATGATTGATCCAGAAGAAAAGGAAATATCATATTCGGCCTGAGACTGAGCCGTAATTGGTTTTTGCAACCAAACCATTTAGGCATTAAAAATGTTATATTGTTTGAGGAAGAATTTTTTTTAATATTTCTATCTTTTGTATGATAAAATCTACCTCTGCATATATTTATGAATAAAATCGAATCATTTTTATTGAATTATCACTATTTTGTATGGATACAAAGGAGTGAAATGAAATGAAAAATTTAATTAATAAATTTACTTTTAATTGCATTCATTAATTCAAATATATTTATTACTTTTGAAATGTTGTGTACGTCGTATTTATTTATACAAGATTAAAAAAAAAATTCATCGCTGCCGAGATTTGAACCAACAACCTTCGAATCAAAACATATCTACGCTAACCACAAGACCACGAGGCCAAACATTAAACTTGATAGTTTCAGATGGTATATACTCGTAATGAAAAATTTGTTCACGGTAGGGGAATAATATTATTTCGTTTTTATAACACGATTTCATAACAAATACGCATCCCAAATACACCAAAATTATTTATAATGTGTTACAATATTTTTTAAAACATTGTGCAAAAGATCCCGTTTGTAATTTGAATTATTATGTGTAACTGTAAGAGCCCGTCTACAATAGTCCGAACCTGTGCGTGGTCCGTGTCCTTATCCGAATGTGAGTGACGTCACATTGTCTCACCGAAAACTGCCCTGTCCACAATTGCGATGTCCGATGTCCGAATGTATTGATTTCTAAAGTTGTCACCAGAGCGCAGTAAATGTGCCAAACAAATGTTTTTGTTTATTGTTTTGATGCTTTGTAGTTTGAGATTGAACTTTTGAAAGTTGTGGGAGTTCAATTTTATATATTTATTCAGTAAGGCAAAGTGGCAACTGTAAATGCTAAAAAATGAACTCATATCACAGCAATCGAATAGCACTAATTTAAATGTCGTCTTGCTCTTCTTGAATTACAACACCTTCCATTTCCTTCAATAACAAAAACAAACACCACGTTTTCAAACGGGAACTGGAAATTCAAATATCGCGAGTGTTCTGTTCTTTTTCTGTGTCCGAAGTACGCAGGTTGGGACAAAAAGTTCGAATTGACGAATGTCTTCGGACCAGGTAGGTTCGGACCTTCGCCCACTTGACGCATGACGTCAGAGGGTCACGTGGACCAATCAGCGACGAGTGTCCTTCGGACCCAGTTTAGGACATTGCTATTGTAGACGGGCCTTAAAACACCATCGTTGATTCAAAACGTATTTGAATTCAACATTACTTTTAAATAACCGTACCGATTGTGCTGAAAATCGGTGGACGATCGTTAAATTACGTAATATTAATAATTCAAACGACGAAAAAGTGATTGAAAAGTCAAATCGATGGTTGTTCCAATCGAGTGGAAGAGAGATGCCACGCATGCGTACGATGAGCATGAAGATAAATGCCACGCATGCGTACAATGAGCAAACAGGGCACATCCGTAGTGGGACATCCGTAGTGGGACACTTTTTCGTGCGTGCAGCCGGCGTTCATCGATTTATTAGACGTTGTCACGTCAAAAAAGCATTCAGGAAAAATTGCAATTAATTGTAACTTCCGCCAATGAACGCAAAACATTGTGATTTAACAACTCGCTGGAATTGGCAAAGTATCACGTCCATTACACATATAGAATACGAGTGATATTTATTGTAATATACAGTCATATCTTGTAATTATTTTATGTGTAAGTGAATTTTAAATCCTAGTGGCCTGTTAATTGATTACTGCGATTCTGAAACTGCTTTCGTAGGCCCATAAAAAAATCTCAAAGGTACACGGCATGGAAAAATCTTGAAATTTAATTGCCTTAGACAAACTGAGAATTAGTACGGAACGAGAATATTCTTCGTAAAGATAGTTAAACTACGACAGAGACGTATAATAATTTCTTTTCTTTCCCCAAAATTAGAAGAAAAATCCCAAATTAAGTTTAGTTTTTGCACTATTTTAATTGGGAAGCCTAAGATGTCCATCAAGTTCTGTCCCTTCCCGAACACGCCCGAATATTCACCTTCGGTCAACCTCGGGTTTATTTATATACATTTATATTTCTCTGTTTATTTTAATGTAGCTATACTATCCTAACTAACCGTCTATAGTGTTTTAAAGTGTTTTAATGTAGTTAACCTAACCGACCACTTTTAATATTTGAATTCATTTTTCCTGAGCAAAAATAAAACAAATCCCGAAGTTGGCCGAAGGTGAATATTCGGGCGTGTTCGGGCAAGGACAGAACTTGATGGACATCTTAGGCTTCTCAATTTCGTTAGGCAACTGCACACATCGTTTGTGCTTGCCGTACCGCATATGACGCAGGCGCATACCCCTGCGTTAATTTTACTTATAGTCCATGTAACGTGGCTCAAATTTGACAGATATTAAAATTAGTACCAATGGCGCCCGCGTTGGCAAAGAAACACATGATGACAACCACACGAAGTGTTTACAAACACCGTTGGTAGAAAAAAAACTGTATCAAGAGGCTACGTAGGCCATTGATAAATTTGATAACTGTAAAATTTGAGAAACGTTTCACGACATCAACTTTACTTCGTAAAATGCGTTTATAAACAGTCCAGATATCAAAGGTCAGAACATTGCTCAAATATTCGCTCTTGAGATCCATGCAACCTTATTGCAAACGTAGATTTCAGCCATTGAGTTTTTCCGGATGTCCAGTCCGGATATTTGGCAGAAGAGAAAAGAAAAGAGGGGGAAAAAAAAAGACGAGCGAGATCGGTAGCATAAGGACGTTCACAAACTTCAGGAGTGGAAATGGAAGCCAGTAGCTCAGCTGTAGCGGGGAGAGAGAGAGAGAGAGAGAGAGAGAGAGAGAGAGAGAGAGAGAGAGAGAACCTTAAAAAAAAAAAGAACAAAGAAAGAAATTCAATTTCCGTACATTGCCAGCAGTTGGCAGACACTCACAAGTAACTGTTCGTGATGACGTAAGTCCTATAATCAGTTATCACTAGAATCATTGTTTCTGCTTTAGCGTAAATAAAACACAATTAGTAACATGTTACCTAATTCGCTACGAGAAACATTTTTTCTTCTTTTTAAACTTACATGTCGCCTTATAGATAAGTTAAATAATTAGATAAGCTAATTTAAGTGATTTTAAAAATTATGGCCCTTTTTTGTTGCAATTTTTTTTTCAATTCCAATATTAAAAGATATTTATGAGGTTGCACCATAAGTCTTAAGGAAAAATATTTGTATAATAATAAGTTTACGAATAAATACACCCGGTGTTAAACCATACTGAGTTATCATTTTCCTATAAAATACATTTTACATGTCCAAGCTGGGAGCCCAGGTTTGCATTAGCAAGGAAATTTTAAAACAGTATGATACTCATAGTAGGACAGTGATGTTATGGACACTACGACATGTTCGGTACTGTTGGTTGGTTGATGGGAAGGATATAAATTAATAATTTTTGTTCACTGCCCAAGAAATCAAACCTAAACAAAAAAAAATAGAAGTAGTAATGAATAATTGAGCATAATTGTGAATTCCAAGTATACACCGATTTAGAGTGTATGCATAATTTCTAAAAAAAAAGATAGATACTTAAACATTATGTACATATACGAAATCAGGCAGAATTGGACCTACCAACTTTGACTGCAGATTAATTATGAAAAAATTATGTATTAGCTGAAAAAGTATACATACAACTTAAGAGTAACTCGTTAGAAAAAAAATGCATGAAATTTAGAGATGTTACGCTCAATTATTTTTACGAAACCGTTTAATAAAAGTGACCAGTTTTGTTTGGTTACAGAACTTCGTCAAATGGAAATATATCCGAGTCTTAGTATCCATCTGAAATAATTTCTTTATTATTTACAAATAAAAATAATTTCAGCACAAAATTCAAAGGCGTGAACCAGAATTGGGCAGCACTTTAAAGTCGTGTATGACTGATTCCAATTTTTATCTTCGTGATTAAGCTGAAGCCAAAGTTTAACAATTAAAGATGGTTAAAATAAAAAAAAAGACACGTGAGCGAATCTTTCAGAATCGCCTGTGATGTGTATCATCTATTCTCACAAACTAGCAAATTCATGTGTAGTTTGTTGCAAATATACTTATAATACGAAACTCGGACACGAAATTACACGTAAAATTCTTGGAAATGATGCGGAGTATTTGAAGTATTTGAAATTTGTGTTTCCAACTTCATATCTTGGCACAAATCACACGTATTTCTGCACCCACCGCTAGAATGCGCTGATGGAGCAGCTAGGTCGACTATTGAAATCAGCAGACAGACATTTTAAATCACATAATTAAAGGACTCCGAGATAAAAAAAAACTCGGAAAACTCACTAAAACCCTGCTTTCGACCCGATTCTCGACAACAGTTAACACTACAATTTTGACGTGATAACGTCTTATAAATCGTAAAACGTCGGCTGCACGCACGAAAAATTGCCACGTTCCACCTGAGCCGAGCGTGCAAGAACCGGCCAACCACCGTGCGAGAAAACCTTCTATAACATCAAACAGGTTAAGGCGGGCTTTTTAACTAATTTATTGTTCGTGATTATATTTAAACAAATTATTTAAATTAAATTTGCAAGAAAAAAACTGTAAATAATATTTGAAAATTAAAAAGTAGGCAATTTTTCATCAATGTTTTCTTATGACGTTATCACGTAAAATTATCGTCCGAAAAACCGACTTTACAGACAACCCCATTTTTTTCCATTTGGCTTTGTGAACTTTCTGTTCGCGCCATCCGCGCACGGAGATGGCAGCATCGTGGTTACGCTGTTACGTATGCCCGACATACGTATGTACATTGAGGACGCCAGCGCGGCGCCTAACCGCGCGCTGGATGCTACGTGTTCAACACCAGTTGTCGCGCGCTGCGCGGAAAGCATCGGAGCCGCTCGGAAATGCTCGGCAAACTTCGTTGGGCGGGCTTTGTACCGGCCACTGCCTTTAGGCCAAGTTATAGGCAGTGGCCAGGCTTGAAAGGTCGTTGGCTGTTGACTGGAAGAAGAAAGATGAAGATGGCGCAATGTCAGGCTGCCTTTCGCTCCGAGAGCCAGCAGTTCGAGCCGGTTTACTGGCTCGTCTGCCCACTTCTGTTTTAACTGTGGCTGCCTGGGCAGCTGTGGCTGGGCCGACGAGTGAAGTCGCCCGCCCCTGGGGGCGCATGCGCCCCTGGTTAATAATAACCCAGGAGTTCCCAACCTTTAAATGCGGGCCGCAAGGCCCAAGCACCCAACTCCAGCATGGTTGATTTTTCAGCCCCTCCAACTCTTCTTACCTGGACCCTTCTTCCTCTTGTCCAGTAGTTACCTGCTTGCTTAATGGATGTTATTTGATCCCCGCATGAACCGGCCCAGGGTTTTCCCTGTGTCTATGCAGGTTTTACCTGGGTCACATTAGCTAGCTTTTAAGCTAGGCGACCAATGGGGCGTCAGTCATGGCGCCAATTGCAGCCATGGCTGGCCAGTAAACCCCAATAGCACACGATGCACGCGCCCTTGTCCTGCATGGTTAAAAACCCGCATGGTAGAGTGTATAGGCTTCGGCCTGAGACACACTTAGGTCCTCCCCTAACCTGGACCCTCCCCTACACACTTAGAATTAACTTAGGCTAGGAAAAAAAAAAAAATCGGCCACTGCCTGTGCTGTTAGGGCTGACTCCCTATGTCCGATGGGCATGGCCCGCCTGGCAGGCTTCACCTCCAGTGCCGGTTGTGTTTCTGAAAGACATGTGAATTTGAATTGCAAGCTTGCAACAAATGCCAAAATGCGAATTGGTCTTGACTTAATTCACCTGTAACTTTATACACCGACAGTTCCTCTATATTTAACTAGTAGTATAGTAGTAGATATTAGAGATTTGTAAATTAGTAATAAGTCCTAGATACTAAGTAATAGTAATCAGAAATATATATTTCTAAAATTATAATTTAAAAAAAACTAAAAAAAAATTAAAAAAATAAAAATAATAATAAAAAATATTTTTAGTTCTTATTTTAGTTTTATCTTAAGCACTGCACGTCCATCCCTGAGTTTGGTGTTTGCATATTTCGTAACGAAATGCCTAGTTTGTAAGTCATTTTTCTGTTTTCTGTCTTAGTTTCTTAGTTTTTTTAGGTGCTTACTGGCGGCGGAGTGAGTGGTCAGTGCAACCACTCACCACCAGGGGCGCTTGCGTCCCTGGTCACTAAATCCAGTACTGGACAATTAGCAAGGCGGACCACGAGTCCAAGTGCCCAACCCCCGCATGGTAGACTCTTTCCCTGTGTCTATGCAGGTTTTACCTGGGCCCAACCTATCTCTAGTTATAGTCTAGATTTAAGAGTGAGGGGAGTTAGTCATGGCGCCAATCACTGCCATGGCTGGCCAATCCCCTTCTAGCACACGATGCATGCGACCCTCTCCCTGCATGGCTAATCCCAGCATGACTAGGCGTATAGGCTTCGGCCTGAGACGCACCTAGGTCCCTCCCTAACCCGGACCCCTCCAAAATACACTTAGTTTTAGTTAGGTTAGGAAATAAAAAAAATAAAAAAATCGGACATCGGGTGAGCGGCGTGTTCCGGTCATGTAGGCCCAGAACAATCTCCGATGTTTTTTTACCTCGAGTTCACAGAGTATATAAGGCCCTGGGAGAGAGACAGCGACTGCTACATCGTCAGAAATCTCGCCTGCCTGCCGTCACGCTGCCCGAGCAACTTCGAACCACTTGGTAAGACACTCCTGCGTAAAACTGTTTGTCCAGCTAAGAGCAACAGCGTTAAGACGCAGCGATACCAGTCGGATCAATACTTATAAAATTCAGAAGAGGGGATAGCGTTGACGGCGGCATGGTTTGGAGATGACGGTGTTTGAGCTTAAAAACCACCCAGAAGAGACATTTTCTTTTTTGATTCGACATAAATAACAGTAACTCCCGGATTCGACAGAAGTCACGAATTAGGGTTTCCCCCCTTTTCTTTGATAACCCAGCGCTCTTAGCCGTGAGGCCCTGCCGCCCTGGGGCCCCCACGGGCGTGGATGCGGATCACGCCGCATACGCAACCAGGAAGAGCGTTAGAGATTTTGGCTATGCAAAGTGACTGAGGCTACCCATCTCAGTTTATGCACCACCTCCGGCCCCCTACTCCACTCAGCTAACCAGCAAGTTGGATGCTCCCTTAGCCCTCTGGAGTTGTCATCACTTCTGGCGCCTGCCCCTGTCTCCCGCTCTCACACTGGGACTCCTCAATCACCCAGTGAACCCGCGGTCCGGTGGAGGCCTACCCAACCTCTGCCAGCTGTCCAGGCTGGTAACCGGAGCTGTCCTCGTCGCTCACAACGTCAGTACTTCAATGGGCTAGGGAACCCTGATACCTGCCCCTAAAGCACTCGGGGCACCACTCCCAAGTACGAGTCCTACCTCACCAAGAATCCTGGGCCATAAGAAAACCTCAGCGGGGAACCATTCAAACATGATGGATTCTTCCCGTACTACGACCAACTTTTGGTCTCGTCGGCAGACTGTTCGCTGGTAGTTTGACCGGATTATCACGCTTCTGGGACGAACACCGCCAACCCCAGCTGGAAATGGCACTCACGGTGTCCGGGCAGGAAGCACCTGGGGGTTGCCTCAGTACCTCCACCGACTACAAGGCTAAAGGGGGAACCTCGCCGTGCAGTTTACAGCCCGTTTTTAGGCCCGGGCACCCGACACCGCAACCACCATACCCAGTCGAACTCCATTACCATGGGGCCTGATCCATTCACTATGGGGCCCTTTGGGACCGATGCACCGAGGCTCGGCCGTCGAACCCCCCGGAAAGGTTTCTATCGCATCTGCTGTTGCCCGCAGATTCAGCCCTTTCACCATTTCTGGTCTCATACATGCAATTGAGGATGCACTGTGGCAGAGTTTGACCCGGCAGCGCCCTCTTTAGTTAGGGAGGTGCTATGACCAGCGGTTGGGGAAACCCCTCCCAACATAGTCACCACGATACTCCCCCAACAGCGGTGCCAACGTGGAGGCAGAGGGTTGCCACTTGGTGTGGAGAGGCTATGTAATCGCATCACACACCCTTTCCGCGGACTTGGTGGTTCATGTCTGGGATACTAGAACCGGCAACAGTTCCGACACCTCAAACGACAATCACCTTCCTAGCGGTGTGTGGAAACCTTAGAGCAGGCAGAGGAGACCTCGGGGTTGCCTGAATCTCCTCACCGACTACAAGGCTAAAGGGGAAACCTCGCCGTGCAGTTTACAGCCCGTTTTTAGGCCCGGGTGCCTGCTCTCCAGCGCCACCGCCAGAGAGGCCAAGTCCACTCCCGCCTCCCGGATTCGACAGTCAGAACTACGTGTCACGAGGTTACAACGCTTTTTCCGTTCCGTTCGCGAGATCCACTACTACCAGAATGCCGTGTACCGACAGCCAAGATGTTACAGAACTGATGAGAGGGGGGGTATACATATCTTCTTCTAGCACGCGACGGTTCCCACGTGGTAGAAGGTGAATGTCGGAGATAAGCAGAGGAATGCTGCCTTGGCGTGCGAGCCGGCGGGAAGCAAGTAGCGGGTCAGAGGGAAAGGTTGCCAGGGTAGTGGTGCCCAGGTAGGGGGGGGGGGAAGGCGGTTCGGCGAAAGTTCGCCCCGGGAATAATTAACACCGCGCCAGCTCGCACGAACTGCAGATTCACCGACAGACTCGTGGCGTGGCACCGCCAAAGATTATCCCCGCTCGGATTGTTGGGGGGGGGGGGGGGGGGTTGGTGGTAATGGCAAGGGGGTGGAGAAGGAAGGGTCAGATTGCCCCGGAGAAACCTCTTCTGCAAGTCAAATAAACCGAAAACACCGGGAGCAGCGGGCGAGAGGCGCCGCGCGCGCTCTAATCCCGAAGCAGTCGAACTCCCAACGGCCCGCCTCATTTCCATCGACTTCCGGGGGGGGGGGGGGGGGTTAATTGGCGCCTCATCAACCCCCGCGGTCGTTCGTCACGTGACCCCCCTCGTTATCACCGCACCCTCGAGCCCCCCCCCCCCCCCCGATCACGTGGTCAGGGTGGCTTGCGTACGGGAAGCCCTCTCTTCCACAGACGAGAGAGCCAAACGCCCGATCGTGCATCTTCTGTTTTTTTTTTTTGTTCATTGTAACTCGTGATAGCTAATGGTCAATTACGTTAGGTTAGCTACATTATAAATACCTTTAAACATTGTGGACGGTTGGTTATATTAGGTAAGTATAGCTACATTAAAGGTACTGTGAAATAATGTAAACGGTTTCCTAGCCCTGGATAGCTACATATTAAAAAAGTTATTTGCTAAGCAAACCATAAAATGATTTTACAGTATTTTTTAATGTAGCTATACTTACCTAATATACGTAACCAACCATCCACGATGTTTTAAAGTATTTATAATGTAGCTAACCTATCCTAATCGAACGCAAAAATTTAATGCCACACCAGTTTATGCAATGAGATAGAACCCGGGGGGGGGGGGGGAGGGGGAAGCGAGCATGAACTTCGGGGAACTTTTGGTGTGGGTCTCTCGTCTGTGAAATGAAGGCTTCCCCTTGCGTACCCCGGGTCCGGTACGGACATACCCTGTGATCTCGGGAGTGCTTGTCCTCTGAAGGAGGCCTTCCTACCTGGGCACACATACCGTGTGCAGAGTTCCAGGAAGAACTCAATCTGAGAACTGCCCAAGAGATTGGACTGGAGAGCCTGCTTACGAAAAGTATTTTTTAGTTCTGATTTCGTATTTCGCTTTTAAACTGTATTTTAAAGGAGCAAAAAAAAAATTGGTTGTCTGTGAAGTCGGTTTACGGACGATAGTTTAACGTGACAAAGTCATAACAAAACATTGATGAAATGATTGAATACTATTAAAAATTGAATAATTTTGATTGAATTATCGCTATTTTGTATGGATACAAAGAAGTAGTGAAATGAAATCTACAATTTAATTGATAAATTTACTTTTATTTGCTCTCATTAATTCAAATATGTTTATTACTTTAACGAACAGATTATTTTAACTATAACGTTTATACATGTTTGTTATTTAACTTCTTTCAAATCTGTGTTATTCTGTTAAGGACAGGACGATGCTAGGAAAAGTATGAAACGAATGGGAGTGTTTCAAGTTTAATGTGCCTCGAAAAAGTCAAAACGATGGTTGTTCCTATCGAGTAGAAGAGAGATAGATGCGGCGCAAGCGTACAATGAGCGTAACGGGACAAAGCGCAACGGGACAAAGCGCAACGGAACAATGAGCGTAACGGGACAATGAGTCATCCTTTTTCGTGCGTGCAGCCGGCGTTCATCGATTTATTAACGTTGTCACGTCAAAAAAAATCTAAAATGTCTTGAAAACCACTCAGGGGACTCCGCCATATAACTTTACGGTTACCGCTCAAATAATCTTGCACGACGAGAAGTCTGCGCGCCAGTTTAGAGCCTTGTGCTTACAGGCGATGACGCATTAGAAAAACCAGCGGGCGTCGCACTTATCATCCCGCCTCACAAGACACACTCGCCATGCTGGTTTAATTACATTATTTAATCTTGTCGTCAAAATTATTCCAGGGTTTTTATTTTATCACGAACAGCTCCTCTTGCATTTTGTTTTTAGTCTCAGAAATTATCAACAGATATAAGTAAATATTATCTAATGTCAATAAACAGTCACATTACCGACCTTTCACAGCTCGAAAATAACATTCAGTAAATATCCGGTTAGAATTTTTTGGCAAAAAAACAAACAAAAACAAAACAAAAACAGCAGCAGCTTACATCGACAGGCTCAGACTACAGCTATCAAGTTTCGCCCATTACTGTTCATCTGTAACTTTGCAAAGTTGCATTTGCGAACATTTGTTTCTTAACAAAATTTTGTTTCTTTGGCATAACCTGCTACCCATTAAATTTACCCCCAGCAATTTCCGATCATATATTAACTCGTTTAATTGAAAACAGGCTGTAACGGTTTGGATTAAATTTGCAGAATATCTTTTCTGGGAGACGAGAAATTGTTCTACAAACGTCCAAATGGTAAAAACAAAATACACACATGTATTTCTTTCCAAATTCTTTATTCACTTAACAGTTAACTATATATATATATATGTATATATAACAGAAAATATTTTTTTTTTGTAGAAACATAACATAGTCCCAATAATTTATTTTTTAAACGCCTTACTATCTATAACTAATTATAGATAAAGGTTCACTTTTGCTAAGTGAGCTCCACCATCAAGAAATCAGATGTTTTTGAAAACATTTATGGAAGTCAATACTTTATGAGCCGAATTTTATTTCCGAAGTCTGCTAAAGTTCTGCATGTACCGAGAGGTCACTAAGACAAGTGAAAAATCCGTCGGATTGAGCTGTCTTGTCGAATAGTGGCAGTAAATGGGCATCAGAAAACAAGGATGGGGGGAAAGGTGGTGGGAGGGAGGATGGGGGAACGAGTTTTGAAAGTTTGCGGCGGGGAACGAGATTTACTGGAAGTATCCGACTGGATTTTCCGACCGGCGTGGCGTTAAACGGCAACAACAAAGACAAGCTCCGTTTAAGGGATTTTTTTTTTTTTACTGATAGGGATTTTATCACTCCTCACTCTTTAGTAGAATGCACAACTTGATTTTAACAAGTTAGGAAATATTATTTCACACCATCTGCTATGCGTAGAGACCTGTAAAATTCGCGATTTATAATCCCTACAGGATAGACTCCATGATCCTCTACGCACTCGTGCAAATTACATCTGCTGATTGGTTACCGACTCCTAACACCTGTTGACTGGAATGAACGTGATTCGCTAATTCTTCTGTTAAAGATTTTTCATTGGTCCAGAGTCCTTCAGATAAACTGTGGCCCAATCACTGAAGCAAAATAATGTCAAAAGTATTTGGACTCTATCCTATCGCGAAATGAATCCACGAATTTTACAGGTCTCTAGCTATGCGCGATACGTTTCCAAGTTAACACCGCGCTTGTGCGTCCAAGATCAACATTGATCAAAAGTATCACGTAGATTTTTACGTCTTGAGCAACATGAAAGCCTCTCTAAGCTTTTGCTTATGTTGATGTATCGAGTAATTATTAAAAGTTAATTTTGAATAGTTTCTTACAATAATTGTAATTTTTTTATTGCTCTTCATATTCGTTCCCTTGTGAAAGTGTCTTCATAAAAAATTTGCAACATTGCCGAGCTTTCTATTGCCACTTAGAATTGCCCAGCTTTCAATTTTCTGGTTTTTTGACTTGCGTTTCCGCCTTCTTTATTTAAAGAGAATTGTTCCCAAAACTTTTCCATATGAAGACATCATGTCTAAAAAAGGCTACGAATTCCTTTTCATCACACGCAATACGTTTACACTTGTTAAAAAAAATAGCACAGTGAAAAAAATTGAATCTATTAAATCAAACAATGAATAGTTTTCGTGAACAAAAAATATTAAAAAAAAAAAAAAAAGACTAGTATTTATACATTTTTTCAGTTTCAAATGTTAGTTTTGGTAAGTCTTATTATTTGCGTAGTTGTCGTTCATTTCTTACAAAGTTTATAAAATTTCTATTACTATTCTATTCTAGGTATCGCATCGATATTGATTTGGCTTTCAAGTATCTCAACAACGTTGAAAAAATACATCCCACAACCTAGGCTATAAATAGCGTGATACTATCAGATAAGACAGACAGAACTTATTTAATCAAGAGACACCTTAAGTAGAGCACTTAAGCACATGTTTAACGTAAATATAGACCTAGCAAATCTTAGATTCATTTTAAAATAATTAGACTCCAAATTAGACAAAAAAATTATTTTAATACTCTGGATAACACGCATTGATTGTTATTAAATTTTCTTGTCAATACATTTGTAAAAGGACCATTAATATACATTTGTTGCGATATCTCTCTTGGATTTTATGTTTCGTTCTAAGCCTGCTACCGTATATTTAAAATGTGTTATATAATATAAATAAAAATATCAAGAATTCGTTCATCGTTAATTTTGATGAAATTGTACAGCTTGCAAATAACGGTTAGTTAATACTAGGTGACTCAATTTAAAACTTAACTTAAAAATCTAAGTCAGCTTCGTGATTAATTTACAAAAATGTTATCATTTAAAAAAAAGACTAGAAAATGAAGTAAGCAATACCGTGTGTTAGACGAGGCCTCAATACTATTTTTTTTTTACCTTTTAAAAATAATCAAAACTAAATAAATTTCTGGCAAAACTAAATATTAAGTATAAACTTATCGGGCAGTTGAATTTCAGTTTATATAAATAAGAACAAACTTTCGAACGGCGTATTGATTAAACTCTCTGGAAGGTACTTGATTATTTGATAAATTAATTAAACTTTTATTTGTACTCAAGTTCAGGCTAAAGGTAAACATTTACTTCTTTTAAAGTATGAAATAAGTTTTCATCGAATTTCAAAACACAACCATAAGCTATAATGCAGATTAATCCTTGTCAACTCTCCAGGCAAAGCTTTACGAAAGGAGAGAAAACAGACGAGAGAACCATTAGCCTAATTAAAAGCAAGAAAGACTTCTTGTCACAAAGACCGTCACAATCATGTCCCCAGGCAACTAGACTTCTCAAAGCTTCAATAACCAGGTATTAAATATAAGTGGGTCAAAAAAAAACACGCTATGTAACCACGCTATGTAAAAATTTTCAATCCCTCTAATTGTATTTTTGATATGGAGATTTTTGAAAACAAAAAGTTGAATTGGTATCCCACGTAAGTGAAAACACTAGTGCTAATACAGTTATTTACAAACTATGGAGACAGTCTTTAGCTGGAAACAGTTTAAGAGTTCCGGTTCCTCGGCTGCCGTGAGAAAATCAAACGAGGAATCGTAAAAAAATTTACAACAAACTTGGAACGTCGTTGAAATCGAGGTTACACAGGATTATTGGTGAAGAACATTCTTTGGAAGTTCAAGAGGTACGCAGTTTAAACGTGCAAATGTTTGCGCAAATTATATTAAGCTGGAAGATGATCGAATATGAGAGGTTTGCAAATTTTGCGTTTATAGATTTTTCCAGACGAAATAAGCTAAAATGAGCCGTAAATAAAAATAGTTCCGAATCACTAGCTAACATATAACAAAGAAAAGGAATTTATAACAAAACACTGTAATTATAATTGAGTAAAAACCTAATGACAGGTGCATTTACGTAGGAAACCAAATATGTATATATTTTTTTTTAAATTGAAAAATAAATGTTTTGTGACTTGTAGAAAAGTGCGAATTTATTTAATGATCATAAAAATTGAAACAATAATAATAGAAAAAGTTAATTCCATTTCAGTTTTCACTTATGTTGTCAATTAATTTATATAAATTATTTCCTATTCCTCTTTTCCTGTTAACCATTATTCCATCCTATTCGTTAGTTAAGATTTCCTACTGAAGCCATTTGCAAACCAATTTTTCATAACTTCTCAACATAGTCTTTCCTTCTCAAACTCTTTTTGGATGTCTTATTCGTTCCTTACTTTTGCATTCATATTTATTTCCTTACACAACCTATTATTAAATAGTTACCCCAGTATCCTTGACCATGCATAGAAGACACCTTCCTCCCATTTGTGCAAAATTTAAACAAAAACAAGTCTGCGAGTCTTCCAGTACTCACCAGAGATGTGCAACATCTAACCTCGGTAACGAGCAAATTCATGCATTCTCATGTTGCAAATACACTTGTAGTATGAAACTCGGACCAGAAAATTAACGTATCATTTATTGAAATAATGCCGAGCATGATAAATTTACGCAAATTAGGTTTACTCACTAAATTTCTGGACGCGAATCACACGTAATTTTCTTACCCGCCGCTAGAATTCGTTGCCGGAGCAGCTACGTCGACTACTGAACTTTCACAAAATAATATATACATATATATATGTATCGCATACTTTTTGCATAATTAGCTGGCAAAGTTGCATTTTTGAACATTTTTTTTTTTTGTGAATTATTGATATAGAGAATGAAAAGGAACATAAAAGTCAAAATTTTTAGGTTTAAAGTAAATTTTATTGGCTGTAATGTGATACCTATGGTTTAATTTATTTCAGAAACAATTATTTAATTTTACCTGGCCTTTTAAAATCATCCGAATTGTTATTACTTTGAAAGGCAAAATAAAATAATTATTATTTTTTGAAATAAATTAAAACCATACCACGCACTAGTCACCAGCATGACCTTTCCACGCAAATATTTTCCCTTATTTTTTTTCGTTCTCCTCATTTTTCATATTGCACAAAAATGTTGAAAATTCAAATTACCAGAGAATTATAAAAAAAAGTATACACTATATATATATTTATATTTTGAAGTTTAGCAACTCCAAAAGTCTACACGGTTAGTCATGTTAAACATAAAAATAACCTGGAACGGGACATACACACTTAATAGCACACTTAATAGGCCCTCTTAGTCAGAAGTGTATCCGTTTTAGTGAGGCGGGGCGATAAGTGCGACGCTCGCGGGTGATTCTAACGCGATATCGCCTCTAAGCGCAAGGCTGTGAAATGGCGCGCAGTCTTATCGTCGTACTTACGGCATCTACAGGTATGAGAATGAGTAATAACTATAACGTTATGCGGCGTTGAAATGAGGATAAAGGTGTATTGCAAGTCCCTAGAGCGCTTTCAAGAATCTCTAAATGACGTTTAATGCCAAAAAAAAAATATTCAGAATAAAAGTGATTTAGCAATTTTTTACTCTTCCTAAAGTTCAGTTTGAAAACGAAATACGAAAACAGAACTACTCATTCGTTCTCAACGTATTGTTAAATGCTTTTAATAAAAAGACATCACTCGGATATCTGGAACAGTTTTCTGATGTTCTGTACACAGTACGTGCGCACAGGTAGACTGCGCCCCTAAATATTTTACAAAAAAAAATAACTGATGATATATGCTATGAAAAATGTGGTGGGGGTCAGTCTGCCAGCAGCCACCATGAGAGAAGGATCAGTCGCCATTTTTATTACTTTTTTGCCCTCACCGGGTTCGAACCGAGAACTCCGAGTTCCATGTCGTAAATGTATGTTTTTTTTAAAATATTTTTATTAAAATTTTATTAATTGAATTTTTTTTATGAATTTTAAAATGTTCTCATTAAAATTGGATAATAAATTAAGATTTTCAAGACGGCGGCCGTAACAGAAATTGCAACGGTGACGTCATACTCCTAGATGACGTCTGCGGCTTAGAGCGGCTAGCTTTTAGGACTTTTAAGCTGCTTTTAGGAATTTGTGTTCTTTCTAAGGCAAAAGTATTTTGAGTTTTTTCGAAATCTTAATTTTGGAATTTTTGAGGAAGAAAACGAGATAGTTTTCCTCGAAAAGATAAATTTTTAATTTTTCAAATTTTTTGAGAATTTTCGACGGAATTTTTTTTCCCCAAAAAACTGAAAATTTTGGCGAATTTTGAGGATTTTTGGGTAAATTTTGGCTAATTTTGCCCAATTCTGATCAAAGGTCAAGGTCACGGTCATCCAATATGGCCGCCGTGACGTCATCGGAGATGTAGGTTCCAAGGCAGCAGAAACCGCCACAAACCACCGTCTGGCGCCTGCGCCCGGATGAACCAAACCATACTACTTACATGTAGGCTTTCGATTGAAAATAACAAAATAACTTTTTTTCTTCTATAAATCCGTGAGAATGTAATGGCGTCATGAATGTGTTTGCTGAAACATTATTGTGCATATGTGCAAAGCAGGGCAGCACGTGACAGCATACATTATAATCGAAGTCGCGGACCGTACGTGACCTGCGGGCCGCCATGTTGTCATCGCTGTTCTAGAGGTCATTATAAGGCGAGGGAGCATGAAGATTACGATGGCCTGCCAACTGCTTGGAACCTGAATCGGTGATAATGAACTCGAGGACATACATGGCCATGCTTAGAGCGTATCTGAAATGGATAGAAAACAAAATGAAACAAAAGAGCATAGAGCGGTAGTTAGAGTCGATTTGTAATTAATCCTCACAAACCATTGCCCAAATTTAGTTTTTCAATACATTTTTTCCACCCTTCTGCTAATGTTTGTATTGTGAAAAATCCCCCTCCCCCCCTTTTCTTTCACTGTTTTGAGCTGGATAAGCTATTGACTGGTACATACGACTTTTTGAAAGACCGTCAACACCAGCATAAGGTCGCCTGGTGTTCGAAGAGAAGAGAGGGGGGGAGAATATAATAAACACGATGTCGGGGAGGGGCATTCTGAACTGACCTCGACGCATTTCCCCCTCCTTATCCCAGACCCTCTTCAATCGCAAACCAAGGACCGCCGCACGCGAGAAACAAGGCCTTAAAACGCGCTAGTGCGAGGTTTACGGTCGGCTCTGTTAAGGCGCAGTTGCCGATGTGGGAAGGAGGTGGGGGGAAGTAGACGGACACGCGTCGTTTCGCAACAGGCGTTAAACCCCCTCTTCTTCCTTTCCTTCCCCCCTTCGCCCACGCCGTTCCAGCGCGCCTTTAAGGATTACGTCGGCGAGCTCGTTAATGGATGAGCAGGGGATGTGGCGTAATCACCCGCTCAAACCCCCTCTCCCCCCGTCCAGAGGAACTCTCCCCTGGGTTCTCCGGGGATGTGTGTTGGGGTGCGTCTGGGTTGATGAAAAGGAAGTGGGCAGATGGGGGAAAGGGTGAATTGAAGAGAATTTCTCTCGTACGGACTCCGAGCAAACACGCAATGGGGCATCACAGCTCTCTCTTGTTCCTTTCTCTCTCTCGACCCCCCCTTCCCCAACACCCTCCGTGGGATAGCGAGGCGCCGTGGACAGCGCCGTATAATTTAGCCTCTCCCCCTCCCCTTTCGCGATCTGGCGCGCGCTGACCGCCGGAGAAAACATCCCTCTCCAGCTTCGTCCTCTTCACCCCTCTACCCTTCCCTCATCACGTGTCCGGAAAACTCACTCTTAAGGCGACGTTACCATTGGGGGATTTAAGGGTTTCTCTCTCCCCCTCTTCCCATTCTGGTGGAAGCGGGGAAAAAAAAAAAATAAACCTCCCGAAATGAACTCTTCAAGACAGCCGCTCAAGCTTTAAAGGGGTTAGTTTACGTAACTGGTTTTGCTTCTACTATTTCGTGTTTTTGCACATGATTTTACACACATTCATAAGATTACATAATTTTAATGTTCATTTAAAGACTTAATCTACCAAGTCCTTATTTAATTGTTTTTTCATGAACTTATAGTTTATTTTTTTTTTAATAGTCAATCTTAACATGTACTGAAATGTCGTCCAGCCAGTTTTGAATTAACTATTTGTATGTATTTTTCGCGTTATACCACTTTATTTTTAGTATATCAGTCATGCATCAATAAAAATTAGGTTTTCCTAAATCTTAAAATTTGAGATTTTCAGGGCTTTAAGAATAACTAATTTTATTAATATATGTAATGAATTATATTCTTAAATAAAGGGTTTAAGACGCTGGCTACATAAAAACGACTAATCCCAAACCGTATATCAATTGATTTGATGATTTAAGACCATGATTGTACCGACATAGAAATTTGCCTTTACGTTCACAAAAACCATTAAATAAGGACTGTTTCACTGGAGAATATTTTATAACTAATTAAATACAGTTATGTTATTATTTTTCGATAATGCATAAAAACTTTAAATATTACAAAACAATAATGTCGAATAATACCACCTCAAGGGGTAATTTTCTAAATTAATTTTCTTCTACAATTTGGTGTTTTTTCTAGTAATTTTAAATAGACTGATTGTTAAAAAAAAGTTTCATCAATTCAAGAAGGGTTAATTTACTGATTTTTAAGAACATTTTTGAACAATTTATATTTTAATCCTAGTCTGAACTGATCGCATGGTACCAGGTTGTTTACAGTTTTGAATTGAATGGTTGTAGTTTTGTATATGTTTATTGTTGAAACGAAATATGACATCCTTAATTTCTGTTATAAGTGTTTGGTTATAATATATTTAAAATTTTCATTTTATAGTGAACACGATTTCAAACGTAACTAAAGACTGTAAAACCCATGTTACTTGCCCTTCCCACTTTATAAATTAGGTTAATAAATATTTATTATTTTTTACAATTATAATTAAGACGTGTTCAGTAAATGGCGGTCATTGTGATGTGTGAGTTTTCGTGAAAGATAAATGAAAAAAAAAATCCGCGTGTGTCCGAGAGACGTTATTTCAGTAATCCATCATCGGCAGTAGTAATTTTCCTGAACTTAATATTTCAACATTTAATCCAAATTTCTCCAAGTGTATATGTATGAGTGTTCTTTACCAGTTTAGAGCTAGCCGGCGGAGGTCTGGATTGAACAACAAAAGAGATTTTGAAAATAAAAATAATATATATTTTTTGATCTACTATGGAGACAATGAATAATTTTTAACATTTTGCTGGATTTAAGATTAAATTAATAATGAAACGTCAAATTTACTGAAATATGGGTTCAAAGATAAGAATTTTGAAAAACCACATTAAAAATCACGGTCATAATAGTGAAAGCATTTTTGGACACTTTAAATCTAACACTAGACTTCAAACTGGAAGTTAAGGAATGACATTTTGGTTTTCTTGATATGTTTTCTATTCGAGAGAAGCCCACTGATCCATGTTTAGGGTTAAACTACCGTCTTTGTTTACGTAAAAGTATCTAAAAAATTTTAATTTGAGTATAAAAGTGTTCAGTAATAACAATTTCCAAGAATTATTTTTCTTGGAAGCCAATTCTCTGCAATCTGACGGGGCAATCTAAGTATGTAGCACAATGTTTTTTGGACAGAAAAGGTGACGGGGAAAAATACTGGTAATACAAAAAATTTGTAATCAATGTAATCACAATAAAACTATTATATTTTTTAATGTCCATAAACACAATTATAAACATTTCCACAGTAGCTATACTTCAATAACTTTTGGCAACTACATTACCTTTTTCTAACGACATTTGAAAATACATATAGTATTTACTTACCAAAAATTTAATTTAAAAAAAACATGTTATTGTCTAGAAAATTATACTCTGTGACATCAGACATCACGAAATGTTGCAGCAATGATTATTTCGCCGAACACAATTGAGCAGCAAAGTGGGCAAAGAAGACAGACACACGCACACTGCTACTGACGGGAAGCCTTCTTTTCACAGACGAGAGAGCCAAACGCCCGATCGTGCATCTTCGGTTTTTTTTTTGGTTCATTGTAAATAAATATGGCGGTGTTGATAAAATGATACTAATGGCCAATTAGGTTAGGTTAGCTACATTAGAAATACTTTGAAACATTGTCGACGGTTGATTTGGTTAGGATAGCTACATTAAAGATACGGGAAAAAACATGGACTTCGGGGAACTTCGGGTTTTTGGCTCTCTCGTCTGTGAAAAGAAGGCTTCCCGCTACTGACACGCCCTCGACTAGGAGAAAGGTAATGAGCTTGTTGTCGACCAATGAGCGCTCCAAGAAGAGACTGGAAGGAGGAGATGGGTTCGCGGGATAGTCGTGGCACGCGGCTCCAAACACGACGAGAGCATTTACGGTCCTCGTTGCACAGATGAAATTGTGATTAGCGCGAATGCTGGGCAGTACAGAAAGAGAGGGATATAAAGAGATAAAATGAGAGAAAGAGATAGAGATGTGACAGCAGATACATATGCGTAAGAGACGTCTGTGAGTAGTTTCATACCTTCCTCGGGGAACGATGTTTCGTTTACGACTGCAAGACCGCTGGTATGACAGAACTAGTGAAATGAAATGGTGCTGGCGAGAGAAGTGTATGGGAAAGTGGTAAGAGGAAGGGGGAGAGAGAGAACAGGGCCACCGCGTGTAAACACAGGTCTACCAGCTGTTAAAATTCAAGCTCGTAAAACGTTTGCAACCTCTCCCTTCCCACTCCTTTTCCACACCCCCCAAGGGGGCACATGTTCTCCCGAACACGGCTGTCGCACCCGTTTTTTTACGGCCGTCCGCCGCGACGTCGACAGACGTCGTTATGGGAGTTGTCAAAACGGCGGCGCGCGAATTCACTCTCGCTTCGAGCGGCGCCCGTTCAGTCGTGTTTGGTCTCGAGTTCCGCCGGGAAGAATACGAGTGCATCACGCTATCCTTGAAATGACGACTAGACAGCGATAAAACAAAAGATGGACGCGTTACCATCACGCGCGTTATGAATTTAAAATATATATATATATTGTTCACATCATATTTGAAACCTTCAAACATAACTTCACCAGAATAATAATTTCGTATCTTTATTATAAAATTTCGGTAGATGCAAAATTGTCCAAGCATTTTGCTGTTAATTGCTGTAATTTGCCAAAGTTTGTCATGTCTGAAACATTCACAAGCACTTCCCGACTTCTACTGGACACAGAAACCGTTCTCTACGCCTAGGTTATTATAAAAAAAAAATAACAGATTTCGGAAACCGGACTTACCAACTTTTTCCAATAACGACACGAATCATGTAACCAATTCACAAACCCCAACAAAACATCTTGTAAGTGGCAACTGGAAACCCTTCAGCACCCAGCTCTTACGGTTATAATTAGGGATTTACATCACGTAATTATGTTCACAGAGGCTTTTGGGCAATGGTAACATCAAGTCGTAGTCTAACCTCTAACACGGTCCCCGTGATTTCAAATTAACACGGTCCCCGTGATTTCAAATTAACACGGACAATGCAGCTCTCGGGAGTCGAACTAACACATCTACCACCGAGTTAAGAATGGTAAGAATAAGGAGTGCCGTGAGATAGTGGAAGGCACTTTCCATCTCACCATCACCATATCGGAACACCCGAAACATCGCGGAGATGGTGCTTGTTCCACGCCTGGTGATGGTTGATTAATATCAGTCAGAACGCCCATCGTTAAATACAGTCCCTCCCATAAACTGCAGACCTAAATAAAAAAAAGCTTCCTCAATACAAAGTGTACACTTCAGCCGCTGTTTTCGGTGTCTCACAAACATGGCACAGACCATTAGCTGGACAAAAATCGGCTTCACGCAGTATTACAGTAGTATTGCACGTGTGATCACCACTTGCACCTTACCATCACTATAGCGTCCGCTCAGCACAATGTGAATATATGTATATATGCACCTCGCAAGCAGAGGATACTTGGTTCACTTTTGGGCAAAATGCACTTCTAATCATAAACAAAACCATCGTTTGACGTTATTTCTAGTGGCATACAACACTAAGATCTAGGTTATGTCGAAAATTCACATATTTTGGACAGAAAATAGTTCAGCAAATAAAACATGAAAAACCATGGTTTGTGTGACCTACATACTGTCATCAGGAGTCGCATTACTCAATGACAAGCCGAGAACAGTAGTTGAGAGACCAGTCAATGTTTCTGATTCAAGAAAAAAATAAAATTCAAAACGTGTCTTAGTTTTCGAGCAATATTCATTTTCTCAAAGACTTTTAAACCCCCACCCTGCAATAAATTACATACTATGACTAAAATGTTTTGCTACGCGATCGTAAATAACCCTACTATTGATAACAATTCAAAATAAAAGTCAAACGTGCTATACTTCAGAGGAAAAATATCGTTGCACGTTTTATGCGGCAACAATTTTTAATAGAGCGGCTGACTACTCGCACGGTAAGAAAAAAAATAGTTTGCTAACTTAGAAAGTTATTTGCTTTAATTAGTCATCTTTTCATGTAATTTTCTTGGATAGCAAAGTAATTTTTCTTCGAGCATCAAAGTACACTTGAAGCACGTTTGCATCGGCTTCACGTTGATGAATGGACTACAGTGTTCAGGTACACCCTTTGGAGACACTGATCCAGTTACAAACAAGGAGGAGAAGTGATTAGTGAATCACATGTAAAGGCCAGTTTAGTATAGCCTGGAGTAAAATGAACCCGCAAAATAATTGTGGCTATATTTATGTAGAGTTATTTTTTTTTTTAACAGTAATAGAATTAGTCATCTCTAGGTTAAAGAAATATTTAAAATAAACATTCTTTGGTGTTAAATGAGTTGTTTTGATATCTTTGTCAGTCAGCCTGATTTATTTTTTGACGTGATAACGTCTCATAAATCGATGAACGCCAGCTGCACGCACGAAAAATTGCCACGTTCCGCCTGAGCCGAGCGTGCAAGAACCGGGCCAACCACCGTGCGAAAAAATCTTCTATAATATCAAACAGGTTAAGGCGGGCTTTTTAACTAATTTTTCGTGATTATATTTAAACAAATTGTTTAAAATAAATTTGCAAAAAACTGTAAATAATATTTGAAGATTTAAAAGTATGCAATTTTTCATCAATGTTTTCTTATGAACGTTATCACGTAAAATTATCGTCCGTAAACCGACATTACAGACAATTCCTTTTTTTTTTCCGCTGTAAAACGTGTTGCGTAGACTCACGGAAGCAAGAACATCACACACCCAATAATTCAAGCCGATGCGATGCCGCGTGTGTCGACAGCTGCATGAAGGTTTTTTCCGCCACACTCAGACGAGAAGTTTTAAATCAGAGTCCGCGCGGCACCGCGCCGAGCACACAGTGTTGTCAGGTCCTCCTCTTTCCTCCCCCGCCCCCTGGGGTCGGTTTGTCCGCAATTCCGCAGACTGTACCGGAGTCGCATCTCGCCGTTCGCATCCCCCCGCAACGTTATCCGCCGAGAGTTACAGTTGGAAGTCCTCTCCGCGACAACTCCCCTTTTCTTTAACTTCATCGCTCCTACCGTTCTCTTTCTCTATATCTCTCTCTCTCTCTTCCCCCTCAGCCTAATGCTCCAGGATCTTACCGCAGCCCCTTTCCAAACGAGGTCCTTTTTGGCGCGCGTCTCTCTCTCTCTGTGTGCTCGCCGTTATCTACCAGCCCCCGTTCTCCTGCTCTTCCGCGCAGTTCTCGAGTGTTTCCGCCAGAAACCAACCCCCGTCGTCGCTCGGAGCAGGCCCCGCGCCGCAGTCCAGCCTCCCTTCGCCCCTCGCGACAGGAGGGGGAGGGGAAGAGGACCACCACCCCCCCCCTCCCCGTCGAGCGAGATCTCGATCCTTACCTTTGAATATATATACTTAGGGATAGGAAAAATTCGCGGGTTCAATTCGCGACAGGCTAAAATACAAATAGTTACACCTCAGTGCTGCCTCTGATATTGGCTCACAACTCACCTGGATGACTCTGGGCCAATTAGAAACGCCCGACCAAAGCTTTATCGAATCACAGGCTGCTACGTTGGGACGTCTCACAAGACGGCAGCCAATGGGTGGGTGGCATTTGACCGAGTGTACGTAGAACTATGGAGTTCATCCTGCAGTTCATTGAACCCGCGAATTTTTCCTTTCCCTATATATACTGTATAGAAGTCGCGAGTGGATAGGATTTACTCTACGGTTTTTCAGGAGCGTATGATGAGCAGCTTGGGAACTTCGCCGCTGCAGTGCGCTGCCGTAACGCCCTGTATCGTCTTAGTTGTTATTTACACGTTAGAGCGCAGCACTGTCGCCCGCTGTCATTCCCCCGCGCACCCCCCACCAATCATTCACTGCAGCACAAGGTCGTTCAACGGGAGGGGGAAGGGGTGTTTGAAGAGTTCGACACTTGTCCGCTAGGGACCACCACAAGTCGATGCCCTAGAGATGGTGGCGATTGCGGCGGTGAATTAACCAACTACCTCAAACCGTATTAGAAATTTTAACCTGGGCTGGCGACTTCTATACAGTATATATATTCAAAGATCCTTACGAACCTGGCGGAAGATGATTCTGCCTTTCGACGACGGACACGAAGAACCAAGGCGCAGGACAAACTGAACACCTTAAGCTCTCGGTCTGTGTACGGCATTTGGTAGAAGTCATCTGATGAATGGAACGGAGGTCGCAAGGGACGGAAATGTGTTAACCACGGTGCTGCCGCCTGTGATTGGATGGCGCGAACAAAAATTTCACCAATCCGAAGGAGGAAACCTTTATAGTATTAACCGTTTAGTGATTTTTTTTTTTAGGACGATGGGCAATATTTTAATAAAATTCCTTATCGAAAATTAGGTCAAAAGCCGGGAGTTTCGTATCTTTTCACGTCTTTTTCGTTTTCACGAAGCCGTTTTATTATAAATTTAAAAAATTTGAGTCAACAAAAAGGAATGATTCATAACTTACGTAGCTGCACAGATGACGAATTCTATCGGTAGGTACCGAAACTACGTGTTATTTGCGTCCAGAAATGTAGTTTAAAAAAAAAAAACATTTTCGTATATTTATCACGCTCGGCAATATTTTAAAGAATTCTACGTTAAATCTCGTGTCCGAGTTTTGTATTATAAGTGTGTTTGCAACATGAGAATACAAATTTGCTCGTTATCGAGGTTAGATGTTACACATCTCTAGCGAGATCTGAAAGACTCGCTTACCTGTTTTTTTCTACATATGCAATTTGCTGGTTACACTGTTTGTTTAAAGAAAACTCGATAATGCACAAAAAAAAAAGATGATTATGAAATAATACAAAAACAAGCAAAAAAAATGGTTGTCTGTAAAGTCGGTTTACGGAAGATAGTTTAACGTGACAACGTCATAACAAAACATTGATGAAATGACTGCATACTTTTATGAATAAAATTGAATAATTTTTATTGAATTATCACTATTTTGTATGGATAAAAAGGAGTGAAATGAAATCTACAATTTAATTGATAAATTTACTTTTATTTGCACTCATTAATTCAAATATGTTTATTAATTTAACGAAGAGATTATTTTAACTATAACTTTTATATATGTTATGCTATTTAACTTCTTCCAATCTGTGTTATTCTGTTAAGGATAGGACGATGATAGGAAAAGTAGGAAAGGAATGGGAGTGTTTCAAGTTTAATGTGCCTCGAAAAAGTCAAATCGATAGTTGTTCCAATCGAGTGGAAGAGAGATATATGAGCGTAACGGGACAATGTGCGTTACGGGACACTTTTCGTGCGTTCAGCCGGTGTTCATCGATTTATTAGACGTTGTCACGTCAAAAAATTTTGTTGAAAAGATAAGTAAAAAAAAAGAATTTCACAGCACAGACGGAGTCAATGGGCTAACAAAGAAGAGATTGTTGAAACAAGGACAGTAAACAAAGACAAAAATAAAGAACATGCGAAACACTGACGTACCCAACGATGATACTAAACACACAATGACAGACAACACAAAACACACAGGCGTACCCAGTGATGTGACAAACCAGAGTTATGACGGATGATTTTGGCTTGTTTGTGTGACTGCATATTCATTTTTCTCAATTATTGAGATTTCTTAAGACATACAATGTAACTAGCAATGGCGTATATCCGTAAAAACATCTTCATTACAAGAACCATTTGAGGAATTAAACATGTTGGAAGGGTTATTGGGAGTTTTTTTTTTTTTTTTTTTTTATCGGAGTTGGTTGACGCTACGACAGGGTGCTGTTATTAACTTTGAAACACACAAGATTGAGTTTGTATAAGTTTCGAAGTTCTTGTGATGTGATCTAATTTATTTGTTTCTGTCTTGTGATCAGTTCTATCTTGTACGTTTACAAGCTACGAATGTTCCAAGTAGTGTACTTATAAGTTATGATGTTTTAAAGTAATGTGGTATGGTGTTGTTTTTGATTTGGTTACTTGTTTCTAAGATATGGCAGTTATAGCTGTACGTTTCTAAATAACGACAGTTCGAAGTTACGATTATAAGTTTTGGCTCCTTTTTTTTTTAAGTTACGTGTTCAGAATTGTGGTTTTCTAAGTTACATATTTCTAATTCATGACAGCTCAAAAATGTGTGGATTTTTTTTTCGAGTTAGCTATTGTGATTTTCTAAGTAATTTGTGGTTCTCGCTCCGACACGACAGTGCGACTGTAGAGACGACCACAGCCAGACTCTACGGTTGGATAGTTTTTAGATCAGTCGTGATACGAAAACTGGCAATTTGGGTCTGACGAACCATCCAACATCCGATTCTCTCTCTCTCTTCCTCCCCCCCCCCCCCCAACACACACACGTTTATATGTCGGGCACAAAAAATAATTTCCTGTACTGTTACAAAAAAATTCCCTTGGAAACCAGTTGCGAAGAGATAGATAGTTTGTAAAACAAGAAAAATATTGTAAAGTAAAAGTTTATTTGTAAATTACAGTTTTTGTTTTCGTTCCCCCCTCCTTTTTTTTTTTTAAATTTTATATCTGTATTTATCTCCGGAAAGAAATTAGACCACCATTTAAGAGCACACATTGAAAAATAATTAATTATATTACAGGCTTTTCCTTAGTTTAAGTGTGAGATATTTTCTTAGTTTAATCTTTTTTTTTTTTAAGCGATAACTTCCATTTTATGTTTTTTTTGTAAAAGTAATATTTTTTTAAATCTGTGGTTAAGTGTAAGTCAAAGTGGTGTCTACGCCTTAAAGTCGCCACACGTAAAAATAGGACCAATAAAAAGATAAAAATATAACATTAAATCACCATTAACTTCCTAAAGAGTATATATTTTTTTGTCATTTTTCTTTTATCTCAAAACTAAAAAAAAATTAGAATAATGTATTTACAACCATATTTAAAATTTACAAATTTAAAATTTTAAGGTTAATGAATCACTATTTTATTTATCTGTAATGTTAAAAACAATAACATTGATAGAGGCAAAATATTCTGGTACAACGGAAACAAATCAAGCGTATTATTTTCACAATATAACAATGATGAATAAAAGATTTAGAAACAAAAACACAAAACCCCAGGTTTTCGGCAGCTTGTAGCTTTTCGACGACGCGTCTCTTACATAGATATAGTCTCCGGCTTCGGGAGGATGAAAAAAAAAATCGAGACAAAGAGAGAAAGAGCTAATCTCGCTTGTTAAGAATGGAAGGGCTTTTTTTTTTTTTTTTTCCCCCATCCCTCAACTCTCCTTAGCAACGTTCTCCATAGCAAACGCCGTTAAAGGACCCCCGGGTAAAGCTAGGCTCTATCTCCGAGGTCCAAGACCACACAGCGAAGGAGAAAGACAGAGAGAGAGAGAATGAAAAGAGAAATAAACCCTGAGGTTCATTGTTCTCGTGAACTTCGCAAAACGGTTTCGTCGTTACGGGGTTAGCTAGCTTGAGTTCCCGACTCTTTTTAAAACCCAGGCAGCTTCTGTGACTATGCGACCACGAGAACCTTTCTCAAATTTATGTCACATGTGTTTTTTTTTACTACGGCAGTATGTTTTCTTGTAGCGTATGCGCCCCAGCGATAGAAGGTATGGACTATAAACTACCTCCTAAACCGGAGATAAAATGAGAATGAAAATAAAAGTGGGAGGGGATGCATTCAAGCGACGTGGTTGGAGTGTGTGTAAGCTCCACACTACCTTTTTTCATGTAATCCTGTGTCTTCGCTTCAGGTCGAATCTTACGTGAGTAAAATAAACCATGCTTTGCAATTCACAAACGTTTGCATTTGAAACGTGTCTTTGATCGAACACGAGATATGAAAATCAGTATTCGTTCAGTAACAAAAAAAAAAAAGAAAAAAAAAAGAAACCCTTACGAAATTCAGAAAGCGTTCTTTTTACGTCAGAAAAAAAAATATTTTAACCAATTTCATCACTTTCATTTGGACGAGTGTAGGCCAGAATGTTGGGGTAGAAAACACATTCTATTTATTCAAAAAGAGTATTTGCAATTTGATACAAACGATTACAGAAACTTGAAATTCACCGTGTTCGGTATCACGAAATTGTGTCGTTTAAGAATAAATGGGTTGTGAACACCAATACATTTTAAAGCCAGAGCAGTTTGTTTGCTTGATTGTTTTTTTGGGCAATGCATTTTTTTTTGTTGCCAACGTTCTGCGAAGTCATACGACAATCGTCAGGTTATCTTCACTTCCATTGTGAGTTGAAATGTTTAATCCATAAACCAATATCACTTATAATATTGCTTTGCAAGCCTAAATACTCTCTAGCCTTGTAACAGAAAAAAATTTATGTTCACTCCATGACACAACGATGAAGTTCTACCCATTATTTTCATACGAAATTCCGAAAGTGATCAAAGTGTATTTTTCTTCATATTGAAAGTTAGTATCAATTATACATCTCATTTTTTTACAATAGTATAAAGTAGTATATAATAGTTCCTCCGGTGCCTGGTTAATAGTTGTGGAGCCGGCATCCACCATCATGGATTGTGACGTCAAAGCAAGGATCTTAGATGACCTTGGCCTTGATTCGGCCACCATATTGGATGACTTTGACTCCAGCAGTCCCTTGAAACTGTAATTTTTCTACTATAACTTTCCACCTTTTTTTTTTTAGATGATCCCGCCATATTTTATTCCACAATATTTGAGTATGACGTCATGTCCGCCCTCTTTAATTCTGACGTCACAGCAGGAATAAAGTTTTTTCTAATGGAGGTTGCCATCATGTTTTCGTTTGCTGGAGGCCACCATATTGGATTTATTTCTGCTGGAGATCGTCATCTTGAATGATGTAATGTACGCCATCTTTGTTTCTGTTGATTGTTTCTAAATTCCGTCAGCATAGCATTGTCTCATGCATTCAAGGTCGACGTTCCTTACCTACTAGTGTTTTTACGACGCTTATAGACATATTCAATTAAATTTTTCATACAAAATTCATTGGAAGCGAGTTGATTTGAACCATGAAAGCTCGGACCTCTAGTATGGAAAACATACGCCTTTGACCACATGGCCATCGAGAAATATACCACACTGAGAAGTAAATAATGTAAATATAAAAATAACACATATTCGAAATTGTAACTTTTTAAATATGAAGGAATAATAGCAGCACTTGTTGAAGATCGTACCTCTATCTTTGTATTCAATGATTGCTATAGGAAAGCCAATTTTGCGGAGTGCAAATAAAAGTTAATTAAAGTTAAAAACATTATTTGATAAATGTCACCTTAATTTAAAATTTTACAATTTAAGACAACACCCCAGTTTCTAGAAATAAAACAACATAGTTTTATAAATAAAATATATTTCATAAAAAATACACTACTACAAATACAAAGCATACACATCATAAAAAAGTCATTCAAATCCACATGATTTATAAACCAGTCCTTTGCATGTCTTGGCATGTCTTTTTAGGGCATCTTTTCGGGTCACTTGATCACCACATATGTCACACTTGTTCCACATTGGAGCCAGATTTTTCGAGCAATACGGTTCATGCCGCTAGCGAATGTTACAATGTACAGAAGTCCTATCACAGTAGATACAACAGTACCAAAGAGTACGTGATCATAGGACAACAGCATTTGCAGATGATGAGGGCGGTACTGTAGACAAAGATTTTTCATCATCTGACCACACTGCACACGTCAAAGTCTCGCCTAGCATTGTCGGTGACGATGGTAAACCTTCCACCGGAATATCTGCGGTAGTTGACATCGCTGCCATCGAGGTCTCCACTACTATCAACATCGCTGCCATCGAGGTCTCCACTACTGTCAACATCGCTGGCATCGAGATCTCCGTGGTTGTCGACATCGTTGCCATTGAGTCTACGTCTACCAGCGAAGTTGTGAATGCTAGGTCGGACTGGACCGAACAACTACAGATGGTACGGACGCCATCGGGCTCTTCCTCGTTGATGCTACTGGAGCTATAAAGGCTGATGGTGGAATAACTATGTAGAATTACTGCCAGGAGAGTCTGTGTTCTTCCACAAACAAAGGCCAACTTAGAGCAAAGTATACAAGTAATTTATATATAACCATACATGTAAAAGCTTAGCGTGATTTCTTCCCTATTTAAATGACGTATTATGCAGATCTCAAAAATTCAATAATTCTAGCTTAACTGGAAATTTTCAAATCAATTGTCGCTGTAGACCGCTGATTAACGGAACCCAGACTTATACATGTGTCACGGAGTAAGTATGTTTCTTCTTGCTCGAAGGAAATAATCAGAAATTCAACAAACGAATATAAATATTAAAAAAAATCCCATAGACGATAAATAATTAATGAAATATTATTCAACGTTCCGTCGACATGAAACAGGAGAGGTGTAGCGATGCGAACAGAGTGGGGACGTAATGAAATTTTTTCCCTTGAGAGAGAGCATGAGTATCCAGAGTGAAACCCAGCTGTACACGGCAACGTCCGCCACGTTGTCCTCTCGTGAAAAACTTCAGAGGTGTTATATGAAGAAAACTGAACAGTTAGTTTCAAAAAATACATATATTAAAAAAGTGTTTATTTAACCAGTTAACAGTTTGCGCGCGACTTTGTCAAAATTATATTACGGTTGGGCCCATCGATTTTTCAAATCCTCAAATACAATCAAGTATTTATTATTCGACAGATTTTACAATAGGGAAAAAGAATTGAATAAAAATATTCGAGGAATTAAAATTCAGTAATACTAAAACCATGACTTATGTAGTTGACAGGAAGTATATCATTTATCCATACATACGCTATGAACAGATTTTTTTTACTTTGCCACGAGCTACAGTGCTCTTAGATTGTTTTATATTTCCAGAGAACAATTTTTTTTAAATTAAAAATTAATTGCTTATATTCGGAGCAAGTAAATGTTATTTATTTTACTCAAAACATTTATTTGTTTAAATTAGTTTACAAAACTTAAGTTTAAGTGAATTTACGAATATAAAAATTTCATTCGTGACTCTTGAGATCAAGGTTCGTATTCGGCGTATTATTTCAAGAGTCTAATTCAAGATTCGGGTCGGAGAAAAGAGGATTAGACTTATCGGTGATTTTTTTTTTCATCCGAACCAGTTTGCGCAGGTAAAAAAGAAAGCACCCGTATAAACTGATATAATAACTTGCGGAATCGTAAGTATGGAACGCGGTTAGCCCAGAGGAAGTTCATTGGGTCGAGAGTAATGTAACACACTGCGTCTGCAAATTGGATTCTGACGGAATCGCGAAATAACGAGCGCCACCTAGCAAATGCCCCGAGAAAAAAAAAAAGAATTCTGTAATCCAGACGAGAAGCGCGAGTTTTTTTATTGCGTTCCGCTGACAATCCTGCTTGCATCTTAACGCATAATTTACTTTCATTTGCGAAGATGAACACACTGCATAAAAAAAAGGGGGGGGGGGGAAGAAATGAAAACGGAAGGAAACGGGGGAAGTGGAGGGGTGCGTCTTCTACGTTACAACCCTCAAATAGAAATGATGAAGAAAAAAAAAAGATGGAAGAAATGAAAGTAATTTACCAGGAGGAGGGGGGTGGGGGGGTCATGCTTGGAACTAAGGGTGTGCAGACTGGAGACAAGGAATATGGCGAGAGAAGTTACGACCTCCTTCCATTATTCCAACTTTTCTTTCTCTCTCTCTCTCTATCTCTTCGCCCGAACTCGGCGCGTGCGTCTCGTCACATTGTCCTTCGGAGGTGAAGAACCTGGACAGTCACGTGAACTCGAAAAAGAACGCGAGAGGCAAAAAGGGGGGGAAAAATGAAGATAATTTCGTATTAAAATACGAGGTGCTAGAAGCTTCCTTCAGAATTCATTACGTTGCTGAAAAAAAACCTTCTTGTTGCAAGAAGTCGGCGTGAAATATCGATCGCGACAACGATGAAACTGGTCAATATTATTAGGGGATCACACTAACATGACTATATCATCAACACCAGATCCTTCACAGATACAGACGGCTATGCTCGTTGTTGACGTGAGACGGGATATGGCGTGCGTCGGTATAGGACATCGAACCAAGCAGACCATGAAAGGTGGGTGTCCATAGGTTGCATCAAACGACCGTGACGTAAGCCCGGTTGCGTAACCAAAACGTGCGTGTGTGGACGGGACTCGTTGGAGCGTTGCGTGTCAAAAAACTTGACACACGAAGATACGTAACGGGCTCTATCCGTCATTTGACGGTCAGTCGCTGTCACATCAGAGGAAGAAAGAACCAGTGTGGACGGGTGGACTTGCATTCTTCTTCTTCTTCTTCTTCTTCTTCTTCTTCTTCTTCTTCTTCTTCTTCTACTTCTTAATTTTTCCAGCTCAATTCAACATAGAAAAAAAAAATTCTAATTCCGTCGGATGCAGTCTGGTGAAGTTCTTGTACAGTCCACTCACTGCTTGAAACTTCAAATTAGCCAGCAAACTCGATCCAACATACTGCTCTCTACCTGTAAATACTTTTGACATCCACCAACGATATGAGATTCTCTCTCTCTCTCTCTCTCTCTATCTCGTTTTGACGTGACAACGTCTAATAAATCGATGAACGCCGGCTGCACGCACGAAAAAGTGTCCCGTAACTCACATTGTCCCGTTACGCTCATTGTACGCTTGCGCCGCATCTATCTCTCTTCCAATCTATTGGAACAACCATAGATTTGACTTTTTCGAGGCACATTAATCTTGAAACTCTCCCATTCGTTACCTACTTTTCCTATCATCGTTCTATCCTTAACAGAATAACACAGATTGGAAGAAGTTAAATAGCAAACATGTATAAAAGTTATGGTTAAAATATTCTGTTCGTTAAAGTAATAAACATATTTGAATTAATGAGTGCAAATAAAAGTAAATTTATCAATTAAATTGTAAATTTCATTTCACTCCTTCTTTGTATCCATACAATATAGTGATAATTCAATAAAATGATTCAATTTTATTCATAAAACTATGCAATCATTTCTTCAATGTTTTGTTATGACGTTGTCACGTTTAACTATCGTCCGTAAACCGACTTTACAGACAGCCAATTTTTTTTCAAGCGACAGGCGTATGAAAATGTAGGCGGCCGCTGCATGTTGACCCGCGCTCACGGCTACTGATGGACTGCCCTTCTGTTGTCTCTGCGCTGTGACCATGAGCTCGAAATACGATAACTCGACTAGAACAAAACACACTCGGTTTAAATTTGACACAACGATAAGGTTTTTACTTAAAAAATAAAAATAAAAAGTTACTAAAAACTGTACACGTAAAATATATATTCAAAATAAAACTAGAGGGCACCTATTCTCGACAATAGTATGTTAATCGTACACCCTAGTTTAAGTATGTATAACAAATAAACGCACCCTGAACTCTGAAACACGAACACTAGAAAAAAAAACCAGCCAATAAACAAATAATTATATAACATGTTCGTAGTCTGGTAATCAGGCTGGCATTATTTCGGAAAAAGAATATTTCTGAAGAAATGTGTTACGTTTTAAATTGTTAGTTTTAGTTCAGTTTTACTCGGTGCAAGCATAGAAGCTGGTGGAAAATATGTATTTGACATGAGTTGGTAGGACGCCTAAAATTGATCTCATATTGGGAGATTTGGAATGTTAATTTAAACTTGAAAACCATAATAAACTTTTCTAGAACCAATTCAATATATATATATATGTGTGTGTGTGTGTGTGATTGTAACAGCTTGTTACAAACTACACTTAGCATAAATTATGTAATTGTGTAAAGTTTAGTAGGTAAATATAGAAGGAAATATATTGTGTTTTTTGTTATATTTAGCTGGTTTAAGCACATATTTAAGAGCCGACTTTTTAAAAGAGAAAAATTACATTTTATTCAATTCACAGGCTACCAATTAGAACGCCTGTGCTGTCGATACTAGGTAATAAATAGCCTTGTTTTTACTCAGGTATACTGTGAAGTCGGTTATAAAGTACCATTAACCACATAATGATTCTTGTTATTTCACAACAGATAGTAGCTATATGCGGCGGAAAACCGTGACTTTTATGGCTCTGTTTCGAAATAAATTATTTTCGACACCTCTTAACTGTGTTTATATAGTGGCAACTTCCTGCCTTTTTTTCGTAGCTTTTCCTAGCCGATTAATAAGGGTCGCAGCGACCTGCGAGCTAAATTCTCTAGCAGTAAGTAAGCCCAATCTTGAAATTGCGTTAAATGCATGTTTGCCGTATAATTGAATACTATTCGTAGTCCCGTTTCAATTCTTGAAGTTCGTTGCTCGGATTATTATCTTTATTTATCTGGTTACTTTGTAGGTGTTTTAATACTTATAATTTTAACACACTTGTCATCAAGCTTAAGTGATAAGCGCCAGAACAAAATGAAGGTTATGCCCCTTAAATTAATAAAAACGTTAACATCAGAAGACTGAAATCGGCATTTACGTTAAGACTGTATAAATACCTAATTTTGCTTACTTACCAACATTAAGAGGCAACTCCAGTGTTTCAGGGGCACTACGCAACCCGCGTTAACCTCATAAGATTCAATGCTATTTTCATTTTGCTTATAACTAATTAACTAATATAGATTTCGAAATGATGCTTTCTTGATATGTAAGACAACGATGCTCTTATCAAAGCCCCTTTCTTCAAAAATGTGCATAAATTATGGTTCAAATCTAGACAATACACTCATGCATATTAGTAAAGATTAGTATAAAACCATAATTTATGCACATTTTTGAAGAAAGGGGCTTTGATAAGAGCATCGTTGTCTTACATATCAAGCAAGCATCATTTCGAAATTTATATTAGTTAATTAGTTATAAGCAAAATGAAAATAGCATTGAATGTTATGAGGTTAACACGGGTTGCGTAGTGCCCCTGAAACACTGGCCTCTTAAGTTGTATTACTGAACCACAAAGAAAATCATTTTAAAGAATTATTTTTGCTTAAAGATTAGGTCTATAACCTATAACCTACAAAGTGTCTCAATCAAAAAAAAAGCACATGAGAATACTTAATACGTGATAATTATGGGAGAAATGAGATTTTTGGATTCCGCATTTTCCCCATTTCAACTGAAACTGACAAATGCGATAAAAATTTCAAGTCTTTGTTATGCAATTAACACCTGCAAAGCACCAAAATAAAATAAAATATCATAACATGCAAACAACGGAACTACGAACAATATTCAATTAACATGTGATACGCCCACTTAACACAATGTTAAGACTGGGCCAACATACTACTAACACCATTGGTTCTACAAACCGACCTACATGTCTTTGCTCTTAACACGTTGCTACTTCTAATTTCACAGACCTGTTAATATTTAGCAGGTTGATATTTTACAAGACATATTTACCTTTTACTAGATACTGAAAAACTTTTTTTAAGTACAAAAAAAAAGTTTATCTAATATGCTTGCGGATAAGCTTGCATAAGCTAGCGTTTTTTTAATAAACAATGTTCTTATCATTATGAACTGTATTATCTTCACAAAACAATTTACTAAATTATCTTGAATCAAAAAAATTATCTACCAATTCTAATTAGATAAAAATACAGTATCCTTCATTTGTGCGGATAACGAAAATGTTTCCATTGGTTCCCCCTTAAAATAGAAGATCTATAATGTTTGAGAAGGAAAGAGAGTAAAAAAGAAATAACACATAATTCAGTGTACGGGCGACATTGGCTGCATTTTTAAGAAATTATATTCTTTCTCCGATCACGTTTCTTGGGAAATGGTAATTTCAAACGAAGTCATTACTGTCTGCAGTTCCCATTATTCACTCGCAAAGAAATCGACGAAAGGTTTTTAAAAAAGAAGAACTAGAAAATATAACCCGTTATTAAAGTATAAAGAGGTACGTACCGCGGCTCTTAAAATCGAGAAATTTTTCTATAGCAGAGTCATCATTTGGTAATCAATCCTTATGCAAGAGACTGTTTTCAATGCGGATTTACTGTTTTTAAATGCGGATTTAAAGGCCATGCCCAAATGCGCCGGTGGTATATACTTATGCATACTTGTCCTTGGATGTGACATCAATATGGTCGTCTGAACTGGAGGTGAAGTATGCCTGTACGCAGTAAACGAATCTATTAGAGCCTACTTCTCGCGTACCTTCCAGGTAAAAATAAATTCACCACTTTGAAAAACGTTTTTGTACGATGTATATTTGATTAAAAACCTATATAATTAACAAGACTATTGAAATGATTTTCATTTAATATTTTTCCAAGATTAAAATATTAAATAAAAAAAATAAAAAGTTTAAAAGGTTTATTAGAAATAATCAACTAATATACTCGTACACCAACATACAAAGATCGTAACTTAATGAACACAGGTAGAAACTTAAGTTGGTTACGATAAATTCATGCGTTTGTAATTGAGTTTAAAAAATTACTATGTTATGCTTAAAATATTTCATAGGATGAAATGATAACAACCTGTTTAGCTCAATGATACCATTTTTTAGAGATGAAAAAAAAAGTACAACAAAAGGGCAATTGAAGTATGCGGGGGTGGAATTACAGAACATTTTACTTGACTTTGGACCCTTACTTAGGTCTGCATTCCGAGACCGGAAAATTTTAAGGGTTTTAGGTGTTGAATATGCTACACATGTGCAATAACCGTAATCATAGTGCACGATAGGACACGGCCAGTCTCTTATTTTTAAGGAACGGATTTTGGGGTCCTATCAATGATCTAGCGGTCGCCCAAATTCCACACATGCGCAAAGCTCACATTTTCGTTGAATTCTTCCAGATGGCAGACCCGCGTCTGGCGCCGTTAACGCGTATGTAGTCATTTTTGTGATCATCCGGGGACGTACCAAGCGTGTTGGTGTTTCAAATATTTTTTTATAATTCAAAAAATATCATGGGATACATTTTGTACACTTTAATGGTCATGACTTGAAATAATCGCAAATTAAATATAGCTACTTGAGAACATTAGGAAGGCACTTCTAATTTTTTTTTTGTGCGAAGGAGCTGCTATCTATGGTATTTTTTTCCATAACAATTGTGTTGATGGTTGCGAAAAGTCGGCTAGAATGCGTTGAAACCAGTTTCTAGCCTCGTGCAGGGCATCGTTTATTAAAACGGTTGCCGATTTGTTTCCTTGCCGGTGTTCGGTTCGGACTCGTTCTGGAATACAGCCCACGAGTTAGGTCACGGTCGTATCCCAAAAAGGATAGTGCTTATTCGCTACCTTCCTTACCCGAACGTCTTGTAAAACCACCTTAAGAAACATTTTTTTTGTTGTTGTTTATACTCGCATTGTAAATGGTTCCTTCTAAGAATTTTTTTTCCCGTGTATTTATTGAAGTGAAACTTATTTACAGCCGGTAAGGTAGGTCAAGGCGATGACTATCAGTGAGACGCTCAGGTGAAGCGGGAACATTGAAAGCCCCACTCCTCACTCTCGGGGGAGCTCAAGTGAAGACACGTTACAGTGTTGCATTTTTCGTTACGCCGATGACGCTCTGCTGACCGCAACTCCTCAAGGACAAAGCCCGCTGGAAACACGAAGACAAACACACCCGGACCGTCTTCCAGCTCCGCAATACGTAGACACGTTATTATTTAGTATGTTATTGTCATTTTTGACTTGAATAAGTCTTTAAAATTGCTTCCACAGTGGGAGGCAATTAAAAAAAAAACTAATGATAATAAAATCGGGGGATACAGTTTGGTGTTACAGCTTAATATCTATCGTCTCCATCAAAAATTTAATTACACCGCTGGATAGCTAAAGAATAAAACAATTCGTTACGCTAAGTGATGACTGTCACGCATCGCGCCCGGTGGAGGGGGAAGCACCGCCATTTTGACTTCATTTTTCTGCGTTTCGAGATTTCCATATAGTACAACTTTTGACTCGGAGAAGCTACGACTTTCGTTTTTGGTGACTCTTGTGACTTTATTTAGAAATAAATTTGATTTTCACATAGCATTTTTCAGCCAATTCTGAGGAAATGATCTGTCATAGTCAGGTTATTGCTACTTGTGACTTGTTATGCAATGAGAACAAATTATAATAATGATGACACTTGATTAAAATACACTATATTTTTGTATATAAGAAATTGTAGCATGTTATAAGGATAAGTCAAATTTGATTTTATTTTCCATTGAGACCTACCGAAGCCTTTCCTTCTCTTGCGAACACAAGTATGCATCCTGCATGCTACATACAAATATAGCTTAATAAACAGCATGAATACAGTCATCATACTCCGAAACGAAGTGAGTTGAGTATCGGAATACAAGGCTACAGGACTACATTTGTAGCCAGATAAAAATGGTTAAATTTGTAGCCATATGGGGGGCAACATTCGATTATGATTGAATAACGTTATATACTTTAAATCTAGTTTACTTCATTATAAATAAAAAATATAAACTTAAAATTAGGAATTAACCTTCGCTGATAGTTTATTTCAATTTTCTATTTAAGTTCAGTATTTCCATATAAACTTTAAATTGCTCTTGGCATTTATCGTAGAAACTAATATGGATTCTGGATCGATGCTATCAACGACATGAAAAAGTCACTGGTGCAGTTATTGTGTCATCCGAGATGTTATTTGTAAGATTTACGAGGTTGCGATACGATACGCGGTGGATTCGATTAAACCGAAAAAATCTGGATAACATCTACTGATGTAATATAAATTTAAATGTAGTGCGATTTTGTAAATATTTATGTAATGTGAAGAGTCGTAAAATTTTTTATGCAAATGTTGTCAATTTTTATGTCAATAAATGCAAGTATTTAAAAAAATATTTTTTATATTTATTCCTGGATTGTTTGAATTTTTTTTCACTAGCCATGAGGCCGGGATGAGCGTCTAAGGCTGGGGACGTGTGGAGACAGAACTAAATCACACGGCTATTAGGGCCGGCAAGGGTCATTGAAATGGTGAGAGGGTAGGCATGCTGACGTCAAAGGACTTGCGTCAGAGGTGCGTGCGCTCGCTTGGGTCGCAAGGGCAGGACTGAAATAGAATTTGAAGAGTGGTCGGGGAGGGGTGAACCATCGCACCCTTCAGGACAGTGATGAGAAGTTGTGGGAAAAAGGGGGTGTGTGTGTTTATGCTGACGTCGGACGTATCGTTCGAAGTTATCAACAGAGCTATTAGTAAGACGTGTCGTTTCGGCTATGTTGAGATTGTTGAAGAGGGGTACTGTGCTTCTTTGGGGGGGGGGGGGGGGGGAAGGAGTTTGAAGATGAGGCGAGTTAGACGAGCGACGAGATGGAAGCTTCTGAGACGGTGGCGGTCGCTGAGAAGGTATCGAACGGGTCGTTACCACAACGCCGAACGTACAATAACGCCGAATGCCAAATTGGCCGCAACGCCGACAGCTAGAAAACTGCTGTGTAACCACAACGCCGAAATACAGTAACGCCGAAAAATGTACCACAACCTAACCTAACCTAGGCTAGCCTAACCTAGCCTAGCCTAGCCTAACCTAATCTAACCTAACCTTTGTGGCAGTCCTGCAATGACATTTTTCGGCGTTGTTGTATTTCGGCGTTGTGGTACACAGCAGTTTTCTAGCTGTCGGCGTTGTAGTCAATTTGGCATTCGGCGTTATGGTTTTCGGCGTTATTGTACGTTCGGCATTGTGGTGCGTCCCCGTATCGAACTACGGGATTGAAGGAGGAGAGCGTCCGCGGGTGTGACGGCGGAGGAGAAAGTGAATGTGAATGAAGGGAGGCTGCTGACGGTGTTTGCATGGTTGTCGACTAGGGACTTGTGTGAGCGGGGTAGCCGAAAAGGCTGAAGATATTAATTACTGTGAGTATAGGTTGTCGGTGAGGATGCTGAGTAGAACCATTTTACATGATATTATCATGGTTAGGAGTGAGTTGGAGTGAGAAACGTTTTTTTTTAAATTTAGTGTGTTTGTAAAAAAATAAATAAATAGATTTTAAAAAGTATTGTTTTTATTTTTTTCATATTAAATTTGAATTCACTTTTTTTTTTTTTTTTAAAAAAATATGCATCTCACAGAGATGGTGATGGACGAGGTGAGTGTTATAACTGTACCATATACACTGTAGCGATCACACATCGAGCCGAAACGTAAAATGTTATGTTTTGGACATGGTCTATCTCGTGGATAAGGAACACATCTAATAACTCTACAAATACGAATCGTCATTTTTGTTTGTAGCATAATATTATCGTGCACGATTATGACTGCGTGTGTTTTTTTCTATCATTAAAAACCTTATGGAAACCTATAAATACGCAAACACTAAAATATCTGCTTCCATGCAGCTTTTAAATACGAATACGCAAACATGTTACAACTCAGAAAAGTGAAATGTAAATATACACGAAAACATTTAAATATCTGCTTCCATGCAGCTTTAGTACACGAATACGCAAACACGATCATGTTTAAAAGATACAGTAATTAAGTATTAATTGTGGGTTAGGACTCAGAAAAATTTCTGGTTCTGAATGGTGTAAGATGGTGACATAAATTAAGTTAAATTAAATTTGATGGAAGAAAAGTTATTAATTTAGCAAGTATTTTTAAAAGTATTATTACATCACTTCAAACATTGAATCCGCAACGACGAGACAGTTAATTTGATATATGATAAAACATATATCAGACTATACATATAAATATTATATGATTATGTCTTTAAGAAAAAATGGTAGAGACAACCACTATCACAAACCAAATAATTGAGGATTTTGTGGATTTTTAAAAATATTTATATATTTTTTTTGGTCTATAAGGTTCATAACAACACTGGTAGGAGATATAAACTCGACCTTACATGCACGACGAAGAGCGAGACTGACGTACTTAAGGAACAACACCAGAAGTGAAGATGGCGACATCCATAAGATTAAATCAAACAGGCGGTCTCCACTAGACGAAAACAAGATAGCTTCCTCCGGTGGATGATGGCTGTGCCAGAATAACGAAAAGTGCAACGCACAGGAGTGGGGCACTCGATTATGATGTAATTGTGTTTTTAATAAATATATTATTAATCTTTAAATATTTTTTAATTTTCTAAGTTAATAATTACAGATTCTCAAGATGGCTGACATGATGTCATAATTCAAAATGGCGGATGTTCTAGAAACGAAAATGGTGGAATGTTCTATAAAACAAAATGGTGTACGGAATCCAAGATGGCCACTGGGGTCAAGGTCAAGGTCATCCAAGATGGCCACCAAAAGTAACGTAATCCAAGATGGCCGCCGCGAGACCTTGAAACCCGACCCATGACTCGGTGCCTCCATTCCTACTTGTTTACATCTATTATTTCAATTACACTATAGTAATGTGTATGATATTATATTTTTAGTCATATGTAGCCTATATGCTTAACTATTTTATATGTATATCATTCCTCTTGCATTGCATGCCATCTGAGCTAAAAATACTTTTCTATCTTCTTAAATTAATTCCTTCTAATTGTTTTTCAAAGAATGAAAAAAAAAGGCGTAAATTAATAAACGACATTCAGGACGAATTAAATTGGAAAATTTAAAATCCTGTCGCTCGGTGATACTAAAAATAGCTCTGTGCTTGTGAAAATCAAACTGTTCTATTCTTGGCTGCAGTAAATAACTTAATTCTGCGGTTTAAATATTTCCCGTTGACTAGGCCGCGCCGCGGTAGTCTTTCTGTCACCCGCCAACACGGTCTATTTGCACACTTGGCTTTAATTTGTTCGCGGACGGGCTGTAACGGGATGTCTTCGTTTAACTGCGCGCGACAGCTGCACGGAAACCTTGCCAAGTTCTCCTAGAGTCTTGCTCCCGGTAGAGAACTCGGGCTGCCGTAGAGTCGACAGAGGTAGAGAGAGCCATGCACAGTGAGCGATTCCTACAGTACTCGCCAGACATGTGCAACATCTAACCTTTGGCGATGAGCAAATACACGTGTTCTCATATGTTACAAGTAAACTTGGAATAGAAAATTAAACGTAGAATTCTTTAAAATGATGCCCAGTTTGATCAAAAAAACGCACATTTTTGTTTTCAACCACAATTTTCTGGACGCGAATCACACGTAGTTTCCGCACCCGCCGTTAGAATTCGTTGCCGGAGCAGCTACGTCGACTATCGAATAATTCGATTTGCAGATCGAAATTTTAAACTATTGAATCGAACGGCTCCGGTAATAGCGAAAAATACTTAATAAAGAAGAACTAAACTTTGGACTTGGGCTTGATTTTCAACAAGGATTTTATTAAAATACTGCCCCACTTGTTAAAATCAATCAATCAAACAGTTAATACGGCAAAGTTTCCTTTGGTCTCCATGAACTTGAGTTCGCACCATGAGCCACATATGGCAGCAACATTGTTATACATTTCCGTTCTATACGACTTCCGCTCGATTTACGGCAAAAACTACTACCAAATGCCGTAGGATACCGACAGCTACGATGTTACACACCAATTTTTATACATAGATTTTTTTTTTTTGCAAATTATTTGCCAAGAACGTTTTAGGTAAAAGTATAATAAAATGCTGTAAAGCTTACAGCATTTAAAAGGGTAAATACAAAGAAAATGTTCCATTTCTACCAAGGTATTTTTCAGTAACCTGTTGTCACCCAAGAACTAGAACACATGTTATTAAAAATTAACTTTAGCCCACCCATGTTTTGTTTTTTAGATGTGCAAGCAATGATTTGTATTTGTCAAATGATGGCTAGTAATGGTATAAGATCAAAATTACAACTTAAATACGTCACACTAAATGCTTTGTAATGTCACAAGAGGGTCGCTGCCAATGAAGAGCTACTTGTTATTTTCATATATTTGATGCCCGTGGTATTCACAGGAATTTTTTTTTCCTTACCTAACTAAAACTAGGTGTATTTTGAAGCAGAAGTCCGGGTTAGGGAGGGGTCTAAGTGCGTCTCAGGCCGAAGCCTATATGCCTTTATTATGCAGGGTTTTAACCATGCAGGAGAGGTCGCATGCATCATGTGCTGGGAGGGGATTGGCCAGCCATGGCAGCGATTGATACCATGACTTAACTCCCCTCACTATTAACTCTAGACTAAACTACTCGATAAGTTGGGTCCAGGTAAAACCCTGGGCACTTTCATGCGGACTGCAAAATGCAAAATTCATGCATTATGCAAGCAGGTTGGCTACGGGAAATAGAAGAATGGTTCAGGTATAGAAGAGTTGGACAGAGTAGACAGAGTCTGCCATGCGGGGTTTTTGGGCTATTGGACATTATGTGCTTCCGTGCTTCTCTTTCATTGCCGTCAGCAAACCCGTGGTTTTGACGCATGTCGGTATTCTGTTGATTTGTGTCAGCAACCACCTCGTTGGAGTTCCACAGTTAAAACGACGACGGTTGCTGTGAACTGAACGCGTTCATATTTTTTTTTTTTTTAAACCGCCCTCCAGTGCTTCACCGGTTGAATTCCGAGCATACATTTTTTGGGGGTGACTTGGGCTTGTCCATTTGGGTTCCATCACCATCGTAATTAATCTCACCACTATTTTAAAACACTATGTTTATATCACCACACATCCTGACGAAAGTTGAGAACGGGATGCCCCAAGGCAAGTGGACGACGTGACGTAACGGCAGTCAGATGACTTTGTCCCTTTCTTTATTCCTTCCTTTCTCGAGGAGAGCTGTGTCTCCCCCCCCCCCCTTTACCGTGCCTTGGTGGCACTTGGAGAAACTTTTCACAGAACAAGAGCATCGCGTCGGGACTGGAGCGGTCTCGAAATAGCGGCGAAGCAAACGGCGCATTCCCAGCTTGATTCGCAATTTCAGAAGTTTATTTTGGCAGTATTTCCCCCCTTTAGAAACTTATGGGAGTTGGCTTACGAAATATATTGCCCCCGTGCTACCAACGTGAGGTTTTCGTGGAAGCGTGTCTTCTTTTTTTTTTTTTGGAAAATCCCTCAATTTTTTCTTCTATTTTTTTTTTATTTTTTAGTCACAGAACATGAATTAAATTACTCAGTTCTCGAAACTTCGTCAAAACCCCTCCCCATGTATCGCACATACCGCTGGGAACCGATGGAATCTCGTTGTTGCTGATCGACGAATGTGACAACCTCTCCTATCACGCATCAGCTTTTCTTCTCCAGTCTGTAGCACTGACACTTTCCTGCGTTTCTGACTGGGTCAGCTTTCATTTCCACCCGTGTTCCGCTCATTTTGCTTTAACAGCGTCACTGTTTTTTTTTTGTTAATTGAACAGTACCCAGCTCCTTATTAGCTGTAAAATGTCAGCAGTTGTGTATTCTGTAGAAGACTAATTTTTACGTATCAAGCCACGCGGTGTACAATTACACCCGCACTCTGAGGTCATGTGACGCAATGGAACACATTATGCGGATCAGTGAGCCAGGTTTACGAATACCTCAACTGTTAATTGCACTTTGTAAAATAAATAAATATTTTATATCTATTATATTTCAGTTTTATTTAAGACATTATGTATTTTACTTTATGCAGCCTTAAAATTGTTATCTCTTTAAATACAAGAAACATAACGTGTTGAACCTCGGCAAAATTAGAAAGCCAACATGGCGGGGTGATAGTGACCGGCATGCTAGCTGCAAGGAATCTCATTCAATGATAGAATTTGTTTGTGAAATATGCGTGAATTTGATATGTACTCTGTGCTATAGTACAAGGACATAAACTTTAACAATAATCGATATGCTTTTCTTCACTTTACCATCGTTATATCAGCTAAATAAAATGTCACAAAGCCCTATAAATATATCGCAGGGATGTTACTACACAAGATTTAAGAAAAAAAAATGAATTCCCAGCTTCTTCATTCAGATTTTATACATATTTTGACTTTCTATTGTGTACCCATATAGAGGCATAGCATTTAAACACAAAGTTAAAGAATGACACACATCATTTATTGTAAAATTAAAAAAAAAAAACCCGTGGTAAAACTGCCTTCATGTTGGTCAAGTTGGCGATATTGTAGCACAGTTATGGAAGAAAGAACACGGAGATACAATAACACTGAGTGACCACTCCGCACTAGTTCTTACAGTGAACTTTACCATTATGATCAGATTAAACATTGCATATATAATTAGTCTACGCTAGTTACTTATAATATAGTATCTATTCTTAATATTGTCATGACCTAGTGACGATCAATAATTACTTTTTGTTTAAATATATTATGCATTTTAAATTTGTAATTTTTAGTTAGACTATATATCATATTTTTATTTTTGACGTGACAACGTCTAATAAATCGATGAACACCGGCAGCACGCACGAAAAAGGATGACTCATTGTCCCGTTACGCACATTTTACCGTTACGCTGATTGTACGCTTGCGTCGCATCTATCTCTCTTCCACTCGATTGGAACAACCATCGATTTGACTTTTTCCAGGCACATTAAACTTGAAACACTCCCATTAGTTTCCTACTTTTCCTATCATCGTCCTATCCTTAAAAGAATAACACAGATTGAAAGAAGTTAAATAGCAAACATGTATAAAAGTTATAGTTAAAATAATCTATTCGTTAAAGTAATAAACATTTTTGAATTAATGAGTGCAAATAAAAGTAAATTTATCAATTAAATTGTAGATTTCATTACACTCCTTCTTTGTATCCATATAAAATAGTGATAATTAAATAAAAATGATTCAATTTTATTCATAGAAGTATGCAATCATTTCATCAATGTTTTGTTATGACGTTGTCACGTTAAACTATCGTCCGTAAACCGACTTTACAGACAACCAATTTTTTTTTGTTTTTGGAAAAACTAAAAGTTTAAAATGAAATTTACAGAACAACTATATAGTTTGTAACTCTGCGGCTCTGTGCTTCGTCACTCGACTAAACCCGTCACTACCTCGGTGGTGGGTTGGGGGGGAGGGCGGTGTCGGGGGGGGGGGGGGGAAGTCTCATCTGAGTAACTTATCGCTCTCAGCCTTCCTCCGTCAGACGATGCTCTCCCTGTTGTTAAACTTCCTGCGGTGCACGAGGCACTGGTCCGCTTTAAACTACACAGTTTTCGGCGTCGCTCGCAATATTGGGACCACTCCCGCTGTTAGCAGCGAACTTAAAAAGACGTTTTCACGCCGGTAACGTATTTGATGTGTAAACATCTTAGCTCTCGGTAGGAGTAATTTCCTGAAAATGGAACGGAAGTCGACGGACCGTCTTCAAAATAGGCCTGTTGTTTTGGCCTGTAGAACAGTGTCCCATTTGCAGATTTACGGCAGTGTAGATGCACTTTGTGTGTTGGCTCATATGTTGTCAGCTTCGTACTGACATATTGACAGACCTTGCCAGTATCTTTCAGGGGTTTTAATTTTTTTTCAGAATTTTTTTCTAATTTTTTTTTTGTTTCCTGAAATCTGTGACTTTGGCAGGTGCGACTAGAAATTCCTCAGGCTTAATCTCTGGAAATAATTCTCCTGTCTCGGATCTAGACAGCCTATTCAGGTAGTCGACTACTGTATCTTTCAACACCTTTGATGTGGCAATTGTCAACATCAAACTCTTACAAGAGTAAATACCATCTGGTAAGCTGATTGCCAAAAACTTTGCCTACCTTAAGGCATGTGAGAGCCTGGTGGATGAACGGTAATGTGCCACAAAGATGGCGGACTCGCGTGTAGCAACATGAACCCGCATATAGTAACTTCCGTATACATTAGGGGACATACCGCGGCGTATTGGTGTGCCGAAATGAACCTTTATGATACTGAATTTACCCTGGAATGTATTTGGTAAATTAAAAAATAGTCATAGTAAAAAAGTAATTTTGAGTTTAAAAAAAACCGCAAAAAAACTGGCATTTAAATGATTATAATACACATCTTCCTTCTGTATTCCCAAGTGGCTTACAAGTACAGCGGCAGAGCGCGAGTTTGGTAACCTCAAGGGGCGTGGTTTGAATCTCGTCACTGGAAATATTCTACTCTTTTTAATATCATTATAACATACTAATATAACATAATATTAATGTTGAAACAGCTCAATAACTTTAAGGTTTGCTTGTAGGAAGTATTTACAGACTTATTTCAATCGTTAAAGCAAAAACAATTGTACAAACATATACTTAGTGTTATAATATATGTTTTAAATTGTTTCGCGTTAATATTTTAGTAATACCACTTCCAACGTGTGCAGAAATTTCAAAGTAAATTTTTTTTTTTTTTTTTTTGAATTTCAACAATATGGGCAAAATTTTAAGAAAATTACTTGTCGAAAGTTAGTTCCAAAGCTGGATTTTTATCGTAGTCAGTTAAAATAGTTTTAAATATATTTTTTTGTGCTACTAATTGCTATCTGTGTTTGATGGTGGCAAGCAACGTTCACGATTCAGGCAGCGAATTCTAGCGGCGGGCGCGGAAAGTACGTGAGTGATACGCATCCATACATTTTGATAATTTAAAAAAGATAATTTTATTTATCAGTTTATACATCACGCTCGACATTATTTTATAAAGAATTTTTTAAGTTTTAATTTCGTGTCCGAGTTTCGTATCATAGGTTTATTTGCAGCATGATTAACGTGAGCACATGCATTTGCTCTTTACCGAGGCTAGATGTTTACTCAACACTCGCGAGTGCTGAAAGACTCGCCCACAATAATTTTTTTTTACCTTATCTACATTTATGTGAGAAAAAGAACTCAAAATTAAATTTTGAGTTGAGTCGTTAAATGTGTTACAAACTATGTAGTTATTCTGTAGTATTTATTATCTTTGAAAGATTTGTGCAATGGGAGTGCATGACTTGATGTAAGCTGTTGTGCTGGCTTGTTTCTGTTTTGGAAAACTATTGTGTTAGTTTCGTATTTTCGTTTTGTTGTGTTTTCGTCTCGTTTTAAACTGTTGTGCTGAATTTTTTGGGGTTCAAGTTATCATTTGTGGTTTTTTTTTTTCGTTCTCTCAGTCCATTTTTTTTGTTGACCATATTCCTGTTATGGAATATTATGTGGTGTAACCTATACATCCTTATGAAAACAACCATTTTTACTTATTTTGTGTATTTTTTGTCTTTTGGTATTTTGTAGTTTTCTTCTACAGACATACATGTGCTTAGCAATGGCGTATGTCCAAAAGCTTACATCAAGTTATTCTGTAGTAGTTCCGTAAATTTAAGTTTCTAATTATAGTTTTTCAAAATAAATTATATAGTGCGATTAAAAAATGATAAATACAAAATATATAATATATTTTAACAAAAGATTAAATTATTGATTGTCACTAGGTCATATAATATTAAGGATAGCTACTTACATTATTATTAACTACCGTAGACTAATTATATACCTATATACAATGTTTAATCTGATCATACTAGTAAACTTCACTGTAATTTTTACGGTGAACTTAAAATTTTGCACTGAGAAATACTCTCTAACCAAACTTGTATCAAGAGCCTCCAAATAAAATCTTTTTTACAATTGTTTTCGTAACTTCCGTTGTCAAAATTGAAACTACAGAATGTAACCTTTTATCTTTGTTAAAAGACAGTTAAGTTTCAATACCCAAATCGCGAATAGTTTTTTGTGAGCTAAGTAAGTAATAACATTAAATTCTCCATTGTTCAGACTTAAAAAATCGGGGAAGGGGTAATCAGTGTCATTATTAGCATTTTTTTTAAGTATATCAGACAAATAAGAAAAATAAAAACACGCAATATTGAAAAAGAGAGAAAATGCAAAATTTATGGTAAAATGAAACATACATAATTATACTGTCTCAATCCAGGCCTTGCCAATAGCATGAAAATAAAAAAAAATTTCAAAGCAGTCGTGAGGACTGCCGACAGAAGTGAAAACGTTTTCGCAATTTTTACGAAAACATATTATCACACAACAAATTAGTTTTATCACGTTAGTAAAATAACTCCTAAATTACTATTAAATACGCATTGCATAGTAATTGTAGGTATTTAAAAAATAAATAATGATGTTCTTAATTTTTAGGTTATATTGCTACTAAGACTTCGTTTTCTTCGTTATTCAAACTATATATCTATATGAGAATATTAATATACTTTATACTCATTTTTACTGCACAGTAAACATTTACTTAAGATTTAAAAGCGCAATAAGTTATACTAATAGGAACAGATATAGTGTTATCGTTAACACGTCACGTGACCATGTCGACGACGACTTACATGAATTTACTCCCTATCCAAACTTTCCCATAGAAGTTTTCACTTCAAAAAACTTCATAAAAAGCTGTAAAGAAAGCCTGTTAAAAAAAGTTTTCTTTTTACTACTTCAAAACTTCAAGACAGTTTTATTTAAGAGAGAGACAAAAAGTACACGATAAGATTCTTAAGCGAAGGAAACATTAAACGCTCAAAAAGCCGGAACCCATGAAACACTAAGTACTGCTAAACAAGAGCGCACCTTTCAGCCCTTATTTTGAAAATTGCGCATTCCGTTTAGGCTATTAAAAAAGTGTTGGAAAAGGGGGGGGGGGGGGGGGGGAGGAATTATCTAACGTATTGGAACCGGATTTCTGGGAGTTGTGAACAAAAAAAAAGAGTCAAAATCCTCTTTCAGATACGTTCAACGGACGAGATTAGCCAATGGAAAAAAAAAGGACGCCAATTTATTGATGTATAACATCTCAGCTCTCTGCATAAGACATTTGGAAGGAGTAATTTCGTGAATGGAAGTCGTATGGTTTAAGTACGGTGCTACCATCTGTGTCGGATGGCGCAAACTGAAGTTCACAAAGCCAAAGGACAACTTTAAAGTATTAAATTTTTAACTAAGGCTAGTAAGATAGGCCGCACTTTTAGTAAAATTACTTGTTGAAAATCAGGTCCAAAGCAGGAGTTTAGTATTTTTCAAAGTTTTTTTTTTCCCCGAGTTTATCGGAGCCGTTTCATTATATAGTTTAAAACTCCGGCCTGATAATTAAATGATAGAATAGTTGACGTAGCTACTTTGGCAGCGAATTCTAGTGGCGGGTGCAAAGACTACGTGTGCATCGCGTCCAGAAATGTAGCTGAAAACACAATTTGCGTATATTTATCACGCTGGGTATTATTTTCAAGAACTGTACGTTAAATTTCGGGTCCGAGTGTATTACAAGTGTATCTAAAACACGAGAACACAGGAATTCGCTCGACATCGAGTTGTGATGTCGCGCATCTCTCTCTCCTTTATTTGTGCACAAGTGTGTGGAGATTTGTTCTGTTTTATGAAGTAATTATGGATGAAACCAGTCTCCAGACCTCACCCATAGCAGAACACCCTCCCTACATAAACCCCCCCCCCCCAAAAAAAAAATTAAATTCTGGACCTGGAAAATATGGTACGATCCGACAAGGAGCGGCATTGTCTTCGACAATGGAGCACTGGAAGTCCAAAAAATAATATATGTGCGTTTTAATAATTTGATGGTAACGCTCAACCGTTGTTCGTTCGTTGTGTTTTTTTTATCGTCGTCCCCGCCCACTGGACAACGCCATGGGAACCGGAAGAATCACGGCAGTCGACAGCGGAAGCCCGCCAACCACAGGCGAGTTGAGGTTGGGAATCCCCTAGCGCCATTGGCCGCCGAGCCCGAAATCACGCAGTCGGTTATCTCCTGGACGGCTTGCCGGAGCGAATTCCGGAAGGACCGACATTAAATTATTTTCCCTTAACAATACGGAAACCTTATTGTCGTGGGGCTACCATGTCTGCCCGCCTGTTACGTCACAGACTTTCAGCCGGTTATCGGGATGACATAAAAAAAAATTGTTCGTATGGAATTCTATGTCCATCCAACGCTGAAATTCTTGTTTTAACTGGACACGATTTTGTACTCGAGTCATGTGGCAATGAAAAAAAAAATATTATTAGTACCAACATTAATTTAGGCAAACAAAAGAATCCTTAAATGCCACAGATAATTCCGTAACAGGTATTATACAGAGGGAAAAAGAAAATATCACCTCACATATGAACACAGTGGTAACAAGTACAGAAAATACAAAACGAGAACATCTTCGGTCAACATAGGGACAAAAAAGACGGAACCAACGATGATACAAAAAAAAAACGGATTATGCAAACAACACAATGGCAACACGGTGACTCGCAGGGGAACACGGTGATGAAACTAAACAGATATTCTGGACGGCACAACGAAGATGGCACAGACACTGATAGTGCGAGATTATTATCCTTTTTTACTTGTTTGCTCGAGTTCCTGGGGCTGCACTCTAGATGAGTGCCGACCAGAGACTCGGCATGCTTGATATGGAGTATGTGGTCCACCTGACCTTTTTACCCTGCCTCGGGGGTGCGTATTGACTAATGCTAACAATTTTGTGCTGTCCACAATATCTAGCCATGCTGACGTAGTGAGCGACGGAGACAGCTCTGGTTACCAGCCTAGACAGCTGTAAGAGGTTGGATAGGCCTCCACCGGACCGTGGGTTTCTCTGGGTGATTGAGGAGTCCCAGCGTGAGGCGGGAGACTGGGGTAGGCGCCAGAAGTGATGACAACTCCAGAGGGCTAAGGGAGCATCCAACTTGCTGGTGAGCTGAGTGGAGTAGGGGGCCAGAGGTGGTACATATGCTGGGATGGGTAGCCTCAGCCCCTGTGTATAGCCAAAGCTCTAACGCCCTTCCTGGTTGCGTATGCGGCGTGATCCGCATCCACGCCCATGGGGGCCCCAGGGCGGTAGGGCCATTAGGCTAAGAGCGCTGGGTCAACAAAGAAAAAGGGGGGGGGGGAACCCCCTTGCACAAAGTAATGTCCACAATATCTGTGCGTCACTGTATTGCCACTGTATTGCTATGTTGTCCGAAGTGGTTGTCGTTTTGTATTTTCTGTACTTGTTTACACTGTCTCTTCATTCTCAAGCCCACTGTGTTCGTATGTGAGGTGATATTATTTTTTTTCTCTGTATAATACCTGCCACGGAATTATCTGTGTTGTTTTACACATTCGTACATTTGACATCGGCCGATTTCGGCCCGTTTTTCTATGTGTTTATGAATTCATCTTTTCTTGTCCATTATTATTATTTCTCAGTGAAAAACCTCGATGGCGCATGTCCATAATAACGTTCTAAATCAATCTTCCGCATTGCAAGAATCATTGAAGTTACACAAATACACGCGTAGTTTTCCCGCCTGGGGAAGGGTCTACATGTTTGGAATATGGCTGACACTCGCAGGATTTGACTGCCCTACCAGAACAGACCTGGAGAATGCGTGAGATGAGATAGGGTGTGGAGCAGTGATGGAATGAATTGGTGGTAGGAAACGTGAGTACCCAGAGAAAACCCACAGGCTACGGCAACTTGCGGGAATCGAACCCTGTGGTCGCCTTGTTGGGAGGCGAGTGTTCTAACAACTCAAAACACCGCGCGCCTTTTGCAAAAATCATTAAAAGAACGTATTTACTCAAGTGTTGTCACTAACAATTATGTTTCAGAAATATCTTACAACCAGTGGTTGTGGAATTGGTCCAACAAATAATTTTAAAGACACTCATTGCTCAGTCCCAAAACACATTCTTTATTATTTGCAATGAATAAAAACGTCCAGCTACAACTTCAAAGGTGTATACCATCCTTCGGAAGCACTATAGACCAATAACTTTATAACCTTTACAACCTTTGCTTTTCTTCTTGCTGAACCTGCATACAAAGTTTGATTGGTCTAATCCTGACTGATCCTGTATAGACTATATATAGCACTAGTTTCCGAAACAGTCACCTTCTAAATAATTTTCTTGCTCACACCTCCTCGCTACAGTAGAAGCAGTTTAGAAAAAAAAGTTACTACACATTCCCTCGTGCAAAATTGATGTAATCGAGCCCTGGGATTGCTGTGAGGACGGGAAAGAAAGAAAAAACGCTTCGCCTTACGGGAGATAACCATAGGTAAGGCCCACGTCCGTTCTGGCTACGAAACTTCTCACTCGGACAAATATTATTTTCCGCCCCCTTAATTTTTTTTTCTCTCTCTCTCTCCCGCCTTTCCTTTCCATTTCCCTTTGTTCGGACCGCGCGAAGGAAGAAAGCAGAGATCTCGCATGCGCGATAATACGGACGGCGTAAATTAATAAAGCCCTTTCGAGTGGAATCCGCGAGTGGAAACTTGCTGAAAATTTAATTTACCCGGGAGGAGAGAGAGAGAGAGAAGAAGAGAGAAAGAGAGAGAGAGAGATAAAGCGGGGAGAGATAGCTAGAAGGCAAAGCTGCCGAACGGATTATGTTTCCACAGGCGCCTCCAATATTCCTTCGCCGACTGAAGGAGGATTGCGCCCTAGGGGGGAAAGCAGGAGGGGGGGGGGGGGGTGAAACCAAGAAGGCGGAGGGTGTAGTTGGAAGGGAAAAGGAGGGGGGGGGGGGGGAGCTTAAATGCCAAGGAAGTTGCGAGAAGCTTTGAGACAAGGGGGGAAAAAATAAAATAAAATTACCAGCCGCTTCTCGCGGCTCCGTGGAGGATGCATTAGCGGGCGTTGAAGGCTTCGGCAACAACCTGGCACGACAGATCCGGCGGTGAGCTCCACTTCAACTGCTTGCGCTTTTTTCCCCGTGACGATTCTGAGAACTGCGACGAGGCTGGCATCGCCCGGTCAGGGGCAAGGTTCCGAACAGTCGCGCAGATCCGAGAAGCAAACACCAACGTTGCACGACCGAGAAATGAAGATGCCTTGTTTTTTTTTTTGACGTGACAACGTCTAATAAATCGATTAACGCCGGCTGCACGCACGAAAAAGTGTCCCGTTACGCACATTGTCCCGTTACGCCGTGTCCCGTTACGCTCATTGTATGCTTGCGCCGCATCTATCTCTCTTCCACTCGATTGGAACAACCATCGATTTGACTTTTTCGAGGCACATTAAACTTGAAACACTCCCATTCGTTTCCTAATTTTCCTTTCATCGTCCTATTCTTAACAGAATAACACAGATTGGAAGAATTTAAATAGCAAACATGTATAAAAGTTATAGTTAAAATTAGTTAAAATGTGTATGTATATTTGTTTTTGCTCAAACAACTGAAATAAGTCTGTTAATACTGCCTACAAGCAAAAATCAGACTTTATTGAGCTGATTCAACATTTAAGATTTAACAGTAACAGTAAAAATTTATAACCGACAAATAATTGACGCCATGTTGGATAAAATAATTTCATGATTAAATTTTCAAGTTTAATGTGCCTCGAAAAAGTCAAATCCATGGTTGTTCCAATCGAGTGGAAGAGAGATAGATGAGCGTAACGGGACAATGTGCGTAACGGGACACTTTTTCGTGCGTGCAGCCGGCGTTCATCGTTTTATTAGACGTCACGTCAAAAAAAGTTATTAGCAGAGAAAATTGTGATAGAAAACTCAAGGCGACGTCGATCCGCCATTTTGTTGGTCCTCTTTTAAGTGACCCGCCTACCCGTGCACACATACGCTGTGTAGAGCTTCAGAAGAAAAAACTGCTTAAGATATCCATTTAAGGCTAGTGAGTAGTTATGGTTCCGTATATAGATTTTTTAAATTCAAATTTTAAAACAGTGAAAACATATAAAACGTTTAGAATGTTCAGAAAATAATTTTGGCATTAAAACTCGTTACAGATTCTTGAAAGCACTCAAGGGACTTGCATTGCAATTCTATCTTCATTTCTCCGCCACATAATGTTATGTTTACCGCTCAAATATCATAGTTGCCATACGCAAGATGAGAGCATGGAGATTATTGGAGAGCTAAGTATAATTTTTGTGTTCGTTATTTTCTTTTAATGGCCAGTATTTTTATTTTTTCTAAGTTTAATATGGTTGCTGTTGTACAAGGTTACTTGTAAATTCCACTAATGTTTTCTGACACCTTTTTCCTTGGTCGTTTGTGTGTGATGCATCTGGTTAAATAAAGTAAATATTAGTTTTGTTTTGTGCACATAATGATCTGTACTTATTTGCACTTTCTGCACCTTCTATGCTGTTTACTTGATGGCCATATTTGTTTCAGAGTAGTAAACGTAACTTAACTCTCCAAAACCTTGAAATTGTTTGTAATTGTATATTGTGTTATTTTTCAGATATTTAAGAACTTATCGCTCAAAAACTTTTGTTATAAATTAACTTGAGATATATATTTAACAGTTGAGAATATTTTTGAAATAATTTTGTGTGATTAAAAACAAAATATATAATAACTTCATTTTACCTGAAAATGGCGATTAGATCAGATTGATTATTTTTGTTTTGTTCATGGAAATTTTGTCTTTTTCATATATTTGTTTGATATTTACACTTCAATAAATTAATAAAATTTCATTTTTTGTATTGTTAATGTACTGACATCTTCTAAATTTTTCAGCATTTCTGTTATTTTCTCTGATTTTAATTTAATATGCAGGTTAGGCCCCATCTGGGCAAGCAGGTGTTTACCTTGTGAGTTGGTAAAAGAGTTGGTGCTTGCAGCAAGTGTTTGGGACCAGATTAGAGGCTTCGCCTACCTGGGCACACATGCGATATGTAGAGCTTCAGAATAAACCCCTCTGATTTAACAACTGATTGATAGACATTTGTTTAAAAGCATTTAAGAATATGTTAGGTCGGAATGACAGTACTGTTTACGAATGTAGTCTTTAAACTGTGTTTATTGGAGAATGAAAATACAAAAAGAAAACAACAGATAATGTTTCGGTATGATTTCTTCCACAATGTACCTGCAGTTTGTTCGTTGACGTAGCAAACACAGGAGGAAGTAGTAAATTTAATTTATTTTGAATGGTTTGAGATATTAAGTTAGTAAATGTTAAATGACCATTATATGAGGGCGGTTGACCATAAGATACAATTAAACTTTTTTAAAACATCGATTGGTAAAAACAATAATTGCGACATTATAATGAACTGCACGACAAAATCTTTATTTGTTAAAAAATATATATTAACGAAAACAAACATACTTTATTGTCTGTGATATGGTACGTATAAAAATATAACAGTCTTGGTAAATAAGTAAAGAAACCCTTCCAAACGAATTAGTATCATAAGCTTTAGCACAACCAATTTCGTGCTTTTATTTGGTATTACACTTTGTTTAAATTTATAATTCAGAACAAAGTAAATAATTCAATTTATCATTGTCACTATTCAAAGTTTCAAAAATATATAAACTATTAGTCATGCTAAACAGAATGCCAAAAAAAAAACCATTTTGTTGCTTTGCGTCTACTTTAATTCATGAAGTATTTATAAAAATTATAAAATGCTTCAACATTTAATCTGATAAGCAAATAATTACTACTACCTTATATAACAAAAGTACGAATAGAATAATACTAGGGTTCTCCGCAGATCAACATAAGTTAATGTTCTTAGAAAATTGCCCATATTCCGACTTAAAGAGTAATGTGTTCCGCTACGAACAGAGCGAACACACACATGTAAGGAACACAGTGATTTTTTAAAACTAAAGCTTTCGATGTTTTTTTTATTGCTACTCTAAAATATTTCTTATCGCGTCTGTTTCAAAGTAATTTAACTCATTAACTGTTAATTTACGAAGATTCCTGGATAATTTGTATCTAGAGATGGTAGTGGAAAAACTTTGAGGAAAATGTTCTTATGTTATTCATTACCAATATAGATTTACATGATTAAAGATAGATCAATATATTTGAAACACGCATTTATTTTCTGCATATTGGTAGTTAATATTTAAACTAAAACTGTTTCCATCAATTGGTAAAACGTTAGCAAGGGTCTCAACCAGCTCTCTAATATTGTCACGTGCACCTTCAGAGGGGGGAGAGAATCGTAGCTCTTTACATAGAAACAACTCGCTTGGCATCAACTAGTCTTAACTTCATAAAATACTTTACTGTACCTAGGATCATAGGTTCGTCATCCCGTACAGGATGTCTGGTGAGAGCTGAACTAAGGAGATTTTGCAAAATAACATAATACTTAATTAAAATTATTTTATTCTTAAAGTCAAATACTCAACATCATTTTAAAGAACATTTAAATAGCGGGATTACAATTTAAAACAATAATCTCTTTACTTCCTTAACGATTGAACGACCTTACAAGAGAGAGAATGAGAGAACTTCACTAAACACTTCCCTAGTCCTTCCGAATACCTCAAATCATAATTAATACTTAAAATTAAAACAAAGATAAGTCCATACTCACATTTTCCGAAAAGCCTTTCTTGATCGATTACTTTAAAAAAATAACGTAGGGGCCTCTCCTGCCCTTGAAATCCCGAACGAACATTACATTTTAAAAACTATGACGCGTGACCCCTGACGAGGGCCATAGCCTCCGCCCGAAAGCTTGACGACTACATTATGACCTAACTTAAATTAAACGACTCGTGGCCTCTGGCGTCGACCATTGCCTCCGCCCGAAAGCTTGAAGATGACTACATTATGACCTAACTTAAATTAAACGACTCGTGGCCTCTGGCGTCGGCCATAGCTTCCGCCCGAAAGCTTGAATTCCTACATCACGAACGAACTAACAACTCGTGACCACAGGTGAGACGCATAGCCTCCGCCTGAGTGAGCCTGAATTCCTACATCACGAACGAACTAACAACTCGTGACCACAGGTGAGACGCATAGCCTCCGCCTGAGTGAGCCCCGAGTCACCAATCACTTGCGCTTAAATTCGCGCGCCCTGCCGCGCCTACCATAACAAAAGCTCGTTATTGAAGTCAAATTTACTAAACAACTAACTAGAACATCTGGGAAGACTACCCCCCCTCTACCCCAATGTGCAGGCCACACCGCGCGGCTTGTTACGACAGCGCGCCCCAGTAACTGCGGCCCGTGGCTGCGCCAGCGTGCGGCCAAACAAACAAACAAAATTCTGCAAGCCCGCAGCGCGCCGCGCCGGCCCCGTGCCCCAATTACTTGGTCACGCCACTTGCGCTGACGAGTGAACAGAGCAGCCAGCCCAGAGTCCCGTCAGTAAAGTCCCTAAATTTGATTTCAACAACCCTGCAAAATTTCAACCCGCGACATAACCCTCCCCTCACAGAGCTCGAGCCCCATCGAGCTACCTCAAAATTACAAATTGTCTTTTTCCATTAAACCATAACTATAAATTCCTCATTTCACAAAAATAATAATTTTCTTAGTTCCTTGCTGTCTGAACATACATCTAGATTCTGCATAAGATTTATTTTAAAACAACAAGTATTCATAAAATTAAATGTAAAACTTTTATCTGGTTTGTTCTCACAGGAACCTTCAGAGGCTCGAGTTCTCAATTCTAAAAAAATTGTTCTGTTAGTGAAGCTCTCTTTACAAATTAAATTACTGTTCTTAGTTTCTCAGTATTCGTTAAACAATGTGCAAATTCTTGATAATTATTATTTTTTTTTTTTTCAGTTTCCGTTTATTACCATACTTCTTTCGTTCTTCAAAAAAAATTAAGTGTCCTTACAGTGTTTCAATTAATTAAACTCTTATCTCGTGAAGGTTGGTGCAACTCCTCGAAGTCAGTGTTGTCGAGAAGAGTAGCTCCCTGGGCTGGCCATCAGCAAACACCACTCAACTCCAACAGCTACTGGACTGGCTTCCAGGGCAGCTCACAACTTCTCCCCACATCTGCTTCGGAGTTGTGCCATCCTCATCACGAACAGATTACAATTCTGAAACATCATCAACAGGCATTACCATCACGCCTGACAAATACAAAACTAACTACTAAACTGCAATCGATGGGCAAGGATGCAAACACACAAAAAAATAAAATTAATTAATTCAACTGCTAACATAAAGTATCCCACCCTTAGCATAATCTAATCAGGCAAATAATTTGATAGGAAAAACTTAAGGAAGGGAAACATGACCTCCAATGATTTTCCCTAACTCTTGAGTCTTGATCTTCTCTATACAGCAAATAGTCCCCACGAAGTAACTGGGTTGAAGGTCAGTTCACATGACCCACCCATAACCTCTTCTACTCTTCTTTTCTTCTGGGGGCAACCACAATGCCCACCAATCTCTCTCCATGGTGCCGAACCAGCTATCCCATGAGAGTAAACAACGTAGTCAATAGAAGCGCAGAGGGGAAACACCAATCTCTGGCTTGTCGAGTCATAAAACTGCTTTATCTTCTTCTTCTTCTTCTTCTGAGTAAAACATCTGATTAATCTTGCTTCTATTCTTCCAAACAGTAAAAGTTCATCAGGTATCTTCATGAAAGAAACATTCTAACTAATAATTCTTCATTTTTCTTCTTCTTTATTTCTGTTAGTTGTAATAGAAGGCCATGTTAGGGAGGTTATAGGGAAAAAGAGTGGCCAATTCCCACCCCATCACCCACCTAGATCATGACTAATTAACTTTTAAACTTTCTATTTCAAACAAATTAAAAAAAAAACATTTTTTTTTATTCAAACTTTTAAACTATAATTACTTTTACTTCATAACCTCAAAAGCTAATCAATAATTCTAAATGAAATTGTGATTTACTGCATCCTTGTTCCATCCGATCTGTTTGTTTATAACCTTTCTTGTAAAGTATAAAATTTTCAAACATTACTAATTCAAAAAAAAATTAAATTCTGGTGTCCTTTGAGTTACAATTAACTTTACTATTTCTTAGCTTGAAATAATTTAAGTTTTCAGAACTATTTCATTGTCTAATTCACAACACTTAAAAATCAACTCAAAACAACAAATCATCAAAATCAATAAGATCATCTGACCTACCTATCAGTACTGTGAACTTGAACTGTTCGTACACATTTATAATAAGCTATTGTATTTAAATTCCAACCTAAATAAGGTTTAAAAAAAACTACTAATCCCTCTGTAAATTAAGAAAATTAACTTTAAAAATTAAACTTAAGGTATTAGTTCTTTTTGACAGCTACCACAACTCACTAGTTCCATTACATTACTATAACCTAAAAAGTTCTGTAAATAATGTTTATAACAAAAAAAAACTCCAGTTACTGTCTTCCATAAAAAAAAATAAAACTTTACATGACCTTATTAATCTCCACTTGTAAGTCCATGGCTGCCAGCTTTCTCTTCTCTTGAATCTTCAGTCTTGGCTCTTGTTTCAGTGATCTTGTATCTTGTCTCTCGAACTCTTGTCATCTTGTAAACTGGACTGCTGCTCAGCTCATCTTAAGGAATCTGTAACAGTTTCAAAAATACATGTTAATTTAAATTACATAATTCCTGTTCTTTGGTCCTAAAAAAAAAATTGTATTATTAGTACACATTACCCTGAAACAACATTATTATTCATTGTTTATTACTTAAAAAAAATGCTTTACCATAAAATCCTTTTTTGTTCTTTTCATTAGGCCTATTTATTTTCCTTCTTAATTAAATTCTGCTTCAAATGTTAATCCTAACTTAAGACCTACCATCTATTTATTATTCATTACCTACATTATTTATGTTACCCTAAAATTCCCATAAGTTTCTAATACTTCCTATCAAAGACATTCTCTCTCAAAAAAAATTTACTTATGACTCTTAACTTAACAAACTTAAAAAAAACTTTTACACTAGACTTAACTTATTATTCATTCTTAGTTACTAAATTTCTATATGTAAACTTTAGTACTTACAAACAAAAACTGCCTATTTCTCTCTACCTCTTAATCTCTTTCAATTATTACAATAATAATGTTACCTTGCATCTTTAAACTTTCTTCTTTTCAATTAAATTAGACATCTCATAACAATAAAAATTCTGCCTATACTCTTCTTATGGGTGTACAACCCAACAACAAAATTTCAAATTCTCAAGTTTCCTTATATTTAAATTATGCAATGCACATAACCTCTGTGGTGCCTGTACCCTTTTAGGCCTACCACCTTCTCCTCTCACAGCATGACAACTCTTATTCCTCGGGGTCTGTATTCACTGTTACAAATCAAATATCTCAAAAAAAATTAAAAACAAATTTATTATTTTAAGAAAACAAAAATTTACATTGAATTTACTATGGAGCCTGGAAATCTTAATGTCTCACAGCAGCTAACATGACTAAATCCCATGGAACCCCAGGTTTACCTAACCTGTGCCCAAAAATTTAAGCATACCAGGCTTTCCCTGCACTGGTTTTACAGCATCACACACTATTTAGGGCCCCTGATCTGCCATCAGTCCCAAGGAGTTTTCCCACAACCCCTCTACACAAGCGCCTACCGCATTCCTCTCAATTGGCTATCGGTTTTACGGCATTCTTTTGGGATCCGACCATCAAGTTAGGGCTAATCGAACACTAAACCTCCATACTTCCAAACTAATGTAAATCAATTAAATTTTCTCTGTAAATTCTAAAAATCAAAAAAAATTATTCCAACATGCCAAAGAAACTTCCAAAAAAAAATTCATAATCTTATCTTCAAACCATTAAAATAAAAATAAATAGATTACTCTGTTTTCTCCTTAATAACTGTAAACTGTCAACAAATATCATGTCGTAAATTTTAACTATGCTTACTGACTCTTAATCATAAAATCTCATTTGTCCTAATTAATAAACAACCGATTTCCTTAAAATCTCACTGTATCTCTCACACTCAAACTTCACTGGCTGAATATCTCAATAAATTCAAAAACAATTATCTAAACTCTTAAAGAAACTCCTCCCCAATTATTCAAATTACTTCACCTTATTTTATTTCATTACTTAAAACACCTTACTCAAAAAAAATTAATTAATTATCTAGCTATCTTCCATTATTATTTATTTACCGAACAAAACTTTCTCCTAAATTAATTTAGTAAAATTCAATTTCACATTAGGCAAGTACACTAACTCTCTACAGCAATGTTTCTCATTTCCCTCCTTCCTAACTGAATCCAATCTTACTTAACCTCCAGGGAATTTACCTCACAAAATAACCAAAAATTTCACTGTAGTGCCTATCTGCTATAGGCCCACTACACAGGGGGCTCTAACCCCACCAACAAACTTCATTGAAATGGTACCCTATCCCATACAGGATAGCCACTTCGGTACTACCATGGGGAACTCCTGCCCCAAACTACTCACAACTCTCAGGATTCTCCTGACCCTTAATTCACGTAGCCAGCCCATCTCCTATGGGTCTGCTCTACAATCCCTACTTCCCAGGGACACAACACCTCACCTTAGGGTCCCTCGCCCTAATGAAAACATTAATTTTGTCTCTCTGTTCTTTTGGAGTTAATTCCCTCTACACACAAAATCTAGCCTTCCCAGTTTTCTCAATGCTTATCGATTTTATAGTGTACCTCCTTAATAATGTTTACAAATCCCAAAAAAATATTTTTAAAACCGAGGTAGAATTTAACTAACAAAAACATAAACAACTTACAACGAAACACTTCTAGCCTATACATCATACACTTCTTAAATTAAATTACTTACATACTGAAAGTTCCTCTTCTCCTAAAACACACTTAAATTTAAATTTATTTAACCAATAGTCTATTTTCTTATCGTTAAGTTACCGTACAGCTGATCAAAACAAGGTCACGGCCTGTCCACGTCTCCGTATGAGCCCGTGACGTCACCGAATTCCATCAGGTGCGCCAACCCTCGCTTGCGGTTCCTCCGTTCTCCGCTAGGTCTCAGCACCTCCCCGTCACGTGTTCACTCTGCCACGTCCACTGACGTGTCGTTCTGAAACAACTCTCAACATTTTTCTAATTAAAACAAAACATCACTATAAATTCTATAACTCTCTTTTACATAAACTCTCGTTTTCTCTTTAATTCCTTTCTAACGTTTATCCTTTCCTCGACTGATTTAATTCGTACGTCTCGTCTCCTACGCGCACGAAAACAAAACAAACTTCTCTTGAAAATAATTCCTATTTACGAAAAAAACTTTATTTTAAATTTTAACTCTCTTAACCTACAATCTTAAAATTAATTTCAATTAAATTAAACCACTTGCATTATCTCTATTAATCATTTAAATTATAACGTATTCTCCTCACGTAAAAATCCCTGATAAACTCAACGACTTAAAACAACTTATCACTATAAACTTTATCCTTACAAGTATCCTCAAATAAACATCTGTTACGTCAAAAAAAAAATCTCAAAGACTTCCTCCACTATAGACTAAAATTCCGTAATCCTCTCCTCAAGTAAACTCTTAATAACCTGCTATCAGAAGCTGAAACTAACTTAATAATAAACATAAAAATCTACCTCTCTCTCTCTCCAGAAATAGAACCTATCCGGCGAACTCTACCATTTCTGTCACGTGCACCTTCAGAGGGGGGAGAGAATCGTAGCTCTTTACATAGAAACAACTCGCTTGGCATCAACTAGTCTTAACTTCATAAAATACTTTACTGTACCTAGGATCATAGGTTCGTCATCCCGTACAGGATGTCTGGTGAGAGCTGAACTAAGGAGATTTTGCAAAATAACATAATACTTAATTAAAATTATTTTATTCTTAAAGTCAAATACTCAACATCATTTTAAAGAACATTTAAATAGCGGGATTACAATTTAAAACAATAATCTCTTTACTTCCTTAACGATTGAACGACCTTACAAGAGAGAGAATGAGAGAACTTCACTAAACACTTCCCTAGTCCTTCCGAATACCTCAAATCATAATTAATACTTAAAATTGAAACAAAGATAAGTCCATACTCACATTTTCCGAAAAGCCTTTCTTGATCGATTACTTTAAAAAAATAACGTAGGGGCCTCTCCTGCCCTTGAAATCCCGAACGAACATTACATTTTAAAAACTATGACGCGTGACCCCTGACGAGGGCCATAGCCTCCGCCCGAAAGCTTGACGACTACATTATGACCTAACTTAAATTAAACGACTCGTGGCCTCTGGCGTCGACCATTGCCTCCGCCCGAAAGCTTGAAGATGACTACATTATGACCTAACTTAAATTAAACGACTCGTGGCCTCTGGCGTCGGCCATAGCTTCCGCCCGAAAGCTTGAATTCCTACATCACGAACGAACTAACAACTCGTGACCACAGGTGAGACGCATAGCCTCCGCCTGAGTGAGCCTGAATTCCTACATCACGAACGAACTAACAACTCGTGACCACAGGTGAGACGCATAGCCTCCGCCTGAGTGAGCCCCGAGTCACCAATCACTTGCGCTTAAATTCGCGCGCCCTGCCGCGCCTACCATAACAAAAGCTCGTTATTGAAGTCAAATTTACTAAACAACTAACTAGAACATCTGGGAAGACTACCCCCCCTCTACCCCAATGTGCAGGCCACACCGCGCGGCTTGTTACGACAGCGCGCCCCAGTAACTGCGGCCCGTGGCTGCGCCAGCGTGCGGCCAAACAAACAAACAAAATTCTGCAAGCCCGCAGCGCGCCGCGCCGGCCCCGTGCCCCAATTACTTGGTCACGCCACTTGCGCTGACGAGTGAACAGAGCAGCCAGCCCAGAGTCCCGTCAGTAAAGTCCCTAAATTTGATTTCAACAACCCTGCAAAATTTCAACCCGCGACAATATAAAGTGAGCGATTACGTGGTAAAGAGAAACAAAATGTATGTTTTATTTGGTTTTGTTTTTATAAAAACAATAAAAAAAGAATTGTGTGTTTCTTCGAAAGTATCAATCGTTGGATTTTTTTCTTGATTTGCAGAATATTTTCCGATAAATTACAGGAAAATTTCTCTAAAAATACTTTTCCGGAAAAATAACATATCTTTTTGGAACCATCGTGTTCTCGATACATTTGAGATTATGTTTTTTTTTTTTTCAAGTTTTCCTTCCGCTTTCGTTTTTCTTTTTCACTATCGTCAACAGGCAAAACAAAAGTGGGAAAATAAACACCGCGACAGTCACTAATTTACTTTGTGCGTGTTTGGCAGTGTGGCAGCTTAAGCCTCCATCCTACCCATTTAATCCTTGTTCTTTCTACAACCACGTTTTTCCTTATTTATTCCAAAGACTTCTGGCGTAAACAAGGAGATACTCCATCACCCACTCCCCTCCCAAACCTTCTAATTAGTTGTTGTTCCATTGACCGAACAGCTAATTTGCTGTATTGTCTGAAAGGGAAGTCAACAAGAGGTTCATAATTCACTTTCTACTGCGCGGTCGCTGTTCTTTGCTTATCGAACAGGTTAGTCGATTCTCAACCTAAAAGGCATTGGCTCGATGGTAAATTTAAGACGTGCGACCTAACTCAATGGAAGTAAGAAACTAGATATTTGGTGCGTGCAATCTTTTTCATGTTAATAATTGATCTCAAAATTTATAATGGACCCCAACCTGGACATCAAAATATTTTGTTTTTTGTTTTAATGAAATTTAACGCGAATTCTTTGTTGATTTTTGCTATCATCTTTGTTTAGCACACTTATTTAACGATGGGATATTTTCGATTATTTCTAGCGAGTTCTTTTCAAGTATTAAACAAACTTCTAGCATCCGTATTTATAAAGTTACGGTTTGTCAAGCCAACCAATCACCACCCAGAGTGGCATAAACTTTAGAATAGTGATCCACTACATAGACTGATACCGCCATAACTGCAACCAATTTTACACAAAAAACTTATATTTTAGTTATACCTTCAGTATTCTAACACACTCCATTGTACGATTTTTTAAAAAAAAAAACCCCCTAGACAATATTCCTGTTAATTTCTGAAACAATTTACTTGTAAACAAGAATTACATAATGTTCTCCACCAAATGTAGGGGGAAAAAAATCTGCTTGCTAGGCACCGATTGGTTCTCTCGAAATCTGACCTCTTGACTTTAACTTTACGTTTTAGTTTTTTTGCAATTGTAAATCCAAGAGTGTTTTACTTCTAGTTGTCGAGGCCAAATGCGTGGCTATCCACATGATACAACAAGACGGTAACAATCATAAAGTAAAACCGTCACTTCACCCAAAATATTTATTTACGTATTTTTAAATCGAATTAACTGATGAATGAAATGTATTTATTATAGGCTGCTTGAAAATAATAGAATAAGTGACAAAATTACCAAAATGTAATTAAGTTAACGCTCTGCTAACGGGAAATGTCTGCTTGTGTAATCCTGGCTATGTTTCTTTTACAAAACATTAAGTTTCATAACTTCCCAATCCCTATAGTTAAAAGGATAAGTCCAAACTGTAGTCTTAAATTTTTAAGACTATGATTTTTAAAATTATTATTACGATTATTTAATGGCTCTATATAATTCTAACACGATATTCTTTTGTATTTACTATTCAGTCGATAATATTTACAACAGATAATCATTAAGTGTAATACAATTGGTGTAAATGGCAACACAAGTGTTTGCATTTATTACCACTGAGTGTATTTTTTAATTCAAACAAAGTTCTACAAATCACGCCAAAATCTGTGGCTTTCGTAGAATGATTTCATCGAAATAATTGGGGTAACAACTTTTTTTCCCCATTTATTTGTCTAATTTTTCTTTGTCCACAATAATTTAAAAGAAACTATTTTACGACAGCAACAAAGCTTGCTTTTATTGTAGACATTTGATCCATTGAAAATTATCCAGATGGACGGTATTACATCTTAAATACTTTATTATTTTGATCAAAAAAGTTGTACATTTCTAAATTTAAAAGCGCGTACCAGCCTTGGGACTTAAAAGAATAATTCATAGATACGTTTTCAATTAATCTCTTCTTAATTTACTTGCAGCTGAAGTTTGTCGGTAGAATTCTGACTAATTCTGTATGTGTGTGTATTAGACAAACAAAACATAAATTCGCCCACGGTTTCAACTGGCGAAACCTTAAAAAAGACGGGTTTGAAAATATTGTTACAAATAATACTAACAAAAATTTGCATGATCTACTTCCGCGTTAGAAGTGTAATTTAATAGCACTGTAATTTTTTTATGAAAATGAACAGAAATGTTTAAGTAAAATGAAATATTTGAAAAACCTGGGTTCGTATTCTTACCCGGGCATTTATGCTTTGTGTTGTCCCATAGTTGTCCAATAGTTAAAGTTATATCTAAACCGTTCCCTGGATATCTTTACAGTATTAACTGCACACATTATTAAGCATAATAAAGCAAAATAAAGTCTAGTTATTGAATATTCAATTATATTTTTCATGATTTAATAAAATTATGGTTGAATGAATTATAAATTAAAATTTTAAATTATGTGCCAATCTCGAAAGACATATTTTATATATGCAAAAATAACTATATTCATGTGTTGTACGGATTTAAAGCGATGAAAATCGTGCTAAGAGTCTTACGTTTCTCTGATTCTCTACTTTATTTGTAAGTACAACCTCTCCCTCTCATTTCAACAATCGAGCGCCCCACTCCAAAGCGTTGAATTTTCTGTTATGCTCTGACGAGTCATTCCCTCGACTAACCTCCCGGCCATGTTTCACTTTAATAATAATTTGCAAAAAAAAAAACCGTGCTGAACTTGGTTTACACAAAGAACATTACACATTTAAAATATAAATTAGATTAATAATAAAATAATTTGTTTATCACCGAGTGTAATCTGAACGTAATTATCCTTCGCAGTTTAACACGCCACCTGTTATAACTCATGAGAAATTTTTAATTGTTTAGGTAATTTTTGCATACGATAATTTTCACATTGTATTAAATCATCTCGAGCAACACATTATCTTTCCTCCGCGATTACTATTGTTGGTTCTTGATTGTCTAACGATCTAATCAGCGCAAACTAACTTGAACGTTATGGGTCTAAGGTGAAGCACGCTTTCGTTAGGCATTTGAAATGCAGTGTTCTGGCCGCAGCTACGAGTATTATTCATTTAGTTCTAATATATGTGACGAATGGGGAGAGCATCTACTAATACTCAAGTAACTATCCTGTCAAACTTAATAAATTGTTTGTTCTTAGTTCTTAATAGTTTTGTATATAAACAAATAAAAAATAACAATTATTATCTATTCTTCAGAATATTTATTTGCTGCGAGTAGAGATAGCTATCTTAATTATGAATTGTTGCATTTTTTAAAATATTTTTATTTTAAACAAAATAATAATGAGATTGTTGCTCTCTCACGTAAGATGAAAACTCAATGCTTGCAATTTTTATGTTTACTTGTAGTCGTCTGTATGAATAAAATAATTCCTACTTTAGTGGAGAATGATGAATTCAATACATAAGCGAAACATATTAAACTTAACAAAGTGTTTTATTTCATTGAAACAATGTAAATGAATTTTAATTGTTAAAAAATCGGGGAAATATTTTAATTAAAATATTTTAAAATATATATACATATTTACACCTTCGCATTATACTTGAAAAAGTTCCAATTCATCAGTCTACTTTCGTTTTACATTAGCATTTGTTAAAAACATTATTTTCCAAAGTTATTTTTTCCATTTGTCCTCGGAACCTCTTTTTCTTCAACTTTCCTAATCGTGAAACTCACATAATATGAAAATAATAAATATCCGCCATTGATTTGACATCAACACTTATTTTACTTAAAAGGATGTCCGACCCAAAATTCCAGGAGAAAGAAACGGCACAATATTTCCGGAAAAAAAAAAAAAAAAAATGCACACAATTCTTACGCATGTAAACTCAGAAATTACAAAATTCCTCGTCTTTTAGCCACTGGCTCAGTGAAGAGCCTTATTTCAGATTGACTCTTCCAAAAATTTAAAAACGATGTTTTAGTAAAAAAAATATATATTCGACTGATTAAAAATGTTACACAGCATCTGAACAAGCACTGGAAATAAGTAAAGATACAACAATAGAGCGGCCTTAGTTTAAAACTATTTATCTACTGATCTCTTAAACTCAGATTTTATAGCTTGAGCAGGGTAATTATTTATTTGTAAACTGTACATTTTAAGTTAAAATCGAATAAGGAAGGAAATATTTATTATGTTTTACCTGGACCACCAACACGGGAAGTAGTTAACAGAAAACATTGAATTGATTACTTCACCAAAACTAAATTCAGTTTTTAATAATCCTAAATATAAGCCAGATTAACTATATAACTAATCAACACATAATTTGCATTAATTTTTTTGTGGATAGTAAAATATTATACATAAATATTGGTAAAGTACATATATGGTAACAATTATTTTAAAGAAGTTTGGTCACTTTGAATTAATTGCTAGTTTATTACTAAATATAACTGAATTAATGAACAGAATAACTATGGAGTTCATTAAAATTGGAGATTATTCTACAAAAAAAAATACAATTATTGTTATTAACTGACACAAAGAATAAAATAATTGGTTATTGAATTGGGGAGCTCTTTAAGTCCAGAATTATCAAGATAGATTTACAATTTACTTAAGAGCCATAACAATTATTAACAGTGAATCTAAATATACTCTGTATTCAGAAAGGAAAGTTAAATTAGGTTGATGAAAATGATAGCCACAATTGCTAACATTTCAATCATAAACCTGTGTATGTATTCAATGATGGAGGCAAACTTAAGCTAAGACTTAAAATTTTAAAGTAGGGTATTGCATATGTTTTCACTTTGTTCATTATGGTATTCTGTATTATGTTATTTTTTTTGCTTGAAAAAAGCTGAACTAAATTTTTCCAGTACAAGTTTATTCTGTTTTTATGCATGGCTTTAAGAACAAAACATATTTCATTCATAATAATATACATACATATTACATTAAGGCCAAACAAAACTATTCGCAATAAATTTGGAAGAGTTAGTGAAGGTTAAAACCAATCTTTTTAGAGTAACGCCACTAAAACAAAATTACGACACAAAATAGAAGGTACTTACAAAATTATAACGTACGAAAAGACCATGCCAAGTTACACCACAGGAAATATAAGCGTTACAAAGTGTTGATACGTATGGCATAGTGCTTGGCGCTATGACAGCGGAACAATTAATGTAAATGGCCAGCTGCAAATTGTAACATTATTATAATTGTATGAGTTCATTATAATTAAAAAAACATATCCACAAGTATCAGTGAAAAAATACACTACAATGTCCAGTTCCATTAATTTCTTGTCTACACTTGTACGGGGTCGAGCCTATGTTACAATATAAGCTATGCCAAAGACCCTTTAAATTTTGAAATTTTCTTGTACAGAAAGATTTTTTTATTTTAAGTTTTTGAAACCAATATCATTTTTTTAAATATAATGTCTACTTAGGAATTAATCAAACATTCTATAAAACAACTGTGTAAGATAGTTACAGTCAATGTTATAGTAATTCAAGCAAGTTACATTCAGTGGCAGTGTTACATATGTAATGCCCTTTTTTCAGCCTTTGTGAAACCTGCATAAACCTTGACTCATTTTACCATGACGTATGAGATGGTGGTAGTTGTGAGTATTGTGGGGGTACTGGTTGGTGTAAGATGCAAGGATCCAACTCACTCCTTTGTATTCAGCATGCGAAGACCACCTAAGGCCCCAAACCAACGGATTTGTGTCACCAGACATCCTCGTTTATCCGGGCAGGTCCCCATTTGCATCCCCCATCCTCGTTTGCAGTACGGGCGGAGTTAATAAGAAGCAAGCAACTGTCCGTGTATTTCAAAGAAGAAGAAAAAGCGTTAAACTTGTTCGAAATTTATTTCGTGAGAACGATACACTGCGACAGACGTTGAGTCAACTGAATTCAAGAGTCTGTCGTTGACGAATGTGACATTTTTATTAATTTTGCATGTCTTTTTGGTATGCATTACCCTGCAGTAGTTTCTTCACTTACGTTCAGTATTTATTTTTAAATATAAATTCCTGTATCGTACACTTCTGGATAACTTCCAGGCCATGACTGTTATTATTTTCGCTTATACATACGCAGACCATAAAAAAAAGTCGTGTCACTTTTTTTTTTCTGTCAGTTGCTTCTAAAGGTCATAAATCATATGGTATCCCTACAATGGTAAGAGGTGAGGCACTTGGAACGTGGTAGAGGGAGGAAACATCTTCCAGTGTAAGGCCGCAAGGCACCGTTGAAATTGAAAGCAGGCAGGTGGCGAAGGGAAGCTCTGTTTCAATTTTTGATATGCCGAGGGATAATATGTTTACACTACCGGCTTTGCCCGGGGAGGTCGCCGTATAGTCAAGAGAAGGGAAGGGGGGGGGGGGGGGGGGGGGGGAGAGCCCTGAAGTGTTCAAACAGCAAACCAAGCTAGCTGAGTGGCGCAGGTTGGTAAGCCCTTCCCCCCCCCCTTCCCCTTTTATTTTCCCTTTCTTACTCTCCTCCTGCTGCCCTCGTTTATTTCTCCTGCTGCCGAAATTTTTGTCTCTCTCTGGTAACCTATCTCTCTCTCTCTCTCTCTCTCTGTTCTCACCCCCAGGGGTTTTTTTCTCTCTCCCTGGGTGGGCACTAGCGCACGTTCTGAATCGGGAGTCATTTCTCTAGCCATCGTATGTCCTCCATCCTCCCATCCTCCCCCCCCCTTACTCCCACACAAGGGATAGTACCGGGACGGTGGCGCAGTGTAGATTCTCCTCTTAAACCCCCCCCCCCCCCCTCCAGGGCCCTTCACAGCCGACTTGCCCCAAAAGCCACCCCCCGCCCTCCTGCCAGGCCCAATGCGACCCTCGCCCGCCGAATAATCCCCGGGTGGGATCGAGACGTCCACTCGCCGGCTGCTCCATGAGGGGGGGGGGGGGGGTGGGGGTGGGGGGGTCGCTCCGTTGGAACAGACGAGAGACCCCCCTTTTTTTTTAAATTGTTTTAGCGACGCCCTGTCGACGCGTGGGTTTTCCAAAAGCTGCGGGGTTGGCGTCAGCATCGCGGGCTCTGCTCTCGCTAACCGCAAACTTCCCCACGACCGACACTTCACAACGGTGGGTGTGTTACGTACTACGTAAATGCACCCGAACAGGCTTGTTGGGAAAAAAAATAATAGAACTAGTAAGGAGGAAACTCACGGCAAAAAAAAAAAAAAAGTTTTAAAAATTCAACGTCGTTGGTTATAATTTTTGAAATAATGAACGCGGGCTTTCACGGCAATTGTCTGAAGTAGCTCGGCTTCTGGGTTGTAGCCGCGTCCTTGGCGAATAATTCACAAATTATTCGCCAAGGACGCGGCTACAAACCCAGAAGCCAAGCTACTATCTGTCTGAAAGCTTCGTGTGTACTAACCTGCAGTATGTTTTGTATATTACTCTGCTTGAAATTAAAATTAGCATCGTTGTTCGCCAAATGACAGGCCTGGCGAAACTTTGAAATGATTTAGAGTAATAAAATGGTTCATCTTAACCTCTGTTATTTCTGTAACACGCATTAAAAAAAAGGAATGGACATTAATGGCACCTACATGTAAGCTCGTATTTTTACAAAATGCTAACGTTTTAGAACGCCAGTTATTATTTTCAATTTAAATGTTTAAAAAATGTATAAATTTTAATGCATTAACAAGCAAGAAATGTTTTTAATAATATCTTATCAAAATTGTCGGGGAATAATTATGTCAGTGATCAGACACAAAAATTCTAATAAAATTAACTGAATTATGTGTGCTTAGTCTTAACCTTAGAATTACTAATGTGCAAGTAAATTAGTGCTGATATGGCATGTTTCTAAAAGTCATAAAACTTCGTTCGAGAAGACAAAACTAACACACTGGTAGCAACAAAGTTTGTATTATAGACATTTGCACAAGTTTGGGGTCATTTTCTCTTATTTTTGTGTTAAATAGCTATTAAATAATAAAACCACAATAGAAACGTGGGAAATATCGGAAAACTACTGAGTGCTTATAAATTATAATTTATAGTGGAAGCTGGGCTTGAATCATCTTAGATTACTCTATCACCGAAGACTGTTTTGCAATATATTTTTGTTTAACTATTTTATTTTAATAGAGAAGAAGATAAGTGCAGAATTATTATTGCACTTGTTACACCTGCCAAGTGGCTGGGTAATTATATTGCAAACTATCTTTTTAAACGTTATATCATAGTTTAAACAACACAATTTTTAGTTGAACAATTAAAAAAAAATATTATAACGGAACATCTTATCTTCACAAACATTTAATACCATACACTTTTTTGAAGAAAAAAAGATTTTGAACATTAAAACAATAAACATTATTATCTTTTTTATGTGCTACAAACTATCTAAACTTTTCCCTAGCTATTACAATGTTCAAGTCTGTTACAGAATTCGGAAACTAAAAGAGTGAGAAAGCTTTGACAGAAAGATCGATGATATTTAAATACATAATTGGTTGTTATCAGCATTATGTTTTCGTATTTAGGTTATTTGAAATACCCCGAGAAAACAAATACTCATCGCATATCATTTAAATGTGTGAGCAAAAAAAAAATTTTTTTGTTCATCTGAGATTTTATTTCTGATTTCCTTGTTATATTTTCTTCAAGAATCGTAGTTTATTTTTACTTTTAATCCACTGAAATATCTTGTACCTATGGCACGAAAAATCTCAAAATGGTGAAAACAGCAATCAAAAGGGCTATGAATTTTATCTTCTCAATAATTCATAACTTTTTATTGTTTTATCGTGATATTAATAAACGTTATTCCCTGTACGAAAACAACCATTGATTTTCTCTAGGGTTTCTCATGGTATTAAACTCTACGCGCATACACTGCTTGTCTCGTAAATCTGAAATCAAACAGTCTCGAATACGGAACGGTCTATCAAAAGTTCAATATCGGGGTTTAGTTGACATTCGCGGGAATATCGAGCTTGTAGCTTAATAAGCTGCAATCGGCAACCCTCTGGGATTCTGTCGATACGTCACATCGGGATAAAGAAAATTAAATTGCATTTCGTGGAAAACATTTTCACAGTGGTATTTGAGCCCTTTTTTTTCTCCCCCTTTATTAAAAAAAAAATATGTTTCTGAACAAAAATTGTGAAGTCATTTCTGTTATAAATTGAAGATTTGTTGGTACTAGCGTTTTTTTTTTTGTTTGGAAAGAATTGTACACCTAAAATATTTGTTTCAGCGAAGTCTATCTGAGCGCGTGTAGTATTATTGAACTTTTAATTGAGTTGGGAAGTTTGGTCGCTTGGTTAGAGCCCGTTGAAAAATAGTCCACGATTTTCAGTTCGCTTAAAAAGAAGTATAAATAAACAATAAAAATAATGGCGCGTGAAGAAATACCACAACTCCCTAAAAATATTTCGTTGTTTTTCGCAATTTATAATTGAGAGACCATGCACCTGCCAAGGTTCCAATGGAAAATAACCAATGTGAACATTATAACATTGTTTAGTGTTTATTTTGTAAAATGAGTATATTCGACTAACAATTACTACGTTTGAAAATAACTAAGATGAAATATTTTACTGTATTCTTTTCTTTTGTTGGAAAAGGCAAACAATTAGTTATAAATACATTCAGGTCTTATGTTACCACTAAATATGAAACAACCATAAATTAAAGCTAATTATTTAGTTTTAAGGGATACGTCTCATTTTAGTTCCTTATTTTTTATATTTATGTCTGACGTAATTAAACGTGTAGTCTTTTTTTTTAATGGCTAAACTTCCTCAACGTTATTTTAACAACCATTCAGCTCGTATTTATTTTCACGAGACGACACGTGTACAGACGTCTCTCCTTTCATCCGCAATAACATATTTTTACTGTTTTCTTATCTGCAGACGTTTACTACGCATTTCTAACAAACGTACAGCTGCTAAAAGTGTCATCTGGCATCGGTACGAAATTGGGAAATACTCAATATACACAAAAAAAATTGGCTAGTACATCTAGTTAGAAGAAAAACATTGGGGTAGGCAGTGTTCAGATACGGCCGGAACGCTTTTAACGTGAATACGTCGTACTGGGACGTGGCTGGTTAGTATCGGTGATGTCTGCGCTCGTACTAGTTTGTGTGACGTCCGCCATCTTAGCTTTCTTCCTCTTCCTGCAGAGTCAGATCTGACCGTCACCAATGAGTGGCGCCTTTCGGAATCCTCCCGAGCAGTTCCTTCTTATAATCGATATGGCTTTCAATTATGTTTGTATATATTCACCATATACCTCAATAACGTATATTTTTGACGTGACAACGACTAATAAATCTATGAACGCCGGCTGCACGCACGAAAAAGTGTCCCGTTACGCACATTGTTCCATTACGCTGTGTCCCGTTACGCTCATTTTTCCGTTACGCTGTGTTCCGTTACGCTGTCGGCGAGTGCAGTAATAATAGGTTATGTAACAATTGACTAAAAATTTATGGTGATTCATATAATTTATGATAGATATTTGATTACAGTTTGTTTATATGAAAACTTGTTCATAATTATATTTAAACTTTATAGCTAAACGCCAGTTTTTAAAATTAATTACAAGTCATCTACACGTGAACTGTTTCGTCGACTGTTTATAAAGTGAAGTGAAAAGTTAATGTGATGTTCATTGCTTATTACAACAACAATTTCGGCAATAAAGGTTAATTATTCATGCATTTTAAAAATCTGATTACTAGTATAATTTCAAGTATTTATTCTTTTATTATTAAAATAAAAATGATTCAATTTTATTCATAAAGTATGCAATCATTTCATCATTGTTTTGTTATGACGTTGTCACGTTAAACTATCGTCCGTAAACCGACTTTACAGACAACCAATTTTTTTTGCACTATTCTTCGTAGTTTAATCTCATAATAGTTACACCGTAAACCTTTTTTTAACAATTTTCGAACGTGTTTTTTTTAATTATTTCACTATTCATTGTACAAAATTAAATCTATTTGATTCAAATCGGTGAACTCATATCTTCAATACATGTTCTCAAAGAAGATAAAACAAAAGGAATTGAACGTCCGAGAAAAATTTCCTGTTACTAGTGGTGGTCTATGAAAAATACAATAGCTGTTTATAATAGCACATGCGTAAACCTTTACCCTAAAAATGTATGTACGCAACTTACATACAATAAGCTCGGTTTATATTTTATAACTAGTGATGGGCCAATCAAATCCTCAAATACCAAAAAATACTTAGTATTAGAAGGATTCGATAATCCATGGGAAAGATTCGAAGAAAAATATGAAGGGAAGTAATTTAAATTAAAATTTCACAATTGATAACTTCTGAACTTTACTAGGTCAAATTTTTCTTTTCATACCTATGCCTGTTACCACGCCAAGCGATAAAGTACTTTTAACATGTAATTTTAAAAATAAAATTAATATAATTATTGATTCTGGAAACCTAGTTAGTGAAACAACCATTTAAAGGTTAGAATATTTCAACACCATAATTAATATATATTTTTTTAATATTACATTTTTTTACCCTTTACACCAAGATTCAGATTCGAGGGGTATATTTCAGTTACACTCTTACACTCTGAGATTCTAATTCGAGAATTGGATTCTAGAAGAATGAGATAATTCGACCCAACACCATTTTTATCGTCTCAAAATCAATCCTGTTTCTTACATAATTTATTTAACGTATTCGCGTCACCAATATTGATCACACGCGGCAATATTCGGGCCATTGAATCATTGGAGTTGCTTGGATTCTGTGTTGTAGCAGCGTCGAAGACAATGACCGTTAAATCCTGTGGTCATCATTACTCTTGAAACAATTCCCAGGTTAGGTTTAAGGACGAATTCACAAAACCATAACTGGTGAAACGAGAGAAGTTTTTTTTTCCCTCGAGAGTCTCCGTAGAGGTCATCGTGAAGTATTTTTACGTAAAGAAAAAAAAACCATCGAGTCGCTTCTTTACTTATTTTTTTTTGTCGCGAAGTCCAACCTTGCGCGACAAGGGCGACGCGATAAAGCGAAAAACCGGGCGGGAAATTTCGATCGACGGAGCGTGCCAAATTCATAAATCGTCGAGTAGCTACACCTTCCACCTCTCCCCTAACATTTCCACCCCACCCAGCCTTCTCCTTCACTCTCCTCCTAGCCTCGAGTGATGACAGAGGGAGACGCGCTGTTTGAACGAGGCCGAAGCTGACGCCCGTGACGGCGGATGGAGCAGGGGAGCGCAGGGGGAATCATCTGGCAGAGGGGTCAGAGGGGTCGCGACCCCCCTGCGCCCCCACCGACAATTCCCGGGGCGCACACAATGAGGCGAGACCCTGGGGGTTACCAATTTAGCGCCGGGCACCAACGACGTTTTGTTTGCGCACGCTCCCTCGCCCGGTTTCGACGACGGAAAGGGGGGGCGAAGGGGAAAATTGTTCCCGGCGTTGCGGGTGGGGGGGGGGGGGGGGGCGTACAGGGGTGAGAGAGACGCCGTCGACGACGATGCTCTGACGGTTCCTTCCGGTCACGTGAGGCCAGGCGTCGTCCGTCCGCCGTCGCTGAATAGCCGGGTTGCTGGGATTGCTAGGGGTGGGGGCGACCTAGGACAGGGGGGAGGCGGGAGCCGACCTGTGCCGATCACGCCCGAGCGCCCCTCCGAACGAGCCGAGGGCAGCCGAGCGCGACCGACCACGCCCGAGCGCCCCACGAAAAACTAATAATCCCGCCGTCTTTAGGGTTCACGGTGGAAAGGGGGAGAGGCACTTTTCTCGGGGGGTTTGCTGCGGCGCGCACCTGTTTGCCAGTCTACGTTTTTCTAAAGAACACACCACGCGAACCTCAAAAGGTCTCGGAAATGAGGTTTTTTCAGACCTTGAGCACGTGGTTTCTTCATGCCTCGTCTGCCGCTTATGAAAACGCGGCAAAAAATTTTTTTTTCTTCCTCTTCTCATAATATACATCTGTAAGTTACCATGGTCAATGTTGGAAGCATGTTACTTTATAACTATTTATAAAATTAAAAAAAAAATATATATTAAACATAGGTTTAATTGTTACACTGGGAAACTACTTACAAATTCAAGATGAAGAGTTCATTTTTTTCTCCAATTTGTTCCCTTCTGGTAATATTGTTTGAAAGCTTATTTGAAACATGTACAAAATTAGTTAATATTTCCAAAGGATTAGTTTTATATTTAAAAATATATAAAATGCGTTATTTCCAAGATTTTCATCTGAATATATTTTACGAGGTACATTAAATTATTTGTCAGACACTTTACTAAAAAATTTTAGGCTTTGCGGGGGTATAATTTTGTCACTGCTTAAAGATATATTGAATTACTCTCTTAATGTTAAAAAGATAGCAAGCTGAAACAGAAATATCTCATGTACGTATGTATGAGCCACAAATCGACCTCAAAACTCATTTTCTGCAACATGTCAAAGGAAAAATATTTTTACATCATATGACATTCCAAATAAATTATTGGTTGCTTAATTTTATGCTGAAATGGCCTTCATTTGCCTAAAAAAACATTTAAAATCGGTACAGTTCTGCCATCTACACTACATTTTTGTAGCCTTGAATATGTAGTTTCCAACGGTGACAGGGGTCTGAATAGAGGACGATTCACTACGAGTTACCACAATTTTCAAAATTTATTCCTTATTTCATCTAGGGAAAAATAAAGATAAAATAAATAAAAGATCATATTCTCAATATTTACAATTGTAATTCGAACCATTTTAAAAATTAGTTGTCTGTAAAGTCGGTTTACGGACGATAGTTTAACGTGACGTCATAACAAAACATTGATGAAATGATTGCATACTTTTATGAATAAAATTGAATCATTTTTATTTTAATAATAAATTAATAAATTCTTGAAATTATACTAGTAATCAGATTTTTAAAATGCAAGAATAGTTAACCTTTATTGCTGAAATTTTTGTTGTAATAAGCAATGAAAACCACATTAACTTTTCACTTCACTTTATAAACAGTCGACGAAACAGTTCACGTGTAGATGACTTGTAATTAATTTTAAAAACTGGCGTTTAGCAATAAAGTTTAAATATAATTATGAACAATTTTTCATATAAATAAACTGAAATCAAGTATCTATCATCAATTTTACGAATCACCGTAATTTTTTAGTCAATTTTAACATAACCTATTATTACTGCACTCGCCGACAGCGCAACGGAACAATGAGCGTAACGGGACACAGCGTAACGGGACAATGTGCGTTACGGGACACTTTTTCGTGCGTGCAGCCGGCGTTCATTGATTTATTAGACGTCAACGTCAAAAATTACGAATACAACAGTAACCCATCCAGAGGTGAACACAGTGACGATTTATCAGATACTATTGTGTACGTGTGAACTTCGCAACTGCATGTTAAAAAAAACTTACTTTAGATATACAAAAATGCTTCCTATACTTCTTCCACGCAACTAAAAATGTATCAAATGAGGCAACAAGTAGCCGAGAGAAATGAGCCGGTGGGGCAAAACGAGCCCCCGAACGAGGCGCGAAATCTGCGCTCGAGCGAGCCCCTAGCCTTCAACCTCGCGAGAAGCGCCGGGGAATGCAGACAATTGTCTGGTTATGAACGTGGATGTGCTCTCCGAAGATTCTGGTGTTGGTATGGAGTCAGTGGAGCCAGCGGTTGTGAACGATTGGCCGAGTCTGTCGCGGTTTTGTGTCGCGATTTTTCTGGCGTGGCAGCCTGGTCGTCAAGTAAGACGTTCATCGGATTCACGTCAAGAAAGAAAGCAACATCAAATTTTGTTTTATTTATTTCATACACAACATTCCCGATCAGCCCGATGGAAATCCGCGAAACAAACATTTGGCAGCTGTAGTCCAAAATACAGCCGACCCAATTTTTTTTTTAAAATTACTCCGTTAATACTGAGAATAGGACCCACATTTATGAGACATACCCTTCTTCAAAAATGGTGTAAGTTGTAAGGCCGGGTCTATAAACTACGAATAACGTAACAACACAAGATGCAAAATTTCCAGCAACCACATTTTAGAGCAACTGTTCATAAACCACGCAAGGTGCAATAACGCAACGCAAATATTGTTCAACTTCCAACTTTCTCACGTTTTGGCTTGTGTTTCCGAAAGGCCATATTTTGAGATAAGTGTTCCGGAAACTTTTAAAGACGCAGACGTTATGTGCTGGGCCACTGCACAGCTGTTGTGGGTCATGAGCTCAATACTTTCGCTTCAGTTGTTTATGGAAAACTGGACGCCATATTTCACTTCGTTGTGATTATTATATCTCTGGGTAATTGTGTTGTACTTTAATTTTTGTATTATAATTACGTACTTCATTAACGTTGTTTGAAAATTTTTCTATCATATAATGCTAACGACTTCATTTAAATTTAGTTTTTTTTTATTATTCGTTGTAATCTAAAACAGTTAAACGAATTGGGACAACTTTGGAAAACAAATTATCAAAAAAGTTATTCAAAGTATCAAGTCACGATTGTTCCGGAAAATAACCTACAATAAGAAATTTTACATCACATCTATCTGCATATCTTTGGTCATCTAGGTTTTTTAAAGTTCGTTCCGTTTTCCTTCTCCACCAGGTAGTCATGATGTGAAGTAATGAAATTTCTAGTGCAAACTTATCCATCAGTTAACAAGTATTTTTCAAACTCCGTTGGGTAAGTGGTGCGCTTGATTTCCCCGGGAATCATTCAATTAATTTATTTTTGGTGGGTGTCTTATTTTTTAAATTATATTTTGTTTGTTGTTGGTGGTTCCACGAGTCGTGATTCCATAATGTTAAAATCCGCTAAGTCCTGGAGCGGGAGTGGAGGATTATCCTTCCTAACCGGCGACATTGGATTCTTCAAAACGACCCGTTCAGGAAAGGAATTTTAAAATTTTGTTCACACATGAACCATGATCTCGTATCTGTGAATCTCGGCCAACACACCAAATTCCCAATGTGGATGTTCCAAGTTGTGATGTAGTAACTTTGTAAATTGTCAGAAATTTATAATTTGTAATTAAAGTTTTCCCCTTCCTTATTATGGGCCCCGTATTTAGTAAGAAAGTATTTGTTTAAACTGTTATAACTTTAATACTCACCTTGTTATTGCTATTTGTGATGTAATAAAATCCATAATGGTTAACCTCCGAAGTAAAACAGTGTTTACTGTTTTCCTTGTGAACATAATTTTAGTTTTCTGAATTTTGAATTTTTGTGCATCTTAAATGTTACTAACTTAACTATTTTAATCCTGTCTTATTAATAATTATTTAACTACTGTTTTCAAAAGCGATTTTGGTGAGCCATTTGGCGCAGTTTCCCTCTTAACTTTAAACCTGCACTGCGAGATGGAACACCATTTATCCCAGGTCTCGGTGGCTTCACTGAATTGTCCTTCTGTGAGGTTTCCTAACCTTACAAGGTGGTGTGGCAGAGAGCGTAGAAGCCAAATGATTTTATTTTTGCTATATGCATCATGTTCACACTTGTAAAACTTTTACAAAGTGAAAGTAAATAACACTTAAAAAAAGTTGAGTGAGACTTTCAGTACTCGCCAGAGGTGTATAACACCTAACCTCGGTAACGAACAAATTCATGTGTTCTCGTGTTACAGAATATTATAGTTAAAAAATAATTCATATACGAAATTGTATTCATCCTTGGGGAAAACGGTAAAAAATCTTTCCTAGTACACACCCATCAGTTTCTATGAAACTATCCTGGAATAAATTTTGTAAACTTGAATAGTCGTAACAAGGTAAAATCGCAACTTTAAAAATACCTGCAATTTATTATCCACGAAAATTGTGTTGGAACAAACATGTCGTCAATGATATTTAACATTTTGTTGGTTCTCTAAAACATTATGAACGCGGCGCTATCCTTTAAGTATTTTTAAAACTAAAAATTGCAGTTGTATATATATATATACATTAAAACAATATTAAACTAAAAGTTTTTTAAAACACATATTATATTACTTAATATCTGAATGCATATTTGTGTTTGCTTAAACGACAGAAATCAGTGCATTAATACTTCATACAAACAATCCTTAACCTTATTGTGTCGATTCAACATTTCAGATTTAACATTTAAAATTTAACCACAAAATATTTTTATTCGTGTCCTCGAATACATTTAGGCTAGCAATTTCTTGTATCCTTATAGTATGACGAGAAATGCACTAACTCTATATTTCAATGTGTACTGAATATTGTCAAGTTTGTTTTCCTTATTTTTTAGTTGTCAATATTTCTCATTATGACTATAAATTATAACAAAGTATTAAAGGATTGTTGTACTATTAAAAGTCTATTTTGGCACAGTAATACGTTTCGTATTTCCTCTAACATGTATGAAAGTGACTAGGCCTATTTAGGGGTTTATTTTGATACACGTGGGTCCGCCATCTTTGTGACACATTTCCGTTCATCTACTTCCGTTCCATTTTCACGAAATTACTCCTACCAAATTTCGTATACCAAGAGCTTCTGTTTATAAGATGAATGTGAATAATGGAAATATTCCTGGGTTGAAATTAATTTCTACTGTATGACAATCTAATGATGTGGGTTTGGTGACTTCTTTCTAATTTCGTGCCCTATAAACGGCTATGGTTTTCTTACTTTGATTGCGTGTTGGGATGTTGCGTGGTTGCGTTACTTGTGTAGTTTATAAACCCAGCCTAAGCCGTAACTCCTCGTGAACAAAGCATGTATACTCTCTGACGGCAAGAGGAAGTGTCTGATGAGCGACACCCCTCAAGGATGGACGACAGGCCTGCCCGCCGAGCAGCGCTGCAGTGCGGGCTGCTGCCACCACAGTTATTGCAGGGGCGGGGAGATAACACGGCACAGACCGTGCTCACAAGCCGCGTAGTAGAAGCGTTGATGGACCAGCATTTAAAATGATTATTTACCAATAGGACTGACAAGAGATGTGTGCCCCAGCGGATGTAGTTTGCTTATGGTTGACATTATATAATATCGTGACCCATAGATTTAAACATGACATGTCAAATTCCATATTTTCAAATATTAATTTCAATAAAAACACATGTATGTCGGATACTATTTATATATAAAAAATTACACCCATACGATTGTTTGCATTAACTGATTTTGGCATTCTTTTATGAAAAAAAGTAATCCATACGTTAGATTCAACAAATGGCATGTTTCTCTTTCAACAAAGGTTTTTTTTTTGTTGTTGTTATAAATCCACTCATAACGGCATTAAATATCCGTACAAGAAGAATAAAAAAGGCAAATGTAAAGCTAATAGTTAGATTTAATTTCTTTAGCGCTATAGGCCTACTCACATTGAAAATCATATCCTGAACCATGTTCTCAATTCTATAAAACTTAAATATTTAATCTCTTTAAAAAATTGTAATGGGCGGACATTGCTTGTTTCCAGAAAAAATAAATCCATGTTAAACACATTTGCGTGAATAGCGTCATGGGCAACCATCCATCATATTTACAGAGCGATTTTGAGGAATCCCATTAAAGAAAATTTGTGAGCTGGAATACTATTTTCATCTCTTTCTCTTTCTCTCTCACTGTCTATCTCTATCGGCGAACCAAGTAAATTTTCGAGCGCAGAAACTGCCAGTCGAAAGCTATTTCCAAGTTAATGTTCGCATGGGGGAAAAATAGCTCGCGACATAACCGTGGAACTGATACTGAACGGACCATGTTGATGTTTTCGTAGGTGAGATTTCCAGTAGCAATGCAGCTATCTGTCGCATCCAAATGCGTTCACACCTTCCCAAAAACATCAGCTTCGCACATTCATGTACCTCAATGGCAAACGAGCCTTAGTCAAAATTAGTAGATTTAAGTTTTATTGCAGTATATGTCTTATTTGTTTTCTATTAAACCATAACATTGTAGCTCACTAATTTTTTAAAAAATATTTGGCAAGAGTTTAAAAAACATTAGTACAAAGATTTTGATACGCCAGACAAACTTTACGTCTAGTTTATTTTAGGAACCTATGGCTGCTGAGAAAGTCCACTTTTCTTGTAAGAAATGTATCATAAATTTTATCTAGCCGGCCACACGAATGTTGAAGTTAATTAAAATAAACAGTCAAATACTAGATTCTGAAACAATTTTTGATGAAACTAAATATTACCGTAAAAACAGGGGTTGAAATGAAAAAAAAATAATTAAACTTTCTTTGTATTAAATTTGTTCGAATTTATTTTATACAATTTTAATATTATCTTCGTGCAAACAAAATTTTATGCAACCATGTTATTAGTGCGGGGGGTAAAAAATAGTGTATAAAGTAAAAAAAAATTAAATAATTACCTTAGTTGGCATATAATATGAAATATATTCTAAGCAATGAGCAATATTTAATCGATCATTTTGTAATACTGGAGAACATAAATATGTTATGTACATTAAGTTATTAAAATGTTACAAAAGTTTATAGATGTTTCCAAAATATTTCCAGAATAAATGCACCTCGAAATCTACCTACGCCTGTAGGCTGTGCCAAGAGGGATATATATATATATATATATTTAGATATACCGTGCTTTCGAAACGCCCAAAAACCTTCAACTTATTATTTTGTTTTATGTTATCTGAACGTACGTGGTATACTTCTAGCATAATACAAAGAATTTATTTTACAGTTAAATTTCTTAACTGCTTCAGATCTTTTTTAAAGAGTTAAGACATTTTACTGATGGCATTGGAATTACGATTTTCTACAAAAATTATCGCGAAATAAAAACGCGCAAAGAATAAGAAAAAAACAAAAATATTACTACAAGTGTTTTGTGCCCCAAGTTAAAGATCGAAATACACACCATTAAAACTTTACTAAACTCTCTGCACAAAGCTCACTTAAAGTGTATTTTGTTAAGCTCATTTTGTTTTTAAAGTTTTCATTTGTTTATCTAAGGGTGGAGTTTCCATTAGCGGAGGAAAATTCTGCAGATTTACAAGAAATTAATTATTCTTTTTTTTATCTTTTTCGCCATTACGTTATTTTTCATATATGTCCACGGAATTGCAAGGAAGTCTTTTTTCTTTTAATAAAGCTTATACAAAACGTTCACTATCAATTACGAGAGGTAGTTTATTTTTCAATAAAGGAAGGTTCTGAGAAATGAAAATAAAAAGGAATTTCATCGCTGTAATATGCGTACAGCGAAGTTCTACTCACAGAAAAATTAAAAGATCCAAGCAAAAACGAAGATTTTCACAGCGTCAAAAAATCAAGAAAAATATCTTCCGGCATAAAGTACTTGCGTGGAGTTTAAAAGTCATTATTGCCATCTGAATGTCAGTTTTCCACCACTGTAGTTAATTATTTGCATAATCAGAACCGTTTAATAATATTGCAGCACAGAGCTGTTCGTTCTCCGTACCACATTTCCCACTCTGTAGTCAGAAACTGTGGGGAAAAAAGACCATTAAAAATTAGTGGCATCCGTAATGTGGATTTGGTAAATATGTATATTTTTATATTTCAGGAAACCTTTAACAGAACTTCTATCTACGTTAGTTAGTTGTCTTGCCTCTTGGTTTTTTTTATCAAATATCTTAAATTAAAAAAATAATAATTCTGGAACCTTTTATTTACATGTTATTTTGGTTAAAGCATGATCACATAATTACTGTTTTACATACAAAGTTTGTAATATATTCAAATAAAGCTCTAGGGTATCGTTTTCCAAATATTAGTTTACGAAGCTTTAAGCTGAATAAATAGAAAAACCGTACTACTTATGGGATTAATTGAAATGCCGTTGTTTATCCCGGCAAACAGCAGAATCAGAAAGTTATTTAACAGATTATTATTAGATTATTTCCCGACTACGAATATGGCTGTGAAATCCATCCCAGAGGCCACCGAAAGCGCAAATTTGTCCAGTCCCTGACGATAAGTCAAGGCCTTGAAATATCTGTTTGTATTTTATGTCTGACTTGATGAAATAAAATTTTCAATTAAAAACGATAAAAAAAAAATTCTTGTCTCTCTTCTTTAAAGCTATATCTAGAAAGCCGACTTGTTAATTACAGTATAAAATTTATACTCTTGGGGGGAGGGGGGAGGCGATGCATAGTAGCCCTAACACAAAATGTTAACAATAATTCGCTTTAAGCGAGCTCACAACTCTATAGTAGAGAGAGAAAAGGAGGGGGGTGGGGGGAAGACTGAGAGATGGAGGAAGAGAGGGGATGTGAAGCATCAGTACCCGCAAAAACAGGCCATGACTTTCCTGCGACATCACGCCGTCCCAGTTTCGCAAGCAGTAAATGAAGGACATAAATCAGAGCAAAGGGCTGGCCACTAGCCAAGGACTGGAGCTAAAATCTGGGACATGCCGACACGATGAAGAACCACAAAAAAAAAAGTGGTGTATAGAAAAATAGAGAGAAAGAGAGAGAGAGAATCAATGCGTGTGACACCGACGTATAAAACTTTTCCAAAATTCACTAATCGGACTAGCAGCTACGACTAAGGCTTTGTCTGAATTCGCCTGAAGAGTACAGATTGAGTCGGAATGCGAACGACAAACTTTCACTACAGGCTCATCACAAAAAAAAAGACTCAAGGTATAAAGGGCTTTCTTTCCAATTCTGGCACACGCATTTCAAGTTAACACCTTTTTTGTTACTGCAAACAATAGAGCAAGTATTTAAGAAGTAACACTGGGCTTATGGATACTCTTTATTTAAACAAATTTCAGCAAAGCTAAATCGCTGCCGTAAAATGTTCTCATCGAAATAACTGGGAGTAAAAAAAAAACACATTTTATGGAAAATAAATAATTTCAAACAAATTATCTTACGTCACCAACACCTCTTTACGGTATTATTGGAACAAGTCCAACTGAACATTATCCATACGTTCAGTACAATATATGCAAAATTTACCGCGAGAAAGTTGTTCAGCTCCAACCTTAAAGGCGCGTAGGAGCTTTGGGAAACACCTGCAGCCGAAGTAGTGACTTTTTTTCTAGTTATACGTATATTTCCCCGCAACTTCCTATCCTTTGCCTTAGCATGTCTCGTCGGCTTAGTGAAGCTGGCGGCGAACTAACGGCGCTAGTAGTAGTTGGACCCATAGTGTTAAATACAATGTTATTCCTAAATCCCCTTCATTTTTTGAAAAATTTCCCTAGATTACTATTTTTTTCATTCATTTGGGTGCTTGGTAAGAGCCTAATCTGTACCAAAGCATTACATTTTTATCCGAATTTGTTAGTTACGTTGAAGTGATGTTTCAGCAATAAGTTTCACGTCTCTTCCGACCTGCTTACCGTTGAGCTACTGAACGTGACACGTCCCGGCGCTACGATTGAGCGTCTTCTCAGCCACTAGGGTGGTGCCTAGTTAGGGGCGAAATTACAATTTGTGCACTACTGTTTGCGCCTGTAACTTTGCAGGGTTACTTTTTCGGACACGTTGTGGCATTGTCTGCCACCTATTAGATTTATGCCCCGTTTTTCGCAAACGCCTTATACACAGTGGCACAACAAATGATACCGTGCATTACAAAAAACATTTTTGACATACCGTGGACAGAAAACGAACAGTTCAATACCAGTCTACAGTGGATACAGTGAGCAGTACCCAATTTAATTATATTTAAGATTCATCCCTTCAGCACTTGCTTAATTATCAATTTCACGAGTCTATTGATCCATACGCACGCATCGTGCAAGACGAAACTGTAACTTGGTTGGAATAAAGAAAACAAATTATATCATGCTAAATATTCTCATAATGTTACGAGGACTCTAGCGACGAGGCTGGCCAGCCAAACCGTATGCCTGCCTGCCATTAGGGCGTGAAGTAGGTAGCGCCCATCTCTCAATTACCACTACACGCCTAATCCGATTACCAGCGGCGCCTCACCAACCACCTTTCCTTCTTCCCAGCGCTTTCCCAGTGAGCCAGGAGATTCCCTGCGTCTCTCCAGGGTTCGGCACGTTCCCAGAACCCCATCCGCGTGAAGTGGCGTAACTAGAACGCCACTGTTCTTGTAGCTTCGAGTGTTAAAAGTCGGGTACTCTGATGACGTGACACTCTGGAGGGCTACGAGACCTTTCCAGGGCAGGACTTGTGAGAGCAGTGAAGTGAAGAGGGCGAGTGACCCCCTTGGTGAGCGACAGCGGACTGCCAGCGGAGGACTTCGTGTGCGAAGACTGGTGCATGGGGGACAACAGCATCCGAGACTGCGCTGCGTGTGCGACGGACGAGTGATTCGTGTGTTGGGACAAAGGTGCGCGGTAAAAAAAAAAAAAAGAGCAGTAGTGGGAGCCACGGTAGAGCCGAGCTACAGCACGGAGAGTGAGCTGTGGACTTAATGAAAGAGCTATTAATTTGTGGACATATAATCCAATTGTTAAAACTCAGTTAAAATTGCAAACATTAGTAAATCAATATAGCTGTAGTTAATTTATTAGGATATTCCTTTTCGAACCTGTTTTTTTTTCCCTACTCGTAACAAAAATATACATAAATGGACTCTAACTTAATTTAGTGGACACAATTTTAAACCATTTACTGTGTATTAAGGCCCACACAAAACCGCAAAATATTTTCACAAGCTAAAAAAGTAGTAGTATACCTAAGTGTTAAAAGTTCGCGTAAGTAAATTTCATTGGCTACAACTGTAAATGCTATAATCATTTACACAAACGAATTATTAGTATTAATGAGAGTACGCTTTCGCTATAACTATAACATTTCCCTTGTGATTACAAAAATTATCGTACTTTTTTGCCAATCAAAGCTCTGGACGTCATATAACGTTGTCATTGAAAACCTTATCTAATCTTCTAATATATAAAATTCTCGTGTCACAGTTTTCGTTGCCATACTCCTCCGAAACGGCTTGACCGATTTTGATGAAATTTTTTGTGCTTATCCGGTATCTATGAGAATCGGCCAACATCTATTTTTCATCCCCCTAAATGTTAGGGGTAGTCCACCCCTAATTTTGTTTTTATTTCCAGTTTTTGGTAGGAAATCACCATGGCAACGGCTGTTGCTTTGTTGATGCTTCATTCGTCTCTATGGCAACGGCTATTTCATTGTTAGTGCAGTCCTCATCACCGTTGAAATTTGCGGGTACTTTAAATATCAAAAATTGCCCTTTTTTTCAAGTATATGTATTTTACAGACTTGAAACTTCACAGTAATGTTCCTTATGTTACGCAGGATGACATTTTCCGAAAATTAGATCCCATGGGTGGTTAAAACCAGGCAACAGTGGGTATTTCGTCTGCATGAGAACAGGATTTTGCATTGTTCATGCCTTCTGCGTCTCCATGGCAACAGGCATCGCGCGGCAGTGGCGTACCCACAACGAGGGGCGTGTATTATGAGCGGCGCAAGAGTGATCTGCCTGTAGACTGCCGTAGCGAAGTACGGGTACATCAGTTGTACGTTGCGTGCACGAGTCGGTAAACCATCGGTGCTATTCATTTTCTCTCCGGTACATTATACAGCATTGTAATGAATTTTCACTGAATTTTTTTTAATTTACCATTACTGTAAATGGGAGAAGTGGCTTTATTTTTTTCCATTAGTATAGCCGTGCGAAGCCGGGTCGGGCAGCTAGTAAATATATAAATGCGTGTTTTGAGAAAGACTGTGCCGAATATTATTATTTTATCACTACAAAGGTACTTGAAGGCGTACGATACAAAGATAGAAGAAAAAAATAGTTCTGCATTTCGGTTTTAAAAATCCTGCACTTTTGTGGACATTTCTGTAATTTATAATAGTTTTCCTTATGATAACCCATTACAAACTACAGCACCACTAATTTTTAACAAGCTAGTTCTCACTAGCTAATTGTAAGTTTAGGTCCATTGAATTCAGGCCACTCTGCTTATTTTTGCCGTGTGTTTATCGCTACAAGTATCGATGTGTAAATGTTTATGCCAGTTATTGTTCAGACTTAAGGGGGGAGATACAGTACCAAAAGTTTCGATTCTTGTTTTAACAACATATTTTGGCCTTAACAATTTTCTGTAGTTTGATATTAAATCGAATACATGAAGTTAAACGTGACTACCGGTCACAAACATTTTACCCTGGAAAGTGGCACCAGGTACTTTTTGATTTTTAGAAATGCATAAAATTAACAACACGATTACTAATGGGTTTCTAAGTGTCTTAGTGTGTGATTTATGCCTTAACGAAGGACAATTTTCAATTGCAATGCCATAAATATGTGGCAACCTACGGTTACTATTTCTCCCCCTTCAAGACTAAGTCTAGGGTGTAATAATTTCCCTTACATTATGTCAATCTAACTGCGTGTAAATCTTATCTTGGACCATTTCTTTCATTCCCAGTACACATGGCTTGACAGTGATTTCTAATCTCTCTCTCTTTCTCTATCTCTCTCTTTCTCTCTCTCTCTCTCCAACGGTTGGTTTTTTTTATGTGTTCGAATAAGCCCGAGTGGACTGTACACGAGAATCCTACGTACTCGCGATTTGAAACAGCCCTGGCGTAATTGGTTCATTCTACCCCCCCCCCCCAAGTCCTCCCGCAGCGCACACAACCGCTCACCCTTGCACAGAATTGGTCCGTGTTCCAGGCCCGGAAATGACCGGTGGGAGGAGAAAAAAAAAATTCGAAGTCGGCGCTCTGCGGGACGCTAATTAACGAGTTAACTACCGGTAATCCGGATGGCCATCCCCACCCCTACTCCTCCCCCTCCCCAACACACTCACACGCCGCTCTTTTCCGGAAGAGAGATGCGAGTGCGGCGCTTCTAGAGGTCAGGTATCGTGCGAAGGGCTGCAAAAAGTAGACGTTAGCCTTCAGAGTGGGCAGACATGCTGTTCTAAAGCTGACTAGGTATACAATAAAATTTTTTAGGAATAACTATTATTAAAAATACTGTCAGTAAACACTCTTGTTACGGGCTTTTTACGTCTACCCGGGCACAAATACGGCGCGCAGAGCCAAGCGATTTTGAAAACTGCTCAAGATTTCCGAGTGGCGTCTGTTTACGAAAAAGCGTTTGAGAATAAACTGTACGGGGATAGTTAGTTCTATTTTATTATTTCGTTTTCGAAATGTGTTTTTAGAAGAGAGAATTATTTTTTTGTTTTTGTTTCGGGATAATGTTTAGGTACGAAACATCCTGTAGAGATTCTTGGAAGCACTCAAAGGACTCGCATTACACATTTATCTTCATTTCTCCGCCATATAGATAATGTTATTGTTGCCGCTAGAAATGCAGTTTTCCTATGCACGGCTAGAAGACTGTGCGCTAGTTCAGAGTCTTGCACTTAGACATCACGTCAGAAGCACCAGTGAGCGTCACATTTATCATTTCGCCACACAAACATAAACATACCCCCTTTAATGTGCCAGCCATGCCTAAACGAAGGTAAATTTTGATTACTAAACGAATACAACTGAAATGCAATGGCATAAAAAAAATTTGAAACCAATGTGGCGTTTTATTTCTGGTTCCTGTCCTTCAGTTATAAACTGGTTTAGCAAAACAAACCGCAGATGAGTGAAAATAATGCTACAGTGCTAAAATTTTTCACCTTAAATTTACGTTGAATGCTGGTTACAAATTGCCATGGGGTCTTAATGAATTTATCGTTATTTTCGTAAATTATGCAAGTAAAAAGTCCACTTAACTTTGAACATTAACACACAAAATTATATATATTATTAAAGATTGGTTAATACTCGTGCAAAAACACGCTTAATTATTCCACGTGTACCTACGCCCTGTTCCTACCGAAAAACAAAATATAATTGGGACACCGTTATACTTTGTAATTTATACGAAGTTTAAGTTATCTGAAATAAGAATACCTCTTCGTTTATTTGATGCGAATTCTTCATTGACAAGTCCGTACTTGCTGAAATTTATATGTACGGAAGTTAAACAGCTTGAAAAAAAAAAAAACTCGCTAGCAACAATTGTAAAAAAATAATTTCATCTGAGTGTTCGATTTTTAATAAGCAAATATGTCGAATGCACATCAGCAAAGAAGAATCAGCTTTAAACTTTATTGTAACAAAAAAAAACATGGGTGCATGGCTCCCTCGTGCGCTAGAAGTAAAAATTCAAGTATAAGAGGAATAGGAATTGTTTAGAGTACTCTAATATCTTAAACACACGTAATCATACCTTGAGAATAAACCTTTATTTACCAATGTCTCACCATTCCTTCATTCAAATCCAAGAATGAATTAATGGGTTTGCGATAGCTAAAATATTGTTACGAGTGGGTAAATTGGGTTCGTAAGGATAGCCCAAGTATTTATTACAGTTTTATTTGCTAACAATATTTACATTATTAATTTAAATCACCACACTTAATGCCTAGAGACCGGAAATATTCGCGAAAAGTTCTGAACGCCTATTAGACCGCAACAAGGTTTACCCACACCTGTGGTTACTGCCTTGTGATTGGCGGCCGTATGCGAGAGAAGTCGTTGCCTTATTTGACCGAGGCACTCAGGACGCGTTTTATTTCCGCACTGAATCACTGTGATTGGTGTTGTTACAGTCGATATGTACCTGGGAGAAACTCGCCCAATCACGAAACATAGACGGTGCTACAGTGTTTTAACTTTCAGCTAGTCTCGGAATCTTTATCGCGAAATCTGTATGTCCCTATAATGCCTGTTCACAAACGTTAAGCATCTGTCCAGTCCACAGTACACACTCCTCACTGGAGCTAGGCTCAACAGTGGTTCGCCTCTTACCTCGCACCTGTCCACACACACATTCTCCCGCCACTCGGTCACACACGCACGGTCCCGTCTCTCCGCGCATGCGCCGCTCCCAGAACTTGCGCTTCACCCGACTCCCCTGTTGGAATTCCCGTGGAGGCTGGCGTCGCCGCTTTTATACCCTTTCGCCGTCTTTATGAAACGGACTGGAGTGGTTGTGATGCATCGCGTCATCCCGGGCCGACCCGACGCTCGAAGCATCCAGAACAGAGTAGCGTCATTCGCGCCCCTCCACGCGGCGGCCCGCGGGATTCCTAGGCCGCTAAGGGATAGATAACACCGCCGAGGAGGGTGGACGCGGGGGTAGGGGGGTGGGCGAGGGCCGGGCCGCTGCGTGTGTGACGTCAGGCCCTGGTACCTGGCACGCGTCACGGCCTTAGTAACATTGTGATATATAACACTATTGAAAATGTCTATACATATTGTCAAAATTCTAATGCTAACACCGGATCCAATCTCAGAGTTGAAAGTTTAGAGTTGCGAATTACGAGGTGAAAAAAATTATTCAAAAGTACATAATTTTGTAACCTTCTGTAAATAAGTTTCAATTCGAAACTTAAAAAAAAAAAAAAAAAAAAAAACCCGTGCCACCGAGCAATATTCTTTACATGCATTACACATACTAACAATTTTGTCTACTCACTTACGTTACCCTGTGATTTTGATATTACTCTACCTGCTATAAAAAAAAACCTTGAAGATATTGTTTTTACTATCTATACAGGAAAAGGTTGTTGGAGGTAGTTCTCGTATTGACTTCGGTCAATTAACATCGCAAGTATTGCACACTAAAAACAATTCCTTAACTTCTTACCTCCATGGGCAGCAAGCGAACCGGTACACCAGGAGGTGGCTTGAAACACATAATGGACTTATCGCTCACCCCTTCGCTGCATCGTTGACGGGGCGTTGTGGAGCATAGAGAAAGGGAGGGGGGGGGGGTTGAGGGCTGTTTCGAAACGTTTGCCCCCTTCGCCTCTTCGCTGTCCTCGCTTATCAAGCGGGCTTCAGGTCCTGCGATACCATGTTCCATCCTCCCCCAACTAACCCCCTTCCACACAGCTGCCTACATAAATAACCCCCTCCCTCCCCAACCTACCTTCTCCAGCAGAGCCAACCCCCTGCCGCCCAACGACCCTAGCGAGCGCATCCCTAAACAAAGCCAGGCATCGCCGCAGAACCCGTGCCCGGAGAGGTACACCACCAGCAGAAAGTTCCGCAGCAGCAGTCCGCCGCCGCCAGCCAGCCAGCGTTGCCAGATCGGCGCCGCGGCAGAAGAGTGAAAAAATCGTTCGACCCGACTTGTCAGACCTGGGGCGGGGGCTTCTTCCGCCCGGGAACAGACCGCGACCGAGCCATGGAAGCTGCTGTGACATCCAGGTTAGCCCGAGGACTGGTGGGATATCCGAGGAGAGGGTGGTCCTACGGGTATCTCCAGTTCCCGAGAGATGGACACAGTGAGAATCGTGGCAATTTTAATTTACCTATGAAAATAAGATACCTGTCTCATTAAAATATAAACTTTTCAATTCAGCTAATGCGGGCTAACAGGCTGGAGAAGCCTCTAGTGCCTCTGGTGCAGATTCTGGGAGATCCCCGCTGAGTTCCCTCGCACTGGTAGCTGGTCGCTCTAGGAGTCCCCGCTCTGATACTGGCGGACGGCGTGTGAGCAGCGATACTGCTCCGGCACTAACATGGACAGCTTGTAGATATTTGAAAGGACCTCGGTCGGGCCCACGGGCTCTCTTGGTTTTCAGATGGAGTCCCAGAGACAGGCGCCCTCAAGTGCTTGCCGGGAGGGTCTTAAGCGGGTGAATGTACGCTGGTTGCTGAACGAGTTGAGGAGGCAGCGGTGGTGTACGATGCCTGTCTCTCCTCAAACACCTCTGTTGCCGCATCGAACTGGCGTATCCACCTCCCGCGCCGTGTCTAGTGACGCCGCTTCTGGGGAATACATACCGGCCCTCGCGGACCTCTAGGAGTCCCCGCTCTGATACGGGCGGACGACGAGTGAGCAGCGTTACCGCCCCGGCATTAAACCTGGACAGCTTGTAGATATTTGACGGGACCTCGGTCGGGCCATTGCCTCTCTTGGTTTTCTGATGAGACTCAATCTACAGGCGTGTGACCGACAGGCACTAAACCGAAGTCATTTTTGACAAAAGTAATTTGATAATTTGACCGACAGTTGTTTCTCCGACAGTTTGGTGAAGTGACCTTTTTACTGACTTCTGCCCCCCCCCCCCCCCCTAGATCTTGTTGTTGATGCCATCTCTTTGTAAACTTACGAAGCTGAAAAATTTATATATATATATATAGGGTCAAAAGTATTTTTTACGATTAATTTTTAAAAAAATTGATCATTTTCCCGTTAAATTAAAACATTTTAAAGTACATACGCCATGCATTAGTGAAGCCACAAGATCGAGAAAAAAAAAAGATGAATACACAGCAGCACACACAAAAAAAGACAAAATCAGCCGATGTCAAATGATTAACACAAAGAAAGAACAGATAATTACGTGGAATGAATTAGCCAGAAAATTTTTTTATTACAGCATAGACGAACATAGTACTGACAACGACGAGAAAGTTGTAACAAAAATAGAAAATACAGACACACAACAAACTTTGTAAAACACAGTGACAAACAGACGAACCAACGATGGTAAAAAAAACAACAGATATTTTGTACAACACAACGACGGCACAAATAATTGCGACATTTAGGAAACTGACATCTGTTCCCGTAGTCAGGAATGGAATTATCTGTGCTGGTCTATGTGTTTAACACTTGTCATCGGCTGATCCTGACTTGCTTTCTGTGTGTTTGTATGTTCCATATTTCTTGTTCAGTTTTTTTTGTTTTCTCTATTGTGTACAGTAAAAACTAGCAATGGCGTTTGTCCATAAAATATTTGTTAAATAAATTATTTTACAATAAAAGAGTCATTCTAAGAACGTATTTTCCTTTTGGTAGAATTTGATTTCATTAAACAATATCCCTCATAGTTTATATAAGTAGGATGTAAACGAAATACTTTATCGCAACGTCGGAAAACACTCTATGGGTATCAATATTATTTAAGCTGCAGTCTGTATTAAATATAAGCACACAAATACACACTAATAATGACAGTGAACAATAAGTTATTTTCGGCGGGCTGTGGTTATAAACAACTGTTTTTTTTTTACTTGCTGTTGGACGATTCACAGAAATAGGTCATGTCCGAATTTTGCTTGGTATTTTCTTACCAGGATGTTTGGTAACACTGCTACCACCAGTATCAGTGAGGCCGGATTTTTTTTTTTTTTTTTTTCCTTTTCATTTCGGCCTTTCTCCTTCATTTCGTCGAGATGCCAAACTTTCGGGAGTGGGATGAAATGGAAAAAGTTCAGGGAATGTTTGATTATATATTTTTTTCTTCACGAGCCGTTCAGCAGAACAAACAAAAATATAGACATAAATAAACTCACAACGTCCTTAATGAAATACCTAACTGGATGTGAAAATTATTTTTCGTCATTTTTCGGCTACGATATAATACCTTCAATTGTAAAATTTCTAGGGAAAACTGGACTTTAATAAAAGTAAAATTCTCGGGTTGTTGCAAAATTAAAATTTCATACGCTATTACTTTTTTTTTTTTGCCGTACATGACAAAAGCTTTTCGGTAAGTCATCTCTACCAAATCGACATTATGTGCTGGAATCATAATGTAGTTGAGCACATGGATAAATAAAAGTAATACACCTAGTGGTCAAAACTTTGAACTAAATTAATAGTACTTAGTAAAGGAGTATTCTACTATTGAGTGGGTACTTAAGAATTTAGAGAAACTATTATATTGTCGTTAAAATATGACTAAATGTACGAACGAATAGGTGAATGGGGTTTTTAAAGGATATGACTACTTACTGATAATTATTATGTACTCAACCTACAAAAAAAAATAGCTCTAGGTCTCGGTCTTACGAAACCATGTTGGTAATTTCATTTTATGGCACAATTTGTTTTGTCACAAAGTTTGCAAGTGGCACACAATGAGCGTTAAATGTTGCGCAAATGTTTGTAATTATTATCACTTGCGCGACATTTTTCAACCATTACATTACACTTGGAAAATGTCCGTTGGAAATATTTGTGACAGAACAAAAAAAGGCAAGAAAGGTATCGTGTTAAAATTTACGGAAAAAGCCCTTAATTAACAGCAACGACGCGATAATAATAAAAAAAGAGTGAGCGAGTATTTCAGTACTCGCCAAAGACATGAAACATCTAGCCTCGGTAAAGCGCAAATAAATGTTCTCTTACGTTGAAAATACAATTACAACACGAAATTTCACGTAAAATACTTTAAAATAATGCCGAGCGTGATAATTGTACCCAATATTTTGTTTTCAATTCAATATCTTGGCGCGAATCATATTATTTTTCGCACTCGCCGCTAGAATTCGCTGCCGGAGCAGGTGCGTCGACTATTGAATAATTCTATTAGCTGTCCTAAATTTTAATACATAATGAAACGACTACGATAAAAGAGAAAAAAGACATGAAAAAAATACTAAAACCAGGCTTTGGACGTAATTTTATTAAAACACTACCCAGCTTGTTAAAATCCAGTAAACACTTATTACTATAAAGTTTCCTTTTGTCTCTATGAGATTTGGTTCGCTCCATACGCCACAGATGGCAGTACCGTGGTTATGAATTCCGTTCCATGTGACTTAAATTATATTCACGAAATTACAATGTTACAAAAAAATATCAATATTATTGTCAGACCGATTGGCGGCGTGTTTAGATTATGCTATTTTTCATTGATAAATATCAGTACGTAGTTATGTATAGCATATTTAAATTTGAGTAGTATGGAAACTCAGTATGTATATATCTATTTTTAACTGTCGACAGCGAGTTAATTATGGACTGTTAAGACACATTACATACCTGGGGTGTTGGTGAAGGAATCGGCTATGTCATATTGTAAGTTACCATCCAAGTATTTGCCTCAGAATAATTTCAGGGAAAACAGTAAAATGCGGGTATTAGATACCCGGATCCTCTGCAACGCGAGTCTAGTGTCTTACCACTGCGACAAACCTATATTAAGGTGCTACTATTTATTTTGACGTTACAACGTCTAATAAATCGATGAACTCCTGCTGCACGTACGAAAAAGTGTCCCGATACGCACATTGTTCCATTACGCTGTGTCCCGTTACACTCATTGTTCCGTTACGCTGTTTTCCGTTACGCTGTCGGTGAGTGCAGTAATAAAAGGTTATGTTACAATTGACTAAAAAATTATGGTGATTCATATAATTGATGATAGATATTTGATACAGTTTATTTATATGAAAACTTGTTCATAATTATATTTAAACTTTATAGCGAAACGCCAGTTTTTAAAATTAATTACAAGTCATCTACACGTGAACTGTTTCGTCGACTGTTTATAAAGTGAAGTGAAAAGTTATTTTGTGGTTTTCATTGCTTATTACAACAAAAATTTCGGCAATAAAGGTTAATTATTCTTGCGTTTTAAAAATCTGATTACTAGTACAATTTCAAGTATTTATTCTTTTATTATTAAAATAAAAATGATTCAATTTTATTCATAAAAGTATGCAATCATTTCATCGATGTTTTGTTATGACGTTATCACGTTAAACTATCGCCCGTAAACCGACTTTACAGACAACCAATTTTTTTTTCTCTACCAACGAGCCGAACATCCATTCTATAATAAATTTTTAATGTGGAGCATCTTAGCTCTCGATATAGGACATTTGGCAGGAGTAATTTTGTGAGGAAGGAAGTTGCGTGGAACGGATATGTGTAACCACAGGGCTGCCATCTGTGAGAAATTGGTGAAAACCAAAGTTCACAAAATCAAAGGGAAACCTGAAATCATTAACTGTTTAGTGAATTTTTAACAGGATGGGCAGTATTTTAATTGAGTTCCTTGTCGAAAATAAGATCTCAACCCATTATTTAGTATTAATTCAGGTCTTTTTTTTTCGCTTTTATCGGAGTTAAAAAATTTTGGTCTATGAAATGGTTTGGTTCGATGGTCGACGTAGCTACTCCGACAGCGTATTATAGTGGCGGGTGCGGAGACACGTTTCCGCAAGTTCTTGGCGAAAATCTCGTCCCACAGCTAAACAATTCGAGCGAAACGCAATAGTGTTCGGACATGAACAAAGGTCCGTGGAAATGAATGCCGCAAACATTAAACGGTGATTTTCTGACATCACACGTCGCAAGGTCACGTCCGCGGGAAGCCAAACGTCCGATCGTGCATCTTCGGTTTTTTTGGTTCATTGTAAAAGGTTAGGTTAGCTACATTATAAACACTTTAAAACATTGTGGACGATTGATTTGGTTAGGATATCTACAATAAAGATACTCTGAAATCATGTAAACTGTTTCCTAGCCCTGGATAGCCACATATTAAAAAGTTATTTGCTAAGAAACCATAAAATGATTTTACAGTATTTTTAATGTAGCTATACTTACTTAATGTAACCAACCATCCACGATGTTTTAAAGTATTTATATTGTAGCTAACCTATCCTAATCGACCGCAACATTTAATGCCACACCGGTTTATACAATGAGATAGAACGGGGGAACAAAAAAGCGAGCATGAACTTCGGGTAACTTCGGGTGTGGCTCCCTCGTCGGTGAAATGAAGGCTTCCCCACGTCCGCAGCTATGTGGTGTCTGCCCAGCCACACTTACACTAGCAACGCCTCGACTGGTGTTCGAATGCTCCCATCGAGCGGGAGACGAGGAAGAGGCGCGCTTACCTTGCGCGAGCACACTTGTCCGTACTTCATGCGGGGGCGTAATGATTTACGTGAACGGAAAGGCAGTCCCGCGCCAGCGGGTGGCAGGGATTCTCACTCGAAATAAAAACAAGTTGGTACCCCCTGCGAGAGACACTGAGTGATTGATAAAGCAAAGTCTTCGCCGTGAATTGTCTGCTCACTGAACAATAATAAAAAATAATGTTAAATTTGGTGTTACGTTCACGTAACTGGTCTGTGGAGAGCTGAAGGTCCCCCCCCCCCTTCGGGGAAACTCGCAGAAGTTCAAATACTTAAGACTAGGCATGAGCGTAAGAACCACGATGATGTCAGCTTGGTGGGGCGACTCGAACTGGTGGGGGAGCTGAATTGTTGCCCCTTGAATGGGCAGCCCTTCATGATTATTCTGACGGTGGTTAGGTTAGGTTAGGTTAGGTTAGGTAAGGTTAGGTCACTTTACCAACTAACCACTGTCAGAAAAATCCTGAAGGGCTGCCCATCCAAGGGGCAACAATTCAGACAACCTTTCAAAAACACTACTGTCAGAAAAATCCCGAAGGGCTGCCCTTCCAAGGGGCAGCATTTCAGTCGCCCCGAACTGGCGACCGGGTATTCGCGGTCCCTCGCGACTCTACAGGCCTCGCAGTCTCCATTAATGCTCGCGGCAGCTCGCTCAACCAAGCGTTGTAGTCTCTAGGTGTGGTAGAAGCGACTGCACCTAAGCCTGACAGCACCTCGACTCTTGACGCTCGCGCGCTCCGACACAACCCACCGCAATCGTCGCATTTGTTCCGCAGCAGCAGCGCAACTGTCGCCAAAGTTACGGTAGGCTCCCCCTCCCCCCCAGCCATAAATCCACTTATTACGGTACTCCTCTGGTACGTGCGTGGATGTCGAATAAAAAAACTAAGCTGTACAAAAACTAAAATGTCTGCACATTTGCAGACACAAACTGGACCAGCGCTAAATAACACGAGTAAAAAATATCCTTAAAAGAAAACTATCCAATACAGAAGTTTAGAAATAACTAAAAATGATAAATCCCAGCCGCTCCTGACGTTACCGCATAGAGTAAGCGACCAGACAGAAGCGCACCAAAAATTATTAATTAAAGGACAGACTCGATGCGGGCTACGCCTCAAATTATATTAAAATATTATGTAATACAATCTTAAATCAGCTCAAGAAGGTTGATGTTTGTAATTTGTATTTACAGACTTATTTCAGTGCAGAAAAAGCAATAACAATAATAAGCAAAAACAATTATACTATTATATACTTTGTGTAAATACGTGTGTTTTAAAATGTTTCAGTTTAATATTTTAGTAATACTTCTAGCATGTGGACCTAAGAACTCACTCCCTTTTTCGTGTATACAAAATAGTTCAATTATAACACATACTTTCAGTATTTATATTGAAATTAGTGATGTATAAAATGTTTGCATATGTTACATTATTTGTATAACTCAGGGACATGCCAAATATATTTGAAAAAAAATTAAGTTAAATTTCGTGTCCGATTTTTGTATTACAAGTGTATTTGCAACATGAGAACAAAAGAATTGTATCGTTACTGAGGTTAGATGTTACACATCTCTGGCGGGTACTGAAATAATAGCTCACTTTTTTCTTCTCGTGATAAACCTACAGCTGAAATTGGTAGGTCATATTCTTATTGAATTGTCCATTGTGTTTACCTAATTTTTTTCCCTTCAATCCTAATTTAACCAGTCTTCCGATATGTCAGCATTTTTATATATTTTCTGTCCTCGCAAGCTTCTTTATTCGCGTACACATTACAGTACACTTCCGTTTGCGTCCTTTTTTTTTAAACAAGATAAATTCAGCATGTATATTAAACACGTTATTTCTAAAATATTTATTACTTTTTTTTTTTTGGAAAATCACATAACTGTATATACCTACAGCTACATGTTTTATCTAAGAAATGAGTTGTGCCAGATATATCTTCGAAACAAAGAAATTTCAAAAATACATCCAATAAAATCATTTAAAAATGATGTGACTACGGATCCAGTCAACATTTTCGAAACCAAAACAGCAGTTTCTGAAATCAAATAATTTTTATGAGTTTTTCGCGCCAAAAGCATCTCATTATTGATTAATTCAGTAAACCAATATAAATAATACGTATACACGTGTGAATTTCACAAGCACCATTCCGTGACTTTTGTAAAGAGAGAAAAATAAAGTTTTGCCACAGAAACAAAAAATAAAGTTCGTTTGCAAAGCAAACTTCTCGTCTTTTTTTTTCGCTCTCTTTCTCTCTCAGCCGTAAGCGCGGTTACAACGGCAATATTTTTTATTCACACCATCCATTTTTTTTTGTTCGCGTACCGCCCCCCCCTTGTTTCGCGGCTGGAGTTGACACGAACCCTCCATCTTGGTTTGTCGCTGTAACACTCTCTATCAACGACTCCTCCTACGAGTCCATTCTCTCTCTCTTTCTCTCTCTCTCTCTTTGCCCCTACTCCCCTCTTCAAACAGCTTCGCCCGCTACCGTATAAGGCTTCGCGTGGTTCATTTATCTTCTTCCCGGTCCGCCAGCATGTTCAACCATCGCACGTTCTTCCTAGGACCTCTGTAACTCTGATCCTTTGTTACTCGCGAGTTTCTACTCTGGAAAAAAATAAAAAGAACTATTTTTTTTTTTAACCCCAAAATATTTAGCAAGGTGAATACTAATTTATTAATTTTTTCGTGGTAGCTCACTGAAATTTCATCTCATTCAAGTCTTCCAGTACTCCCCAGTGATGTGTAACATCTAACCCCGGTATCGAGCAAATTCACGTGTTCTCATATTGTAAATACACTTATAATACGAAACTCGTACGTACACGAAATTTCACGTAGAATTTTATTGACGTGACGTCTAATAAATCGATGAACGCCGGCTGCACGCACTAAAAAATGTCCCGTTACGCACATTGTCCCGTTACGCTGTGTCCCGTTACGCTCATTGTACTCTTGCGCCGCATCTATCTCTCTTCCACTCGATTGGAACAACCATCAATTTGACTTTTTCGAGGCACATTAAACTTGAAAAACACTCATTCGTTTCCTACTTTTCCTATCATCGTCCTATCCTTAAAAGAATAATGCATATTGGAAGAAGTTAAATAGCAAACATGTACAAAAGTTATAGTTAAAATAATCTCTTCGTTAAAGTAATAAACATATTTGAATTAATGAGTGCAAATAAAAGTAAATTTATCAATTGAATTGTAGATTTAATTTCACTCCTTCTTTGTATCCATACAAAATAGTGATAATTCAATAAAAACGATTCAATTTTATTCATAAAAGTATGCAATCATTTCATAAATGTTTTGTTATAACGTTGTCACGTTAAACTATCTTCCGTAAACCGACTTTACAGACAACCAATTTTTAAAAAAAAAAAAAATTATGTCGAGCGTGATAAAAATTCGCAAATTATGATTTCAACCACATTTCTGGATGGAAAAAAAAAACTATTGGTTTCCGCACCCGCCGCTAGATTTCGCTGCCGGAGCAGCTACGTCGACCATTGAATCATGACGCCATCTTCACACGATATGTCCATTGGCTTTGCGACGCTCCCGAGACAGGCGTGATTTGTATTCTCAGCTGGCTCTTTCACGGGGCTGCGGCTGACGTATTGTATTTTAATACATTTTTATATGCTTACTTTATATTGACGTGACAACGTCTAATGAATCGATGAACGCCGGCTGCACGCACGAAAAAGTGTCCCGTTACGCACATTGTCCCGTTACGCTGTGTCCCATGACGCTCATTGTTCCTTTACGCTGCGTCCCGTTACGCTCATTGTACGCTTACGGCGCACCGACAGAAGTGAAAACTTAAAACTTTGTTTATAAAATGTGTAATATGAAATAATTTCTACGTCAAATGTACGTAAGAAAATGAATCTGATTACTAGTTTTATTTCAAGTATTTATTCTTTTATTATTAAAATAAAAATGATTCAATTTTATTCATAAAAGTATGCAATCATTTCATCAATGTTTTGTTATGACGTTGTCACGTTAAACTATCGTCCGTAAACCAACTTTACAGACAACCAATTTTTTTTTACATATACTAACTATTGTCCAAAATACGCTATTTATTTTCGGCTTAAATCGATGAATCTAAATAAACTCTGCACACAAACACGCGAGTCACTGCGCTGAGTAGAAAGGAGCGAGAGCGCCGGTCGTGACCTACCCGCCCGCCCGCGACGCAAACTCAAGGTCGTATCAGCGAGCTGATTGTACACGGGTAGTTACCACAACGCCGAAATACCACAACGCCGAACGTACAATAACGCCGAATACCAGAACGCCGAATGCCAAATTGACCGCAACGCAGACAGCTAGAACACTGCTGTGTACCACAACGCCGAAATACAGTAACGCCGAAAAATGTTTGCTGTGGAGAAGGGGGGGGGGGGGGGGGCAAGGAGCAAAATGAAAACAACTGAATGAATTTGTGTGGTAACCTTACCTAACCTAACCTTTGTGGCAGTCCTGCAATGACATTTATCGGGGTTAATGTATTTCGGCGTTGTGGTAATTCGGCGTTGTGGTACACAGCAGTTTTCTAGCTGTCGGCGTTGTGGTCGATTTGGCATTTCTGGCGTTATAGTTTAGGGCGTTATTGTACGTTCGGCGTTGTGGTGCGTCCCCATTGTACACCACGGGGGAGAAACTATAATTGCCGAGACTGAGACCTAGTTATTTAAAATAGTTCCGAGCCCGCCCGCTAGAACGTAGCTTTCATAATATGTATATTACTAACAACATACTGTAGCTTCACTGATTGTGAGAAGTAATGCACGAGGTATATAATGAGGTAACCAAACCAGTGAAACTTAATTCAATATATTTTGTGGTTTGGCATACCAGAAAATTTTAATCTTCTAATAATTTATATGGAACATGGTTTTTTTATTACAAAAAAACAGCATTAGGTATTTCTCGCACAGTTTAAATCTCTGTTATCAAGAAATTAGTTGTCAAGTAGTTAAATTATTATTGTAAACCTAACATGTTGTTAGTAGTTATGGACCCACCCATCAGATGTCGCGCAAAACTTGGTTTCAGTTTCCACTGTAAGAGTCGCACTTCTTTATCTCCCTTCCTTGTTCTATGCTGCACACGTTAGATAATGACACCGCACTACGTCTCTAAGGCTGATAGTCGGGGAATTATTAAGGCAAGGGTACGCATCTATGTTCTGGTGCCCGTATGTTTCGGTGAGATTTTGAAGACGTTTCACGTTAAAAACACAACACTATTCACACTGACATATGGGCCTACAGTAGAATCTGTAGGCGATGCGGCCTTCTCCCGCAGTTGAAACATTGCAGGTTTTATGACAGGCATACCTTGATTCATTCAAAATGACACAATGCCTTCAATTATATATTGTGCTATATTTTTTCTTTTCTCAACTACGGGGACGGGAGGGCATATCTTCCCAAAACCCCCTCCTTCCTGCGTCCATCACTGTCCTAGCGGTGAATGGGTTTCCAATACAGCCTCCTGTCTGCTATCCGCAACATCAACAGTACTTGACGAGGCAAGACACAGGACTTGCATTCCAGAGGATCGTCGATTCCGCCAGCTTGAGTTATGTTCGTTTCATCCCCACCCCCCTCCAATAATAAATGCTGGTATCATTTCTCACTAGAGGCTATGACTAATTCTTTCCCCGGGTTCCCTGAACTCAAATAATAAAAAAATTAAAATTAAAAAAAAAACAACAGAGAGAGAGGTGCAGTGCCGTAGACTTTTCGTGAAAACGTCGGGATAAAATTAAGATTCGCAAATAACTTATTATTTTTTTATAAACCAATTTAGAAAAATAAAATTCATGACAAACAAGCGCACGCGCCTACACCGGTACGATTACGTCACAGGCAAAAAACAAACACTGCGTGACAAACACGTACAGACATGCTCCATCCTTTGTGGACGCGTGATTAATATCTTTGTTATTAGTGATTCAAATATGACGGTATTCTGTCGCACAAGAAAGTTCGACCTACTATCACTGTTAAGAGCTAATAAACGTTTTAACGTCAAAAATATATTTTAAAAAATCAACACTAGAGTTCTGCAGTGGTAAGAAATTAACCCTTTCAGCCTATTCACATCCTAATGCTACATAGAACTTAACAATATTTGAATGTTTGGGGTCAAAGTGTACATTTTTGTCGACATCAAACGGAATTCTTATTAAATAAATAAATTTTATCATAATCGTCTGCAACATAAAACATACACATTAAATTTATATTTAAAAATTAAGAATATGACATCATAAAATTTCAAAAATTCAGTTTAGGTAAATGAAAAAAATATATATTTCTTATGGAACACGGTAAATTACACAACGTGAAATAATTCAAAAACTCTTTTTACGATGGAAAAATATTACAACTGAAATAATTTTTTTTTCGGGGTTCCACAAACATGGCGCATACCACAGGATGTATGTAGCTTCACGCAATAGCCATGTAGCAAGGCGCTTATGACCAGCCCTAGAGTGGTCAAAGTTAAAGTTTGCCAATGCAGTGTACGCACGGGCGCCATAGATCACACAACACTTTGTTACGCGAAATGACGCTCTATTTGGACGTGCACTGCGGAAAGCTGGCTCGGAACAGGGAGAGAGAATTAACGAAGTGGTTGGTGGGAAGAGAGAGAGAGAGAGAGAGAGAGAGAGAGAGGGAGAGGAGGAGGAAGACGAGCGGATGGGGGAGGGAAACAAACGGGCGATAAATAAAAATTTACCCGGCAATTTCCCCGACGCGCGTTACACGGCGTCTCGAACGTTGCGGGCGGAGTGAAACGATGGCGGCAGCCGCCATATTGTTTCGCCATGTACAAGATGGCGCCCGCGGGGCAATCGCGATGATGGCCAGCGCCATCATCTCTGGCGGCGGCAGCGACGCGAATCAACTCCCAGGTCGCCGCGGGTAATTGCGGCGTCGCTCAACTCCCCCCCCCCTCCACCCACCCGCCTTTTGACACCAATACCAACCCTACAAACATCTCTCCCCCCTTACCGCCCTTCATTTGGTCGCTTCCCGCGCTACCAACGTGACGGCGTATTAATTCAGCAGGTCGCTGCAATTACGCTCCGCGTGGGTGTAATTAAAAAATCTTGCATTAATTTTACGAAGACGGCAGGGGGAAAAAAAGTGTCCCAGTTAAAAAAAAATCACAGGGGAGGTACAGACATTTTCGCCTCCTGTAATTTACTAGATATTTTTCTTGGAATAAAGTGTTCTTGAGAAATATTTTCCTAGCTTCTATTATTTATTGTGATTCAAGGTTTATTCTCTTAATTAGTAATGAGTGTAAACATTTCAGGGGACAGAAAATTCTGTAATTATAGTTTCTTTTTCCAGCTAACGTAAAAATTAAATTTATTTCACATATTAAATTTCAGAAGTACCAAGTGTGTGAACTACGTAACATTACAAACAGAAAATAAAGGGTAAAAACAATGGCCTATAATGTCTTAAACGAACAATTACTAATGCGAGTTATCTATGGAATCAAATGTTAAGCCTTATTTTGTAACGAAACAAAAATTATAACATCACATACATATAGGGGTGTTTTCCACTTAAAGTTTTCCCCTTGGTTGCATTGGTTTGCATGAAATTACATTTATGAGTTATTCACTTCCTAGGAAAATGTTATTTCATAAAAATTGTTGTTTGTTTATGTAAGAGAACTGTAATCATTCTTGATCCTTTAGTGTAATGATCTGTGGTTCTGAAACCACCAGTGTAAACCCTGCAAGGAATGGCGTGAAGATGGAGAGGTGATTGGGTAGGAGGAAGCTCCAGATCGTATTGGGAGGGTTTGTGGATCGCTGGATCCTCGCACTTGTGGTCAAGTATTGCCTTAGTCTGGGGAGTCATAAGGTGTACTCAAATACTAATCTCATTCCTGTTTGGTTCCTCAAACACTATTTATTGTCTTCGGCACATATCTGCACTTTACCGTTTCGGTCACTGGATGGGAGACGCGGAAGTAGGCCGAAAATCACTGGACCGTACAGGAACTTGACCGTAAAGGAACTAGACCGTACAGGAACTTGACTGTACAGGAACTAGACCGTACAGGAACTTGACCGCACAGGAACGTGACCGTACAGGAACTAGACCGTACAGGAACTTGACCGCACAGGAACTTGACCGTACAGGAACTTGACTGTACAGGAACTAGACCGTACAGGAACTTGACCGCACAGGAACTAGACTGTACAGGAACTATACCGTACAGGAACTAGACCGTACAGGAACTTTACCGCACAGGAACTAGACCGTACAGGAACTATACCGTACAGGAACTAGACCGTACATGAACTGGACCGAACAGACTCTGGACCGAAGGTCGTTTCTCAGAAATTTCGGTCAAATGAATTTCGTTCTTCTGCCTGCTGGATCCTCCCACTTTGTCTAGCTTCAAACCGGAGACCCCTAGCGCACTCATCCTGAGTGCAGTACAACCTCACTGTACTCGTTACATCTGTCACTCTGTTAAGTGTGTCTTAAGCGTGTTCTGAAAGTATATTTTCTCTACTCTCGCCCTCGTTACTGACATAACTCTGCTCGCATCCGTTGCTTCTGCGTTAGTTCAGATGACCTCTCGTCTCCTACACTCGAGGCCAGCACACGTTTCAATTAAGGGTGTTCTTCCCACAGTTACAAAGGAACTGTTGAACGACACAACACTCGCCTCTTGCATCGGCTGTCCGAGGGGCGACGAACTCAGAGCTGACGATGCGAATACACACAGGTGAAACAAAGTTCCATGGGTGAGCGAGAGTGAATACAACATCCTTCAAATTCAATTCTTTAAGGATCTACGTTATGTCACCATCCTGAGAAATAATATGGATGAGCAATTTCTTTTTATACAAGGACTTTACTTTCTTGATAACATTTTAATCCATCGACTGCAATAAATGTGTGCAGTTTGGTGGTAGAAAGATGGTTTGGATATTCCCATCACTTGACCTAAGTTCTTGTTCATTTGGGTGGCCTGGAGCATTGTCAAGTACTAATAAAGCTTTAATGGGCAAGTTGGATCTTTTCACAAACTTCTTCACGTCTGGGACAAAGTCTTTATGGAACCATTCACTGAATACCTCTCTCGTGACCCAACTTTTTAATTGGTTCTTGTAGCAGACTGGCAGACAAATCTTCTTGAAAGCTCTGGGATATTTAGCTTTACCAATCACTAACAAATCCAAATTGTGTGTTCCAGTAGCATTTGAACACGGCATAATGTGATTCTATCTTCACTCACTTTACGACCTGGTGCGCTCGCTTCTTTAGAGGATACGAATGTTTTACTGGGCAACAGACTCCAGACATACCACTCTCGTCTGCATTATAGATTTGGTCAGGAAAAATACCCAGTTCCTCTACTTTGTCTTTAAAATGCTGGATAAATAACTGCACTGCAGATTCGTCGCTTGACAATTTTTCACCCGATATAGTTTAACAGACGGATACCAAATCGCTTTTCAAATTTATCCAGCCACCCATCACTGGCACGACAATCATCTTTTTTGTTAATTTTTTGACGTGATAACGCCTAATAAATCGATGAACGCCGGCTGCACGCACGAAAAAGGATGACGCATTGTCCCGTTACGCTCATTGTCCCGTTACGTTCATTGTCCCGTTACGCTCATTGTACGCTTGCGCCGCATCTATAACTCTTCCACTCGATTGGAACCATCGATTTGACCTTTTTGAGGCACATTAAACTTGAAACACTCCCATTCGTTTCCTACTTTTCCTATCATCGTCCTATCCTTAACAGAATAACACAGATTGGAAGAAGTTAAATATCAAACATGTACAACAGTTATAGTTAAAATAATCTCTTCGTTAAAGTATTAAACATATTTGAATTAATGAGTGCAAATAAAAGTAAATTTATCAATTAAATTGTAGATTTCATTTCACTCCTTCTTTGTATCCATACAAAATAGTGATAATTGAATAAAAATGATTCAATTTTATTCATAAAAGTAAGCAATCATTTCATCAAAGTTTTGTTATGACGTTGTCACGTTAAACTATCGTCCGTAAACCGACTTTACAGACAACCACGTTTTTTTATAAAATACGGCGCATGACGTCAGTGGTCGTGCAGGGCCGCTAGCGAGCTCCTAGCCTGGCGCGAGTCGCTGTCCTGCCTGCGTTCGTAACAACATGAATAGGAATAAATAGTGCGTGTCAACATCACCAGTCAGTGTAGATACTATTCATATGTGTATTTAATTTTAAAATGGATTTTTTCTTCTGAATTAATTTCACCCACTTCTGGTAAGTATGATACTGAAAACTAATTTATAAAATAATTATATTTTACTATTAATTTTAAATTGGCGTGTTAAATTAATTTTAACGGGCTTACTAAGCAATATTTTGTAATAAAGCACTACGTTTTTAACTGTAAATTTATTTAATAAATCATTAAAAATAACTAAAATAAATTCTAAAGGAATACAATAATTATGCATGCATCGTAGCCGTTCACAAATTACACAATGATTTCAGTTACATAAATATTTATCATAAGAAGCATTACCATAAAAACACAAAATATGAGTTTACACAAGAGTAATAAACTATGTGCCATGCTGTTTACCATCGAGATTTCACAATTACTTCAAGTGGTTTAAATTTATTTTAAGTTAATTATTCTTTACACGCTTAAAAAAGTAGTAAAAATGTCTCTAGCTAAGCTATATTTAGCTCAGTTCCACTACCGTGTTTGTTATTTCATTTTCTTTTCATTACAAATATTTCACGGTTTTTCATAAAAATTCATTACTATACCTCGCTTGAATTTTATATTTCATCTCAAATGTTTTCAAAATATATGTAGTACATTTAATCGTATAAGCAATTAAAAGTATCGTAAGTGTTCATAATTATTTTATAGCTTGAAAACAACTTTTAGCAAATAACTGGAGAAATTAGTGTGATACAACAAAAAATTAAAGTTGGACTGTATTTTTTTTTGTAAATGGTTCAGAAATATTCACGCAAAATAACAGCTATTTGTCAATTTGTACATTTAAATGAAAAATATATATATATATAGTGTTCGCCGTAATACTGGGTTCAGATTCTTACCAAGGCATTTATGCTATGTGTTCTCTCAGTACCTCCAACACTTAAAAGTTATTTGGAACCGTACACTGAATAGCTTTCCAGTATTAAATGCGCATAATAATGATCATAGTAAAACGAAATAAAGTCAAATGGTTAAATATTCAATTTTTTTCCGTGATTTTAAAAACGTATACTTGAATGAATCATCAATTAAACTATTAAATTATGCACAATTTTCGTAAAACAATACTCAGTATTATCTGGAAAAACATATTTCATAATGGACACTGGTATTATTACAAACTGTGAACAACTGGTTTCAAAAGTAATCTTTAGTAAAAGTACAATAAAAAAATTTCTGTTTTGGTATAAGAATAAATTTAGAGGAAAATTAATCTGTTAATACACATAATGACACGATAATGGAAAACAGACACTGTGTGACAATTGATTTTAAACCTTTAATTCACTAGGCAGTAAGCTGTAAGGCAAGGTAAATAGTATATTACTATTCCCAAGCTTGTTTTATTTATTTCCGTGTAGTTTGTATAACGAAACTATTATTTGCTTTGTTTTGATTAGTCCTATTTCTGAAACAAAAATAAAAAAGACAGGAAATGTTAACTGATGTATAAAGCTTTTTATTTTTTTAAAAAAAAATTGAATACCATTTTGTTGGAACACAGATTATTTTAAATATGTAGTTTGTGTCAATCATCCGTGCATCCGAATGAATAAAACAGTTGTTTTAAATTTATTAGAAGGATGAAGAGGTATGTGTTGGTGTATAAATGTTTCGAAACGTGGCAGGACTGCAAGATGGCGCGCCGTCGAAAGGGGGTGAGGAAGGGTTAGAGGTAAAAAAAAAAGTAAGGGTGGGGAAAACGGGTAGGAGGGTGATGGTTTGGGGGGATGGGGGGATGTTGCGATCGCATCTAGCAGGCAGGCAGGCAGGCAGGCAGGCAGGCAGAAAGCCGAGAGTGCTCTGTTTTTTAATTAATTTCTGTCCTCAGGGGTTGTTCGTGACGAGCGACACGCGCGCCTCTGGCGGCGGGATTTCGTACCACGTGCACGTTGCCTCCCGAGTCGCGCTCCAATGCCTGTTTCAGTGAGACTACACAGATTCCGAACATGGAAAGGGGGGGGGGGACATTTCCCCCATGGCCTTCTCGACAGAGAAGGAAAAAAAAAACTACCAGCAGGGAAAAGATACGTCGACAGTTATCAAAGTTTATTTTAAAAAAGACCAAACATAGCACTCCTGACGGTAACTAGATGTGATTGCAACTCGGAAATTGACTCAATATATCGCGCACGTGGTACTTTTATCACGGGCCAAAAAAATACAACTTGGGTCATGCGCACATCACCCAAGTCACACACACACACACACACACACACACACACACGAGGTAGTTACTTGAGAATGTAACTGTCACCTCTACAGGAAAATTATGTATTTGGCTGATTTAAATCTCTCACCTAGCCTGGAGAAAAGGAAGAAAAAAATTATCTACACAGCTTTATTATACAAATATACAATTTTTTTTTTTTCGGATAGAAACAGTGTATTTGTAGCGCACATTAACATGGAACATTACATTGCGAACATCTTGATTACACACACACACACACACACACACAGTTTCGTGTAGCCTACTTCGGTTGGTTTGCTACATGACTGGGGAAAAGAAATATCTAGACATAATTTTAATTTATTACAAAAAAAAACAAACCAAAAGGCAGTCATGGGGACCGACGACAGAAGTGAAAACTTAAAACTTTGTTTTCAAATGTGTAATACGACATAATTTCTACGTCAAATGTACGTTAGAAAACGATTTTGGTATTATTTCACGAGCATGTCGGTGACGCGAACCCATAAGTTTTTGCCACTACCGAAATTTCGCTCAACGCGACTAAAGAAGTTTTCACCTCAAAAATTACATTTTGCCTTGTTGGTTAAGGAATTTTATCATGGTCTGTATGAATTTTTTTTTTTTTTCAAACGATTCCTCGCTGAGCGTTATGGTATGTACGGCAGTCCTGTTAATTAACCAATAGCCAGGCGCACCAACGGCAAGCTGCTAAAGCGACGGAGTCGGGAATGTTGTGTGTAGGTTGGTAGCGGGGACTGGAGGGGCGGGAAGGAAGTTGGAGAATGAAGAGGACGGGTTGTTGTCATTAACAGTGTAGCAGGTTAATGTTCGCCGACAGTAGGGCCGCCCCTCCCAAGGGAGGGGGGGGGGGGGAGCAAGATAATACGCGCCGCCGGTAGGTACGCCGTGCGCTCTTCTCCCTCCTTCCCCCTCGTCCAGGTGCCGCGCCAGGGGTGTCACAGATAAGGGGGGGGGGGGCAACTCACGAGAGTCACGGACGTTGGAGAGGGGAGGGAGGTGACTTCGCCGCTCCCCCCCCCCCCCCTTTTCACCTTCTTGAAGCGGAGGGGTATGAATTACCGACCCCTTCTCAACGCGAGCGAACAGCTGCGAGGGAATATAGCTCCTCGTGACTCACGGGCGGGCGGCCTCGTGTGATATGAGGGAGAGGAAGGAGGAAGGGGGGGGGGGGCCAATAGCGGTACGTGTCGCTCGACGAAGGGCACTCAGCCAGACGCGCCCCGCCGCTGAGTGATGGTGCGCACGAGGGCGCGGTGAGAAACGTGCCGTGTGAACCGTGTGAACCGGTGTGAAGGAGAGGCGGGTGAGTGGGGGAGGCGCGCAGGGACTGTAGACAGTGCAGGGACCGACACCAGACCGCGCGAAGTGCGGAAAGAGGGGAGGGAGAGAGAGAGAGAGAGAGAGAGAGAGAGAGAGCGAAGAGGGAGGGGAAAGGGAAGTTACGATCAGCACCCGTCCGGTGCTCAGTTGCGTCGTATCCACTACTCGCGGACGAAGTGGGGGGTGAAATCGAAGCAGGAAAATCGATTAATCGATTCCTGAAAATCCATTTCCCCTCCCCCTTTTACCACCCAAGCGCATAATATACTGCCACGTACAGTCTCTTGCACCGCGGAATATGTTATCGCTGGGAGAAAGGATAACTTGTAGCTACTTCAAGAGGAACTGCTCCACCTTGAATTTTTTTTTATTTCGTTGCCAATAATTTCAATTTTGAATTTTCATCCCGCTTGTTTTGGCAGAGCGTCTGATATTTATTAATATTATCCAGTTTCCATAAAACTTAGCTCAAGTTGACGACTACCACTGTCTCAATAACTATCTTAGTTAACGAATAACTGAAGGTATTAGATCATTTGCCTTGTGAAGCCCAAAACCATATTTTGCTAAAAAAAAAATAAAATTATAAAAACGATAAAGCCAAACTTTAAAATGTTTTAATTATATTTGCCCATTTTGCTATGTATCATTTTCCTTGTACATAGTTGGCAAGGAATATGCATTCGTATTAGAGTTGAGAAGAATGAAATAATCGATTATTAAAATAATACGATTTTGACCATATTGTTTTCAGCGAAGAAAAATAACCAGCCTCCTTGTGATCTTCACAAACTGAAAAAAGGGTTTGTTTGTACCGAAAAAAAATCTAATTTTATCTATTTCTATATGGTGAAATATACATGTGTATATATCACCATATAAAAATACATATACAAAACTAAGGTTTCTGTGGTTTTGAGAAATCTTATTTTATTAAAAAAAAATTTATTAACTCGCTCTCTTGTTTGTTTGTTTCTCTGTTCGCTAAAAATTTTGCAATCGATTTCAAACTAACTTCCCGATGAGCTAGACACTTGACACTTTGAATTTCGCTCAGAAATGGAAAACAGTGGAATATTACCTCGATTTCTTTTCAGTTTATTTGTTTGTCTGTTCGTTGTAAATTTGTTTGCTTCTGTTTGGCAAAGCCCCCGGATTCGTGGTGTTAGGCTACGAGCATAACAGTGCAGTGATGCGGAATGCATAAGCAGTACTCGCAGGCGGTGCTCATACTACGCATACAGTGCTAAGAAAAATGTCCATCCTCGCGGTCATATAGGCAGGCAACTTCCTATCCTTCTCCTTGGTGAGACCCGTCCGCTTTTGTACCCTAAAAAGCTGTCGACAAGAATATGTGCGATTTTTGATGAATGTTTTGTAAATATTTTGAATATTTCTTGCAGGAATGTCAAATTAAAAATGATTAGATTGATTGAGAAACCCACTGAAATCGAAATGTGTGACGAATGCTTCAAAATTTTTGTTAACAAATATTTTAATGTCATAATCAATTGTTTTATAAAAGGTGTAAACGATGAATGTGGGATAACCCGGAGTAAAGAAAACAAAAAAGCAAAAAAAGTCATGCACATGTAAATTGTACACGACGACTAGCGAACTAACGACCCTTATAACAGTTTAGTTTAGAACTTCGGCAATAGATGGCGTTGCATTGAAATATACATGCACTGTAGTTTGGTGCGTCCATCACGGCTTGTCTCCTTACTATTATCTATTGCAAGCGCCCCTCATTTTTTAGTATAAAACCTTACAAGTATTTTTATTAATTACAATTTGTACGGGGTTAGGAATAAAATCAGACACTTAATCTGTACTAAAAATTAAATTAAATTAATTATAAAATTACACACACACACAAAACTAAAAAGCAGAAAAGCAATATTATTAAATGTATATTTAAAAAACAATTTTTTTTAAAACTAATGAAACACTATAAAACGTTTTCCTTTACCCATAAATATTTATTACTCCAAACAGATTGACCAAAAAATGTGTGATTGTTGATTTTTAACACCTATGAATTTACTTGAAAGTTTTAAAACGATAAACGTGGGTCACATGCAATAGACAATTAATACAGTACACTAACAATTTTGTTGCACTGAAAATGATATGAAATGTTTTAAGAGTTCACCCGACAACACTCATTGCTATTATCGATCACATGCGCCCCACTTTTTTGTTTGTTTTTGTTTTAAAACTTACAACAATCACAGTTGTGCGCGTAACCCTCATACTACATATATATACATAAACATGGGCGTAAATCCCAGGGGTGGTCAGGGCAGCCCGCCCCACCCCTTGGAATTAAAAACCACCTCACTGAGGGGGCCCTCTTGAGCTTTCAAAATCGTGACTGTAAAACGGGAATTAAAAACGTAAACGTAAAAACGGTTTTTTTTATGAAAATATGTCTGTATATTTAAAGGTTTTCTGCTTATTACACGCATATATGCCAAAATATGGGTAGTATTCAACGTACAAGCGCCCCATACATAGATGACTTGTGTCGGATAAAATCCACGTGCAAAACACTCGGGTCGAACGAGACACCCTGCGAATTTCCGCAGGCCCTTTCGAACCCTACAGATTCCACCCCGTATGTATGCACAACTCAAATATATTAAGCCTGGTTTATATTTTATAACGTTTCAAAATCCATCCTCTTTCCGTAACACCCCACTTTTCAAACTGACAACTCCAATATAATAAGCCTGGTTTATATTTTATAACGTTTCAAAATCTATCCTCTTTCCGTTACACCCCACTTTTCAAACCGGCATCCCGGTTTACTAGAAGTAGGCCTACTTTTTTACGACAGAAACAAATTCCACCCGATGCATGTTCCTGGCGAAAAGATAACATACACGAAGAAGAGGCTAGATTTCCGAACAAGGAATTCACGACGTCACAGAGACAGCACTCGTATTAAGCACTGAATAGAATCAAAGTCGCTAAAAAGAGTAAATTCAATGTAATGCAATCTTAAAAAAAAAAAAAATCTCAATACAAACACTTCACTTCACCCAGTGTTTTGAGCGTTTAACCAACATTATGCAGGCTATGAGCTGGACGAAAACCAGCTTCACCCGGTTACCACGCAACCATGCAAACGTGGTCGTTCCCTAACGTACGCCATTTGCTGGTTTATACTGGTTTTCATAGAAAAACCCTCAAGAATAGGCACTAAAGATAAACAATATATATATATATATATATATATATATATATATACAACACACAGAGAAAAAGTTGATATCAGCTGGCTCGCAACTGTTTTGCCATAGAAAGCCTTCTATGTTCATGGTATGTTGTTGTAGATGTGTTGTACATATTGTTACGATTTATGTGGGGAGATCTACTGAGTTCGTAAGTGATAGCCCAATTAATTAGTACAGTTTTATTTACTGTTAATGTCTAATTCACTGAAGATTTCTGTCCACAACAATTAGTCTTGCACTGGTCACTGAAACATTAACACTTTCCACTGGAGCTTGGCTCCACAGTGGCTCGCTGTTATGTCCGCTTCCTTCGCACACTCAGCCACACCGCGCCGCAGCACAGTCCCCAACTATCGCTCGCCAGGCCTTCACTCGCAGGTATCGCCTCCCGATAGGTCCGGTTCGCTCAGCAAGCGCCACTTGCCCTCTTCACCTCTCGCTGATCGCACGGGTATCGCCAGCATCACTCCCCGAGGGGGGAAACACTCTCCCCTACTCTCGGTACTCTCTGAACCCTCGGAACTCCCGCGGAGGTCGGCGTCGTCGCTTATATACCCGTGGCGTCCTTCTCGAAGGGGCGGGAGCGGCTGTGACGTGTCGCGTAATCCCGGGCCGACCCGTCACCCGAAACACCCAGAACGGCGACGCTTATTCACGCCACTCCTCGCGGCGGCCTCTGTAAGCCAGGAATTCCCAGGCCGCTAAAGGTGACAATAGCTCGAGGCGGGATGGTGCACGATGAAAAAAAGGGGGGGGGGTAGCGAGGACCCTTATAATCCGGCCAGGCATCAGTGGCCGTGTGTGACCGTGTGTGGCCGCCAGTTCGTTCCAAACCTGGCGCACATCGCGATATTGTCTGTCTATCGCGTTCGTAACAATATTATCTTTTAGGATCCATCGTTGGGTTCATCTGTGCGACTCTTGTGTCGTCTAAGGTTGTTGATTGTCTGCATTTTGCTACTCTTCTTGCAACTGTCTCGTCGTGATCAGCTAACTATGTTCGTCTGTGCTGTGATTATTTTTCCTCACAGAATTTCTTCCACGGAATCATCCATACGGTCTAGGTATGTAACAATTTTTATCAGCTGACAATAGCTTGTTCTCTGTTTGATAATGTTTTTTTTTTGTTGTTGTCCATTATTTAAGTTTTTCCATGAAAACCCGTATAAACCAGCCATTTTGTATGTATATATATTAGGGATGGACCAGTCAAATCCTCAGATCCCCAAATTCCATCAAACCCTTATTACTGGAAGGATTTGATAATAATTATTTTATATATATATACACTATTTTATTTTAAACCCTTGATTTTTAGATTTGAAGGGTATATTCGAAGTACTCTTTGGGATTCTAATTCGAGATTCGGATTGGAGAAAGTTTGGATATGACCCTTCACTAATAAATATTTGTATAATTATTTGATACCAATTTAAACAGAGTTGTGTCGCTTCAGAAACTGTAGTAAATGATTACTCTTTCTAAAAAAAATCATAATTATTGATTTTTTTTTAAACTTTTTAAGAAAATGATGAAACAAAATTTCTTGTACATTTTCCAGAGTAAATATAACAAGTAATTTAAATAATATTTATTTTTTGTTTCAAAAATTTGGATGGCTTGCAGTAAGTACACTAGTAGGCTCCAACTATTTTCTAACAACACGTACATATACGATACGTAGAGAACTAACTCTCATTTATGCAAGTCAAAACTTGCTTATCTGTGTTAATATTATGAATAAAGAGTTCCTCGGTTTGTAAACAGTAAACTCGAAAATTATTAAACCGATTTCAAAACATTTTTTGCATTGACAGGCAAGGGTTACGTTTTATTAAAACGTTTTTTATTTTTATAATTATTTATTATTAAAACAATTTTCGAACAAAAACATTTCCGGTGAAATTTCATTTGATTTGCAGTTGTTTTAAAACAGTTTTAATGTTTATATTTTAGTATTAAAATTGTAAATTTTTGTCGGGTAGTCAAAAATGTTTGTGGTGGACTACAATAAATTACGAAATAGAAACTAGCTAACTGGAACACAATTTGCTTTACGGAGAAAAATGCGTCATATTATTTCTCAAATTTTGGCATTTCTGAATCGCAACAATACCAGCCGAAAATGTTTCGGGGCTAGCGACAGACTTATTATTATTATTTTTTTTTTTTCCATCGATCATGGATACCCAGACAGTTATGTATATATTTCATTTGAACACACACCTCGACGGTGATTTGTTTCTACTTTTTTTTTCCTTCTCGTGACATCATTAAAAATAAAAAAAGGCCAGAAAGAGAGATAGAGAAGCGTGTGCTCAGTCATCGAGCCGGCGTGGAAGTGCGGTGTACAATACGCGCGGTTCCAACGAGGAAAAAAAAAACGCGGGCATCGAAGCAGAAGGGGTTATCGGGCAGGCGACACTTCCATCGCTTATCGTTTATGGTCCAGCCGAGCCGCGCACATCTAAATGGCCTCCGTCCAGCTCCGGTGGCCAGAACGGCGGCCGCGGCATAGAGCGAACACGCAGGTAGAGAGATTGGGGCTGCGCAACGTGGCGTTAATATCCGCGGCGCAACTGCATTCACGTGATGCGTTCGTTTCACCGGCAGTGGCCCTTAAGTTCGCGGGGCTCTGGGCCATTTACTTTCTAAGGGCCTTAATATCTTACCAGGAGGGACCTGGAAGGGAAGAAGGAAGGAACAGCCCACACAGAAAAGAACGTTTAACTCTTTGGTAATTTTTTTTCCATCCAAGCTGGAGCATGCATTTCGATTATGGTTTCGCTAATTTCTTTTAAGAACTTAAATATTTTTTTTCTGATAAATCATACTCAGGTTGTTTGTTTTTAAATACTACCGATCATTAAATGAGGCAATAAATTATTTGAAAGATTTTCTTAATATGCAATCATGAAAAACCCAATTCTAATCGAGATGTATTTATTGAATTGCTCCTTTTTCCCATTAATTTCTATTTTTTCTCACAGATAACGTGACAAGCAAGGAAAATGAAAACAAAAGAGGTCGACGCTAGCCGTTGGGCCATGGAAAGTTACCCAGCGTTTGACCAATCAGCGTTAGTGCTGTGTTTATGTACTTCGCAAGACGCAAGAACCCAAAGAGGCAACGCGCAACAAACGAGAGTAAATTAGGCTATGCGGTAGTTTATTAAATACGCAAACCGCAGCACGTCAGCAATCCTACAACTATAAAATAAAAAATAAAATAAAAATTCTTTAATGCTTTGCCTCATGAATAATGATTTCACGGAAACGTATGAAATTACTAAAAATTTGATTCAGAACGGTTATTTTTCTTTCACTGTGCGATACAAATAAAATTGTATCCTTACATAAACATTACGTCTGTTTCTTCAGAAATTTTCGAAACACTTCACTCCAAACGCAGACGGCAGAAGCAGAAGCCGAAACGCAAGGAAGTTGAACTTTGATAGATGCTTCGTTTTTGCGTCTAGCGTGATTCATAAACGCGTATTTGACAATGTCGTTATTCATCTTGTCCAGTCCATCGTTAGTTTTGTAGTTAATGAATCCGGCCTAAGGCTTGCAATTGTGAATCCATGTGCGAATTAGTTTTATTCTAATTCCAGATTTCTATAATAAGTGTTTTTTTTTTAAAAAGAAGTTAAGAAATGTAGGAACACGGAACATTAAATAATAGTTAGTTGCAACCTCACAAGTAGTCAAACAAAAAGCTTTTAGTTGTGAATACAGGCCTGAAATATAAAAATAGCACAATACAAGTACCATAAATTTTGCAATTAAAATTTGCAACAAAACATAAGTAGGTAATTATAGTATGTTCTGGAGCAGGGGTGAGGGGTCGGGATCCGGGGGATCCGCTGCGGCCATCTTGGAATACGTCACTTCCGGCGGCCATCTTGGATGACGTCACTTCCGGCGGCCATCTTAAATGACTGTGGATTTTGTGATTTAACAAAATTTGTGAATTTTTTAGTCTATTAGGGTCATAACAACACTGGTAGGAAATATAAACTCGACTTTACATACACTAACATACTTTAGAAACCTACACCCGATGACGACATCCATCAGATGAAATCAAGATGACGGTCTCCACTAAACAAGATGGCTGCTTCCAGACTATAATGGTATTTTTTTTTTATTTTGATAATAAATTTATTTTTAAGATGACGAAGTAACAACAATTGCAATGGTACGAGTGGGGAGCTTGATGATGATGGCATCGTAACGAAAAGTGCAACGCACAGGAGTGAGGATCTCGATAACCATGTCATCAAGTTTTTAAACCAAAATTTTATTAATATTTTTTATAAATTTTTTCCCCGATTTTCTAAGTTAATATTTGAGGATTTTCAATATGGTGGACGTGGCGTCATAATTCGGTGGAATGTTCTAGAAAACAAAATGGCAGAATCCAAGATAGCCGCCGGGGTCAAAAGTCATATTCAAATACAAGATGGCCACCGGAAGTGACGTCATCCAAGATGGCCGCCGGAAGTGACTATTCCAAGATGGCCGCAGCGGATCCCCCGGATCCCGACCCCTCACCCCTGCTCCAGAACATACTATAATTACCCACTAACATAATAGGTAATGCTTATATTGCAAAACACACGACATTGCTGTAGGCGTAATCTTACACAGTGGGTGAGCCCAAACCTTTAATGATAAAAAACTTTAAAAAACAATCTACTTTTTTCATTTAAACTCAACCATACCGACTCAATACGATACAATTTAACTAATTATTTTCAAGAAAAATGAGGTACTTTCGCACAAATAATATAAGTTTATTTTTGCTGATTAAATATTTTAATGAGGTAACATTAAAATTATTGTAACAAAGACAACTTCTGTAAGATGTTATTAATCTGTGCCAGCAGAAAAAACTTAACAACTAGTGAGTGACGAGATGAAATACATTTGTCAAACAAAAAAAAGTTTTATTTTAAATACTTGCTTGACTGCTAAGAAATAGTGGCTAGTTTTTTTGGCCTATATTTGGCGAAAAAATAATACACAAATAGAAATTCAGAAGCTTATATAGTGAAGTATATGTATTAATCAACATAAAATAAAATAAAAGTAAATGCAAGAGAACAACTTGGCGAATTATACATTAGTTTTCTTACTTAGAGGGTAGGATTTTACCTCTGTCGATAATAGGAAAAATCAATTCGTTTCCTGCAAATAGCGTGTGTCACGTAACTCGTCTCGAATTTCACAGTTTCGAAAGTAGAGCCGATGGCATCCGTTTCCCCAAAAAAAAAATCGCTCGACGGAACAAAGTGTTGTCACGTCGTGGCCCGGAATTTCGCTGGCCGGTCCAGCCACGCACGGATTCCGGAAAACGCCCCTAGCGGACTGACAACCAACGGCTTCGCCAAAACCCCTCCGCCCGTTCAGTCGAGCAGCGCCGACCCGGCCCGGCGCCAGGTATTCTACCTGCACGCAGGGGCGGCGGGGAGTCTGGATATTTCTGGGTCGGCGGGTCGGGGACCCTCGTGACGTGACACGAGGCTTCTGGGTGCTTCCACGCCTTACCTCCCGCGGGTATAAAAGGCCCTCAGCCAGTTCACTTATAAGACGCGGTCTCTCACAACATCTTGCATTTTTTGATGTGACAACGTCTAATAAATCGATGAACGCCAGCTGCACGCACGAAAAAGGATGACTCATTGTCCCGTTACGCACATTGTCCCGTTACGCTTTGTCCCGTTACGCTCATTGTACGCTTGCGCCGCATCTATCTCTCTTCCACTCGATTGGAACAACCATCGATTTGACTTTTTCGAGGCACATTAAACTTGAAACACTCCCATTCGTTTCCTACTTTTGCTATCATCGTCATATCCTTAACAGAATACCACAGATTGGAAGAAGTTAAATAGCAAACATGTATAAAAGTTATAGCTAAAATAATCTCTCCGTTAAAGTAATAAACATATTTGAATTAATGAGTGCAAATAAAAGTAAAATTTATCAATTAAATTGTAGATTTCATTTCACTCCTTCTTTGTATCCATACAAAATAGTGATAATTCAAAAAATGATTCAATTTTATTCATAAAAGTATGTAATCATTTCATAAATGTTTTGTTATGACGTCACGTTAAACTATCGACCGTAAACCGACTTTACAGACAACAAATGTTTATTTTGGTTGTTTTTTTTTTCGTCAATCCTTTCATACAAAGGCTACTTATAAAGATTTAACACGATACCACCGTTGCATTTGATGTTCTTCCGCGAATATTTAAAATTGACAGAGTATAAAAAAAGTCGCGTAGGTGATGATAATTTTGAAGACTTTGCGTATACCTTTTTACACCCATGTTATTGTACTTCGTGAATACATATATGTTTAAAATATTTGTGGCAAAGCAGGAAAATAATGCAAGGAAGGGATCGAGTTAAAAATCATAGAAATAGCCCTTAAATAAATGCGATGACAAAACCGACGTAAAAAAATCAAAATGGCGTGATGGACCGAGCATAAAGACGCAGCTCCAAACCGGAATCCGAAATCTCATTAATCCCAGTAGACACGAGAGCTTGCAACTACCAACGAACCAGCGACCTTGTTATTTACATGGAGGTATTAGTCTAGGAGTGGGTGTCTGTTGAAGCGAAAATGGTCGGCTATTTGTACTGCAAAAACAAATCATCGCTGTACAAACGTTGATATGCTATAAATTTGTTTACCACGAGGGTCATTCGAATATAGACAGGGCTACGGTTGACTGGACTGAAGCAGTGAGGTGAGCTTGGCAGCGGTGACGGGCGAGGGGAGAGGGGGGCCTCAACACTCACGACCGTCAACTCAGTGTCGCTGCAACAGCACATGGCGTCAGTTGCGCGACTGAGTCACCGTTGGCGACATCGAGCGAAATTGTGAAGAGACTCCAACGTCCAGTTCGGTGATGCTAATATTCTGAGTAAAAACCACGGTGTTCGGTTTGGGCCCAGAAGTTTCTGAACGGTCGTGACAAAGTGGAACATGAGAGCCATGGACGGGCGTCAGGCGACCAGCGTCAGTGCAAGACGACATCCAGGCCACGTGACCACCTCATGTCTGGTCCACTGAAGGAGGCACCAGGAGGGGAAGGATTTGAAGACAACACTGCGGTCGAACAGTACGTGCGCAATTGGCTTCTGTTTTTTTTTTCTTTCACGAAGGAATCAAAAAGCTTCCTGTCCGATGGAGAACATGTATTTCTGTTGAAAGAAACTACGTAGGAAAATTAGGCGTTCCATTTTTATTTTCGTAAATTACCAATAGCTATATTCCGGTTTATATTCGAATGACTCTCGTAGCTTGGAAATAACTTGCCAGGAAGGATCCTAAAGATGCCACCGTGTTGTGAATATTGCTAAACAAACATAATTCCAACACATTTGAAAGAAATTAGCGTTAATCTTCATTATAACCAATTTTGCTATGCAAACAGAAAAGGGGGGTGGGGGTGGAGGACGTTATAATTCCAAGTTAAAATTTTATCATGGCAAAGATTGTACACACCATCTGGCTTACTTCTTACAGTACCTCAATGGTTATTTCCGCTTGAAATTTGAGGTTAGGTTTAGCGTCTTTATTTTTATTTCCCCGCGCGCGGTTGGCAACACCAGCGGACAAGCGAAGGGAAATTTTGTTCTCCGCGCTGCAGTGGGCCCGCTGGTAATCTCTGGAACGTGTGCGTGTGATATCGCTGAGATTGGTTTACATGCAAATAGGTTATTTGCCACCGTGATTCGCTCGCAAAAAGGATCGTGGTGAGGGTAGAGTGGGTACAACACGTACCAGAACGATTGCTTGTTTGCGACGCGTTTGGAAATCTGCGTTGCGGTAGCCAGTCAATAAAATTTGAATTGCAACGAAAAAAATAATAATAATGCAACCGTAAATTAGGGAATAACTATAATTTTCGCAGAAAAAGAAATAAAATTTCAACCTAATTCAAGAATGTTAAACTTGGTATTGTAAAATATTATAACTTACTTCTTTATTTGTTTTTTTATTGTGTGAATTAAAAATAACCATATGTAGTCAAATATACACATTATTTTCAAGGACAAAAACAGAGTTTTTATTACTTTTACTCAATCCCTGATATATTGTTATTATATTTTTATAACAAATGTTCAAATAATAAATTGCAACGAGATAATTTTCTAAATCTTGTTGATAATCAAATATACTCTAAAAAGATCGAGTTTTATAATATTATGTTGTGTTACCACTTTAAATGCATTGCAATTATACTTATCATTTCAAAAATAGATGTGGTGACTGCTTCGACTCCTACCTTTGATTACATTGCAGTTTTATGTTCAGATTTCGAGTCATTCAACCTATAACCTCAAACAACTCGAATGTTAAAAAAAAAGTTAAAGAGAATTTCAGTACTCGCCAGTAATGTGTGACATCTAACCTCGGTAACGAGCAAATGCGTGTGTTCTAATGTTGCAAATAAACATATAATACAACAATCGGACACAAAATTTAACGTAGAATTCTCAAAAAGAACGCCAAGCCTAATGAATATAACAAAAGTATTCATTTTTGGGCGAAACGGTAAAAATGTTTCCCCTTTTTAAAACTATATATAATTCTATTTAACAAGACAATACTATTGATCTCTCAGGACTAACTCGTAGCATGTAAATGTCTCAACGCAGAACATGTGACATTTCTCCCTAGACCGGAATTACCATTGACTGCGTTTTTGCGTTTTTTTTTCATTAGGCGCGTTGAGAGTGACATTTAGGTTGCACCAAAAAATTGGTTGTCTGTAAAGTCGGTTTATGGACGATAGTTTTACGTGACAACGTCATAACAAAATATTGATGAGATGATTGCATACTTTTATGAATAAAATTGAATCATTTTTATTGAATTATCACTATTTTGTATGGATACAAAGAAGGAGTGAAATGAAATCTACAATTTAATTGATAAATTTTACTTTTATTTGCACTCATTAATCCAAATATGTTTATTACTTTAACGAAGAGATTATTTTAACTATAACTTTTATACATGTTTGCTATTTAACTTCTTCCAATCTGTGTTTATTCTGTTAAGGATAGGACGATGAAAGGAAAAGTAGGAAACGAATGGGAGTGTTTCAAGTTTAATGTGCCTCGAAAAAGTCGAATCGATGTTTGTTCCAATCGAGTGGAAGAGAGATAGAAGATGCGGCGCAAGCGTACAATGAGCGTAACGGGACAATGAGTAATCCTTTTTCGTGCGTGCAGCCGGCGTTCATCGATTTATCAGACGTTGTCACGTCAAAAATGCAATGAAATGAGCGCGCATGACAGGCGCATGCGTGCAGAAACTGCTATAGCCACGAGCCACAATCTTCAAGATGTCTGACCCACGAGTGGCCACATGCACCCGTGCATGTTTGGCACACATCGGGGGGTGTAGGTACTAAGCGTATTGGTGTGCCAAATTAAACATTACGGTAGTGAAACTATCCTGGAATACATTTTGTAAACTTGAACATTCATAAGAAAATATAATAGCAATTTTGAAAATACCTGTAATTTATTAGCAAAAAAATGTTTTGTTGGGACGAATATGGCGTCAATTTTATTGAATGTTCTGCTGGTTCTCTAAAGCGTTTCGAACATGGCGCTATCTTTCATGTATTTTTCAAACTAAAAGTTGCGTATCATTAGATTCAGTCTTTGGACAATTTTCGACCAGGAATTGTATAAAAATACTGCCTGTCTTGTTGAAATTTATTAAGTGTTGATCCTTTAAATATTCAGCACGTGTTATTTTAAACTTCTACGACATAACTAAAATATTAACCTGAAACATTTTAAAACACATGTTATAATAATAAGTATATGTTTGTAAATTTGGTTTTGCTGAAAATACTGAAATCGGTCTGTAAATTATTCCTACAAAACAAACCTTAATCTTTTTGGGCTGATTAAACACTATTACTATAAAATGTTATGTAATAATTTTACTAAAATACTATATAATAATATCTTTTAAAAAGTAAATGTATTCTAGTAGCAAGATTTGAATTAACTTCATTCATGTTAGCAAGCGCGGGCTATCACTTATCTATGGATACAATTTGAGCTTAAGAAGGAGACTATGTACCATACACAATTTAATGTAATTTTCCCAACGAATTTTAAAATAACTTGGGATTATTTTTTACTTTCACTATTTTACTTTGCCAAATATATTCCAATGTAGTTTCACTATCATACAGATTCATTTGGCACACCAATAAGTTTGGTAGCCAATGTACCCTAATTTTTACGAAATTGACTGTAAACGTTTTTATCTTTGACCCACATTTCCGTTCATCGACTTCCGTTCCATTTTCACGAGATTACTCCCACAAAATGCCGCATACCGAGAGCTAAGATGTTTACACATAAAAAAATTTACAAAACTGTCTAAAACATTATGTAACTGGTCTATTCAAACCAGCACCTGGTTATTTTGTGAACGATGTGGTATCACTAGAGACCCGGAAATTTCGCGGATTCGTAAGGCCTCAGGGTAGAATTCAAAGTCATAGGTGTGCTCAATGCAAGTTTTTTTCTCTCATTGGTTGATTTATGAACGATTACATTTTTATATTCGTAAATTTATGCTTACTTCTCTCCTAGCTGGGCATCATTGGCTCACGGTCGTAGAGGGGCGTGTCCAAACAACTGCTATCCAGTCATGAACACAGTGCAAGATTTTATAGTTTTGCATTCTAACTTGAAACTTAATGAATGCGCAAAATTTCCGTGTTTCTAGGTATCACCAACCTTTTCCCATTCTTTAGTGAATTGTAACTTATAAAGAATGATCAATGCAAGGCGTCTACATGCGGAGCACATTTATCAACTAGTACTTATTCCCAATTCTGTTAAAATCACATGTGAACTCAGCATTACAAAATGCTTCGTTGCGGGAGCCAACCTACATGGCGAATGTGTTCCGAGCCTGTCTCACATGAGCAGTTAAATGAAAGCAAAATGACTCGAAGCAACTGATTGTTCATGGTCACACCATATCTCTGAATATAAATATAAACCTAAATATCACGGCGCTGTTATCAAGCACCGTGTGGGCAAAACTGTATTCGTGTTCTTGGTATCTGAGCTGCTATTGAGGTTCTGAGTTATATATTACGCATTTTGCGTTAGTTTCAAAACACTCTGATATTTTCTGTGGTATATCCTACAGTTCACCAGCCAAGGGGGCTTAAATTTCGCCTGTTATACTTTGTGTAGGCTATCATTACATTCATATTTATACAGTATGTCCATAAAAGAACGTCCCACTTACAAATTTTGATAGTATCAACTGTAAGCGTTGTAGAGTTTTGGTTAAAGATAACAATTAAAGAGTAACTCAAACAGGTTTAGATAATTACATGCGCGAGTTCTGCTTTGCTCTTTTCTCGCATGCAGCGCCACCTACGCGAAATGGTGACTCCTGAGCGTAAAGCATTTTGTTTTCTGCGTTTTGCTAAGAATCAATCTGTAATTTTAGCCCCTCCCCATTGGAATCTTTTTGTGCGAGAGTGGTTGAACGCCGAAGTCCCTGACCGTTCGATTGGTCGTAATGGTCGAGACGACAGAGCTCTTTTTTCGCTGGCCTCCGCGTTCACCTGACATAACGCCTCTGGGTTGTCCACGTTACGCCGCTAACTAATGATTTGCGAGAGTTGAGACACAGAATTGAAGTGTCTGTTGCTTCCATTGCTACGGAAGTGTTAACCAAAGTGTGGGAAGAATTGAACTTTTGGTTGGATGTGTGCCGTACAACTAAAGGTTCACGTATTGAACATTTTTTAGAAAACCTAGGTTGGTTTACTTTCAAAATGGTGTATGATTTGTTTTAAAATATCTAAATTAAACTATTATAATAAACCATTTAAACTGGGAAATTCTTTTATGGATAGCTCGTGTTTAAACATAATACTTGGCAGGATGTATTGCATGTTTTAATTTAAACATCCGTTACTAAAATGTTGGTTACTTTGAACCACTGTGCAAATGAGATACTGCCGAAAATTTATGTACTTGCTCAGGCGCTCCGTCATAAATTACAGGCGGCGTGACGGCGAACAGAGATGGCATTCGCGCGTAAAACAAACTTCAGCGGTAAATTTCTCATTAAGGCGCGCAGTCGGGCGCGCGGCCCCGCAGAAGGCAACAAATATAATTACGGAATTAATTGACTGTTTCGGAATATGTGCCGTAGCACCGCGCGCGCGCATTCCCGTTGCAAGGAGTTCAAACATTCACCGCCGTTCGGAAAGGATGGAGGGAGGAGGAAGGTACGCATTTTCTGGGCGATTATCCCCATGCGCATGTTCTCTTTGCGGAGCCGGCGAATCACGTTAATCTGCCTCACGTGCGTGCGCGAAAGTTTCCAGGGAAATTTTGCTCGAGGTTAGTACGCCATCTTGCTTTCTCCCCTGTGGTGCTCCGATCGCTTGGAGCAGGCTCCGAGGGTTCCCTAGCCCGATGCGGAGTCGACGTGGTGAGCGACGACACAGCTCCGGTGCTAGCCTGGACAGCTGGCAGAGGTTGGATAGGCCTCCACCGTACCGCGGGTTCACTGGGTGTTTTGAGGGGTCCCAGTGTGATGTGGGAGAACGGGGTAGGCGCCAGCAACGCTGATCACGTAAAAGAGCTCAGGCCGCAGCCAATTGTCTGGTTAGCTGAGTGAGGCAGAGGGTGAAGGTGGTGACCATGCTGGGATGGGTAGCCCTCAGCCTCTGGACATAGCTGGATCTCTAACACCTCTCCTGTCTCACGTATACGGCGTATTCCGTAACCACGCCCCGTGGGGGCCCCAGGTCGGCAGGGCCACACGGCTAAGAGGGCTGGGTTTACAAAGAAAAGGGGAGCAATCCCTCAGGCAGTCATGATTAAAATAGTTTTCGTGCGACAGCAAATCTCCATCGTTCAATTTCCAAGATTCAGCTTCGTGTATAATTTAATGGTAGGTCAGAAGTTAAAAAGAAATCTGACGGCTACCCGAAGGAGTCACTGGCATTTAGTATCACATTTTTTTTTATGTTTTAAAATATTAGCTCTAGATATACGTCGTTTGGTAGGAGTAATTTTTTGGAAAAAAAAAAATATATATATATTGGCCATTGTAATAACATAAACCCGTATATAGTCAATTTCGTAAATATTAGGGTACATAACGCATTGGTGTGCCAATTGAAATTTTACTGGTACCCTGGAATATATTTGGTAAACTAAAATCGTTATAGTTAAAAGTAAACACGAGTTTTAAAGTACACGAGAAAACTGGCACTACAATAATTATTGTACTTATTATCCTTTTGTATACCGAAATGACTTAATAGCAGAGCTGTAGAAAGCGAGCTTGTTTATCTCAAGGGACGTGATTAAAATCTTGTCTCTGGCCATGATTTTTTTAAATGACTATATAAATATAATATCTGTAGAAACCATGCAATAGTCTTTGTAAATATCCTAGTTAGTGATCTACGGTTTAAAGTTGGTACATTTTTTTTTTTAATATTAAACGATGAAAAATTAATTATGGCATGAAAACTGTTTGAAACCGATCTCTTCTTCCCCTCCATAGGTCAACATGTGCTGACTTATTACGATTTAGGCAGGAAATATGAAGCAATAGAGGCGACACCTTCACGACCATCCAGCACCCTGTCGCCTCTGTAAGCAGCGGGTGGGCGCGCAATATTTTCTCTTCGTGATGTGTGTACCTCCGAGACATCGAGAGACGATATTGAGATTTTATCTTTGGTAAAATTTGTAAAAAAAAAAAAAAAAACCCTCAATGCACACGCCTCAGGTAGGTCCGTACACAGAGTGAGTCTGAATACAACTGATCAAATTTTATTCAGAGATCATAAAAAAAAGAAAAAATGGGTGCGTGTACTTAGCTACGCGCGTGAGAAGTTATACTTCTTTGGCATCATTAAAAAATAGTTTTTTATTGCATGAAAATAATTCTCCATGGTAGCGTTAAACGTTTAACGCAACCTTGTTGGAAGTCGCATTATAAGTATAACTTCAATATAATTATTTGACTTACGGTATGAAGTGCTTCCCTAGGCTGATATACGCCTTTGAAGTTGAGGCTGAACCACTGATTTATAATATAGTATAGTATATATAATATATTATGGCTCATAATATAGCACTTAAGTTGGACACTGGGCCTCTGGATGACTTTTGACTGAACGAATTTCTACAATCATTGTAAAACATGTCTTAAAATTATTTCATCCCTTTATAAAATCCCATGAACTTTGTCTTTCAGATGTATTACAGTAGTTAATTTTACCATTTTAACATTGGACATGATCCTGTAACCCAATATTTATTTTCACAGATTATTGGTGTTATCATATTCATAAACATTTTCAACTATAATAACTGGTTGTTTGACATTCCCTGGAGCTAATATTTTTATCTCGTTCCTATGTTATTCACATTTAATATTTTGTCTTATGTTTATATTTGCGCGTATTTTCCCATTTATGTGTGTGTCTGTTTCTGTTTTTCTTCTTGTATTTATATTGTATAATTATTATTTTTTGTATTTTTTTAGTGACAGCCTGTTTTGGACAGTGTCTGTCAGCTTGTACCAGAAAATAAAAAAAAAGTTAATAAAATAATTTTAAAATTCGTTTGGGAAATATCTGCGTACATACGGAAGTAGACGGAAATGTATTTTCCTGATTTTTTTTTCACGTTTGGTAGTGGTGTCGTCGATTGAGTAATTTCAACTAAACATGCAGACGTCTGTTATCCGTTAAGGAAACCTTTTCTGCACGTCCGGTGCTAAGCGGGTTTATAATCAAGAAGCGATGAGCGCGAAGATAAGGCAGCAAACGAAAAAAAAAAAAAAAAAAAAAGGGGGAGGGGGGGCTGCACAACTGGGCGCCTAACATGCAGTTGCTTTACGTGTTGATAACGACCTCTGATACCGGCGGAATTACTCGCCGACATGCGACGAAGCCTTCGAAATTGCTTATCAGAGGCCGCGCAATTACTCCTGTGCGTTTGCCTGTGGTGTTTCCGGAGTGTTCTGCATAGCTTTAAGTTTAACTCTGGAAAATTTATGTTTGATTAATTCGAATTTTTATTTCTCCAACTCCGCGATCTGAAACATAAACGGAAATAGAAAGCTAGGGGAGTTGGTGTGAAATCTTAGCCACTTTTATAACTGAAGTCAGAGTTCGTACGATATTCACTGATATTTTTTAATTTTTTTGTTATAATGAAATTCAACCCAGAATCCTTGCTGGTGTTTTTTTTTTTTTAAATTTCTTAACAACAACACTCCATTCATGACTTCATATTAACATTTCTTCTAAGCGAGCTTCATTCTACAGTTTGTTTCGCCAATCAAAGTGAATTCAGCTTTAGAACAAACTCAATACCTTCATTGAAAAACCTGTGTCTGAATTGTGTAGTTTGTTAGTATAACTAAAATAGGATAAATTTTGAAACGTTATAAAAGATGAACTGGTCTCAGTATATTCGTGATGCGCATATGTTTTAATAGGGTAACGGTTTACGCATGTGCCATTATAAACAGTGTAATTACAGGTCACTACGATTTATACGCACGTTTCTCGAACGTTCGATTCCGGGTGAATTATCTCCTTTGAGAGCAGCAATTGGACACACGCGTGGACTAACTTGGATCAAATAAATTCATTTTTTTTTTGCAGAAAATAGTGAACTGTTTAAAACAACTTTTGAAAACTTTTACAAAAGTTACGAAGAACAGTGCGAAAACATTTTCAGTGTCGAGGCATACGGCGATATTTTTTTCTTCTCTCTCTCACTCGGAATTGCAAAGAATGGCGATAAGAAGAAAGAACGGCTTGTGACGATGCCAAAAAAAAGATGTCACTCACCGGTGCAGAACGGACCAGACTCTTCGAGAAGAAGAGGAAGAAAGCTAAGATGGCGGACGCAGCCCGGGGTCAAGTTTTTTGAACTTCCCGTTAAGACGACAAGTCTTCACGTTAAAAAAACTCTAGCGGCCGCGCCCCGACAATAGCTCTACCCGAATTTTGTTCTTTGCCTCGTGGATTGTGGGGGTTTTCCGTCCTGACCTGATTATAGGGCTCGCGAGAAGAAGCGTTGTGTGGGCAGGGGCGTAGCCAGGGGGAGGGGTTAGGGGTTCAACCCCCCCCCCCTTAGCACCAATCCTTTAATTAATTTCTTATTCATCACTCAAACAAATTTCATATTAAAATTAATAAAACTTTTACTATTACAATATTTAAATTTAAGTACCGAAAACTGCTAAAATAGCACTATTTTACACCTTAAAATCCAAATTTTCCCGGTGGAGGACCCCCGGACCAACCCACATTAATACGGGGGGGGGGGGGGGCCGCCATGCTTCTTAACACCCCCCATATACAAATCCTGGCTACGCCACTGTGTGTGGGGGCTATGCGATAGCGTCGATGGAGGAAAATGGAGGCCACTCCCTTACCCCTTCCTGCGCCATTCAAACCCACCCCCTATCTCTCTCTCTGGTGGGCCACACGCGACCCCTTGCACACCCCTAGGAGCAACCGCCACGCAAATAGTCCCCGGGGCGAAATAACGCGTTCCAAAACACGGTCCCCGTTTCAGGTCCGTGGTTGTCCGCGGCGAGCGAGCGGCTACGTCATAATCGTCCCCTCGAGAACCCCATCACAGGGGTGGGGCTGTCCCCGTTATGGCGTGCGTGGGGGAGCGGTTGCGGGAAATATCGGGGAGTGTCGGAAGTGTACGGTTGGCACCACTTCTGCGGCATCGGAGGGATGTTCGCCTGGTGCGCCCGAAACCCCCCATCCCCTCCTCTCGTTTCCCCTTAGCGGTCCCTGCCCTCGTTCCGGCTGCTTGCGCGGCGTTGCCAAGTTTATTCACCGACCTATTTTATGCGCCATCTTGTCCACCACTTAACCACAGACTTGTTGTAAAATTACATGTTGATTTATAACAAAGAAAAATAAACAAGAACGTAATAAATAACTTACAAAATAAAATACAAACTAAAAGAAAAAATTACAAGCAAGTGATCAAACATGATTCACTCATATTAAACTACATGTTACCGATATCAGAATCAATACATATATACATTTTTTTTAAGTAAACACAGGACAGTGATATGTTTAAAAAAAACCTAAAATAAAACTCAGGCCAAACACATTGGCCGACAATTTAAATCATTGCATCAAAAAAAAAAAAAAGAATAAGTATTCCACAGAGTAAAGTTCCAATTTTTTTTTTATTTCAAGGGAGTGATTTTCCAATTTAATTTTCACGGTTAATTTTGTAATTTTCCTGGTGATTTAACGTGAATACATTTCATAACTACATTTGATAATTTATAAATGATATTGTTTATTTCAATAAGTGATGTTTATTAGCTTTGAGAAACTTAAAGGTCTCCGTTTATTGTAGACTATATTTTTTTATAGATTTACGAATGGAATAATAAAATGAATATTTTCATGACAAAAGCCACATATAAAAGTTTATTTACCAAACTGCATGCCACATGCTTAGATCCCACTTTGTTTATGCTAGGATTAAAAATTATATAGACATTTAATTGTTCTAAATCCACTAAATCAACACTTATTAAATTTATTAAATCATTTAAAAAAATATAGTTATGTTACAAACTTATTTGGAATTGTCAGCAAACACGTGACTTCACAGAAGCATTTTAGTTGAAGATGCTTCCTGCTTACCATAACAATTGCACTAAAAAAAAAAAGATGTTGGATCCACAATGTTTGTATCCACCATACTTTCGTATTGTTTATAAAGATACCGAAAAGGCTAGGTTAGTTGTACTATAAAACTATTCCTACAGCAAATGTAACTGTTATGCTCATAGGTTCAGAACTTTGTTGGTACCCAAGTTATTGCTACTTTTTTTTTTTTTTTTTTTTCGTACAACTGATATATTTGCCTCTCATCTTTCTCAGAGTGCCAGCCAGATAATTAAAATACACAAGGACAGTGCCACGCGATAAAAGTTACTGCAAATACATTCGTTAATTTTTTTAAAGCTTATATTCAAGCCAATATAAAATAAGCAGTTGAAGCAAGAAAACACTAAAGTAGATGAAACTGTGGAATTGACTATAACTTACCGTGATTTCATCATGATTATGTCGTGTATTTATTGTAATCAGTTTGTTTCTTTGTTTTATCCTTATTAATAAATCAAATCTAAGAGTTTGGCTAAGTTTTTTTGTTAATTATTACATGTCGAACGTTTTTCCTGGTAGACAAATGCCTTAACCAAATATAACGTTAAGAATGAAATTTCCTTCTGTCTGTACGAAACGATTTGACTAAAACACTGCTGGTGCCAGTAAACCCAGGATTACTATATTTTTTTATTTTATTGTAATACGTCAAACAGTGTCTAAGATAAGGTGATCATAAAAAAAATCTTGAATTAAGTATTAGCCACAAGTTATATTTTAATTGTAAAGAGAATCAATGACGATTTATTTTATAAAATGATAAAGAAATCCCATTCAATAACTAAGAAAACATGTTTAATTTTCAAGTTTGAAAATAAAAATAACATTTTGTAACTTGATTCATAGCGTAATTTCTTTTAAAAAAAAATTCTTAGAAGTATATAAAATTATTTCACTATTGTCTTCTTCATACTAAGAGTAAGTACAACGATCAAGCATCCATAGCATGTTTTCGAGTTATCGATTCTACTTAATTGTATGTGCTTGCTCTTGAATGTAAAACTAAACATTTCGCTTACAGGGAAGCTTTAATTCTAACGTTAAATTGAGTTTACACATAAATAAACAAAAATGTCCATCCTTCTATTAAATAGCATTGTTGAATTATTCTGCCCACGCTTATGAAACCGCGTAAAAAATCGTATTTTAGACGATAAATGTTTTTTTTTAATTCGAAATAATATTGTCTGCTCAGGCAAAATTCTAGAACATTAATAAAATAAAATAAATCTCATATTAACAACGGCTTATAACGATGGTTAGTGTGCTATTTCAAACAAAAGTTTCCTTTTGTAACCAGTGACCATACAACAGAACTGTCGATATCGTAACATTAGTATTATACCCAACTCAATTACTCTACTTAATTATGATATGGAATAGATAATGGAAAATAGTTATGAATTCAATACTTTGGTACGTTGTCTGCATTTCAAATCAACTGTTTAGATATAGCTGTCTAAAACATGTGATAACCAACGAATTTACATCCGGGAAAAAAACATAGAACTTACTGTGAAGCCTTATAGCTACAAATAGTTTAAGTGAATTTATTTGTTCGTCCAATCATATATGTGTAACATTGCGTCAAGGCATTTAAAACAGCAGCAGTTGTTGATTTATAACGTGAAACCTAATTACGTACCAATTCGTATTTTTATTTGGAGCTGCGAGATAATGGAGCACGTCATGTGAAAAAAAAACCCTCTCGATCAGTAAGGAAATAATTAGTGAAATATCAAAGCGAACCACATGAATTTCAAACGCAATACGCGTCGCGCCTAATGAACAGATACTTCCTCATTGAAATTGCATACTATTGACTCGTAAAGCAAAAAAAAAAAAAAAAAAAAAAAACTGTAAAAAAAATAAAAACCTATAAAAACAAATATGCCACCGAAAAATATTATTGAAGATAAACAAAACTGAGAAAAAAATTCTGAATACTAATTTAGTTTATTCAAACTGGCATTTTGTTGTAAAAAATCGTTTTGTGGGGCTCAACTATATTCACCGTGTTTTATATATAAAGGTACTGTAGTGAAACTATTTTAAATATTTTGCTGGTCTTTAAGCAATTTTACATAATTATTTTCTTTGGACTGAGCCAAGATTGTTATTATTCTTTACCACAGTAACTTAAAGGAATTTTCATATTTTTGGCTTTATCATGTCGGCATACTCTCTATATCACGCCAGTAAGTGAACTTTCTACGTCCTAGTCCAGGTGTACATATTTCCAAATTTAATCTCAATTATTTCTTTGGGACGATCAATTTAATTAACGACTAAGGTTTCTAAGAATTTCCGTCATATGCATAACAATGTTATTATTTGTTTTTGATTAACTTATTTTAAACCAATAAATGGGTTTCGCTAGTTGGGATACATAACCAAATCATTTTAAGTGTTTTTTCTCTTAATAAAAAAAATACTCAGATATTTAAGTAATCAGAAATAAATTAAAACATGGAAATATGTGCATTTTTATTTACAACTATATGATTGCATTTGGTGTATACTTAAAGAACGTTTTACCCCTATACGCCGGTTATTTAAATTTGATAGTACAATTCTTCTAACTTTTATACTAATTAATTTCTGTAAATTTCAAGAAATAAAAATAAATCTATAGCTTAATATATTTTCGCTATAGTATTATCTGATAGTCACTATTTAAAATTTGAAGATATACACGAATTGACTATTTAAATGTTTTCCCACAGTTCCCGTAATAAAGCTTGTGTTACATTTTGGGGCAATAACGGCTTCCTAAGCTCTTTTTTTTAGTTTTTACAGTTCGCTAATAATAGGGATAATAGCCTCTGACTTATAACCATCAAGAATAAAAAAACGATGACGTAATCCGGATAAACGCGCGAGTTGGCGTAGTGATGAAACAATGGAATCGCATTCGGGATAACCTGGTTTAAAAATTTCTTATCATTCGATTGAAACTTAGTTTTTTGATTGTTTCTCATAATCGTGTCAGGCGCATGCCCTGATAGGTCCTTACTGGAAGCCAACGTTTTTTTTTAAAATCAATCGATAGAAAAACATTTCATGGCCTGGAAACGGTTGAAACCAAGATGGAATATTTCGGTCCCTGCCCGTGTACTCCTTGTGAAAGTATATGTTACGCTACGGGTCGCATACATGAAAAAAAAAAAAACAAATTTATAAACCAGTTTTCCGGGTAGGTATTACGATGTCAGTCGATGAAAACAGGTGCATCATTCCCTTCCCTTGAATGCAGAATCCGCGCGATAGACGTTATCCCAGCAACACTTTGGGTCGGTGGTTCCCAAACTTTTTTAGCTGGTGACCCACCTTATAGGAATACCTCCACGGTCTATCGGTACACGGTGGAGTACTAGCCCAAACTCTAAAATTTGCGGCACAAACTAGCACAAACTGAGCACAAACCACTGACAAAATTTAATCCTGATCGGCGGAGGTGGGGGGCTGGCGACATGCTAGGCCCCCACTTTAATTAATTAATATCTCATTAACCAGACTAGCACAAACTCTAAAATTTGCGGCACAAACAAGCACAAACTGAGCACAAACCACTGACAAAATTTAATCCTGATCGGCGGAGGTGGGGGGCTGGCGACATGCTAGGCCCCCACTTTAATTAATTAATATCTCATTAACCAGACTAGCACAAACTCTAAAATTTGCGGCACAAACTAGCACAAACTGAGCACAAACCACTGACAAAATTTAATCCTGATCGGCGGAGGTGGGGGGGCTGGCGACATGCTAGGCCCCCACTTAAATTAATTAATATCTCATTAACCAGACTAGCACAAACTCTAAAATTTGCGGCACAAACTAGCACAAACTGAGCACAAACCACTGACAAAATTTAATCCTGATCGGCGGATGTGGGGGGGGGGGGGGGGGGGGCTGGCTACATGCACCTTAAAAAACCTTATTTGAATCGTATCCCTTCCTTATGTATGTATAATTTCTGTGCTTGTTGCGTAAAAGGGGGTTAAGTCACAAGTGGTTAATACATAGTGATATTGAATTATTTTCTTTTAAAATTGATAAGGGAGATTAGAGACATTATTTTAAAACAATTAATGAATTCTAAAGCAGTTAATAAAGCTAAAAAAAACTGACTTCAAGAAACCTGATAATTTTCAATCGCGATTTTTTCAAAACTATGATTTACGCAACAAGCACAGATTCACCATAAAATATTGCAATTATATACATATATGTATGCTTTTTTTCAAGATACCGATTGATTATTGATAAACAAATGTGTTCTGATTTGAAAATGGTTGACAAATTTAACAACATAATATATGTGTTTGCACGCTATTCCATTTTTTTTTTTTTTTCGATTTTTCTTATCTTTTCTGATGGTTTATTCGATGGTTTCTTATAGTTCTAGGACCGAGTCGCGACCCACCTGTAACCCTCCCGCGACCCACTAGCTGCTTTAAGGTGTAATTTTACAGGATGTTTTACGGACGCGTTTCGGCCCTCGATGCGTGAGCGAGATCCTCGTCACTCCCCGTTGAAAGATGAGGGCCAAAAAAAATGGTGAAATAGTTCGAGGTTTCGTGGATGCTGCGAGGAGTCGCGGTGTACGTGGCGGGTCCTCGCAGACACACCCCACTCAGCACTAAACGCAGCCTCGATTATTGGGGACCATGAACTTTTATGGCCCGCTCGTCTTCTTCCCCGAACAGCCACATTTTCGACGGAGCAGCGCCGCGGAGTCGAGTGTACGTTTACGATCCCAGCGCGGACATCAATCTGGCGGTTTAAGTGGCCAGAGAGAGTGTGCTGTCGACGCAAATGTGGTCAAGTGGTCCAAAAGATTTTTAACAGACCAATATTTCACTTACGTTTTTACAACATCCATCAAAATTGAGAGGAAAAAACTGTAGACGCAAGCAATCGCACTGAATCTTAGATTTACAAAAAAAAATATTTACACAAAATACATATTATATTATTAATGATATAAATATATATATAAATTTTGAAAAAAATTTATTAAAAAATATATACCTACTAGTATTCAATATAGATATATTTATAGAATACATACATTGATTGAATTTCCCAGATAATTTACCGCGATAGGTAATAATTTTTAACATACATAGCGTTTTCCATAATTGTTTTCACATAGTAACGTACTCACTACAACAAACTTAAAATATATACACATACATTAATTTTTCAACAAATACAATATATATTTTATTTGAGCTTCAATAATTTTTATAACAGTAAATTTCAAACATTTTTTTAAAATTATTAATTTAAAATTGTTAATTTGTTTCGAAGAATGTATGTCTTTAGTGTTGAAATAAACTAAAGATCATTTTCTAGCTCCAGCCTACTTATGAATGGCATTTCAAAAATGCCAACGCCATTTTTGTAGTGATAAACTGAAATAAAAAAAAAATTCTTGTAAATTTTATAACCCTTGTTTAAAAATCTTTTGTAGTATGGAATAGTAAATTATAGATTTTTTTTGACGTGGACATTCTTTATATTATTATAAATATTTGTGCACGCATACGTGATTATACAATAAATATTGTAAACCAAAATATTTTCTTTTTGTAATTTAAGCTTAAATTTTCATTTGAATTATATATATGTTTTATTTTATTTTGAAAATAATTAATTTTATATTCTTGTGTAGACTCTTTGAAATTTAAAATTTTGTTTCTAGGTGGCCAGAGGTGGCGCTCTGGCCGTATTTTATTCTCCGGGAAGATCCCGCTGTGACTCAGACAAAGCCCGTCCCTCCCCTTTCCACCTTCCAGCACACGGACAACCAATTAGTGGGCCTCTTTTCTGTCCGGGAAGGAGTCCAGGAGCCTTTCTGTCTCCCTGGAGGGTTCTACCGCTGCTAGTGGCGTAACTAGGACGCTGTTGTTCTCGCAGCTTCGAGCGCTAGGCTGGGGGGGGGGGGGGGGGGCCTTGATGACGCTACTCTTCAGAGGGCTGCGACACGAGGTAACACCGGCAGGTATACAAGGCGGTGTGCAAGGCTGGAGGAGAAAGAAGTGAAGAGGGCGAGAGACCCCTGCAGTGCGTCGAGAAAGAGGGTGTGAAGTAATAGACGAGCAGTAGATAGAGCCACTACTGAGCCGAGCTCCGGTGGGTAGAGAAAACTGTAGACTTATGAGATTTCAAATAATTTGTGGAAAATCATTTAGATTTTGGTAATCTAAGAAAAAGTGTAGTCATAAGTGAATAATCTAAACATTACAACAAGATATTGTATTTTTTATATAAATTTTATTTTACTAGGGGCGTAATGTAATGTGATTTAAGGCTGGGTTTCACACGCGATGTTATTTAATTTTTGTTTTTCTCATCTCTACCGTTAGTTAAGGGCTATTTCTGTATATTGAACGAACTATGCCTCTCTTTAATTCGTTATTCTGCCGCTGATATTTTCAACAGGTATTCACCAAGTGTAATAAATCATGTGAGTAAAACGTCGCGCAAGCGTTCGTAATTATTACCAATCGCGTAACTTTTTTTTTTACAGTTTTAGTGCATATTAGTGGAAAATATTAGTGCCAAAACAACAACTGCAAGATTAGATTATATATTCATGTTAAGTGTTAGAAATACAGAAATATCCCTTTACCAATAGTAAGTTCCTCTCGAACAGCCCCTGAGCATATGTGATTCAACGAATGACAGGGGGGAAAAAACGCAGAAAGAACGTAAATAAATTACCAAGCAGGGTAACGCAGGGTTCACGTAGCTGTAATCAAACTGTATGGGACGTCGCTTAATTTTGTGAGGCAGGTATTGGGGAGGAGAACAGCTAGAAATTTACCAGGGGGAAGAGACCGGCTAATCGGACGGCTCCCTTCAATCTCCCTTTAACTCCTTCTTCCCCTCCCCCAGCACAGCAAAAAAAAAAAAAAAAAGACATCACGGGCGATTACGCATGCAACGCGGGGCGCTGCGACTAAAGATCCTGCACGTACCAACAAGTCCCAGAATTCATTACGAGCGACCCTCCTCCAATTCCTCCCCCGGATCCTTATTCGTGGACGTCTGGAGACGTCAGGGCAGTGGTCCTGACCCATCCCGTCTTCTCTCTCTCTCTCTCTCTCTCTCTCTCTCTCTCTCTCTCTCTCTCTCTCTCTCTCTTTGCCCGCTGCTTCGTCTTCTTCCGTCTTCCTCTCTTCGGCTCGTATTTCCCGTCCGTCGGTCCCTAATATCATCATCCCATCCTTCAGTCCTTCGGTCACCCCCTCCCCCCCATCACTAGGGCTGGTGGGAAAATGTCGGTCGGTCGAGGAAGACGAAGAAGGTCTCTTACGTCTCGCTCACCCGGAGGTCGTCGGTGTTTTCGCCTCCGGGGGAAAGATACTGGCGTCTCCGAACCTCTCCAGCAATATTTCCTTCCCCTTTGCGCCGGGGCGGCTCCGCGCTTTTGTTTTTTATGGACAGTTAAATTCAATTCCAGATCCCTCATCCTCCCCTCCTCCCTTCCCTCATCCACACCAGACAGAAACACCCCCTCACCTAACCAAGCCCCAACCCCTACATACCACCCGCGAAAGCCACAGAGGCCTTTCCTCGTCTGTTTATCCTTCGTTCGTTTCGTCCCGCTCTCCTCTCCTCTCTATCTCCTCTGGGAGGGGGCGTGGGGGTTATTTCTGCCCCGTTTTTCATTTCTCTCACCCCTTTTTTTCTCCCGCCTGCTCCCTCTCTCGTACCACTTGGACCACTTTTCTCTGCCGCCCGGAGGTGTCTCAGCTTTATCAGTCATCTCGCCTGCGCGGTCGGCGGAAGGTTATTGCCGACGTCTAGGAGAAGGAACAAAGTGGTGCCAATTTACCCGCCGGCCCTATCGACACCGCCACCTGGCGTCGGTAGGAAAATGAAAGTATCTGTTTTGTTTTTTTATCTCTACTACTATCCTTGTCATCAGTCACTACCCGGCGAAACAACTACAGAAGCTATTTCCTCAGCGGGACCGCGTACATTATTATAGACAATTTTTTTTTTGTGTGTTTCATGTGTAACATCATAGCTATCTGCTTAATGCATTTGACGGTAAGTATTCCGTCAACGGAAAGGAAGTAGCACGGAACGGAAATGTGCAACCACGGTGCTGCCATCTGTGTTGGATGGCGCGAAAGAAAGTTCGCAAAGCCAAAGGTTTAAGAATTTTAACATGATACTCAATATTTTTAATAAAATTCTTTGTCGAAAATAAGGTCCAAAGCATAAGTATTTTTTTTTTCAAGGTTTTTTTTTTTGCTGTTATCGGAGCCGTTTCATTATATATTTTAAAATTTTCGGTCTGATAATCGAATGATGCGATAGTTGATGCAGCTGCTCCGACAACATATTCTAAGTGTGATTCGTGTCAAGAAATTTAGCTGAACACACAATTTGCGCGTATACGTCAAATTTAATGTCCGGGTTTCTTATTATAAGTGTATTAGCAACATGATAATACGCGAATTTGCTTGAATTTTTCTGCATATGCCATTTTTAGCTATACTATATGTCATACATATAACGCAGTCTGTCTGTGCCTGGTAACGGGAACAAAAATCATTTCCCGAAACGTCGCAACTATTGTGTTTTAGGTACCCTACTGTGTTCGCCTGTGATGTTTATCATTGTGGTGTTCAGAATATATGTTTGATTACCCGTTATTGAGGTTTATCAATGACATACTATGTAACTTGCAATAGCGTATGTCAAAAAAAATTTTAATCAAACTTAACAATTGCAAGAAGTATTCAATGCACGTATACCAAGTTGATTATCACCTCGCTGAAATAATTTGAGTCTCTAATGTGTAGAGCCACAATTATTCCACGGATTCATTCTCACAACACTCAACTTATCGTACGTATAATCAACCCTTCTTTTTGAGTGTGTATTGATCGATGACAGGATAACATATTCTGGCGGTTTACACATGATTGCGTAACCACTTCTCCTCCTCGTTTGTAACTGGCTCAGGTTTGCCAATTACTTGTCAAGAAAATTGTGGTCGAATCATCAACGTGAACCATACGTATGTCCTTCAAGTGTATTTTGTTACCCAAAAAATTCGCGGTTCACTCGTAGCTTTACTTGTTATTCAAAAAACAGAAACTTTACAAAAAAAAAATTGTATTGTTGCGGGATATATGTGTATATGTTCTCACAACCCATTAAAAAAATTGGGACAGTTAGCTAAGACGTTTTTGGTGTCATACGACAGTTAATTGCAGTTATATTCTCGGTATAGATCATTGTTCTGCTGGTACTAATTTATGTTTACCGTTTCCTCATGAACCTGTTACAGATATGTTCAGCTGCCTATTTATGAACCATCAGTTTTTTTGTCTGATGGGATGGATATGATTGGCCTGAGATGAGTTTCTTGCAAACGTATTCCATTTTTTTTTTAATTTTTAATTTTTGGAGATCGTGATATTTCGCTGGTTCTTTAAACTCCAGGCTAGACTGAAAAGTTATATACACAGACCAGTCTCCCCACCTTGAGTGTACTCATTCGGCGATGCCAAAAGGGCACAACGCTTCATTCACATCCTTTCGAACTGGGTTAAAAATTCTTCTCGTCGGTTACGCCGGGTTGTGCAGGATCGTGTAGGATCGTGTAGGATCGTGCAGGATCGTGCAGGATCGTGCAGGAGCTTCTCAAGAGAAGATCATCGGCTCCGGCGCCGCGACGCACTTTGCCGCGTTCCGTTTCTCCCCAGCTCTCGCTGCACGGTTGATCGGTTCTGACCTTTCCTGCTCGGGTCGTCCCGTCCCGCACTATTTCTCGGAGGACTGGAACCTGGTTGGCCGATGAGGAGAGAGGAGGGGAGGGAGGGGAAATGAGTTTTTATTGGCACTCCATCCATCACTGCTTTCGCCGACGTACCTTCGGGAATAGTCGCTACACGAGCATCTCACTCCAGTCGCGTCGCTTCTTACAACCTTGATGATCTTAAGTTTCGCCCGCTGCTCCTTTTTTTTTTTTTTTTTTTTGACATTCTCCTTCGATCTCGGTCTACGTCAATTTTTTTTTTTTCCCCCTCACTGAAGTGAAACTTCTATACAGCTGGCAGAGTATCCCAAGGCAGAGAGGCCCTGATGCACTTACTGGGTTTGTCTAACTAAATAAATTTTTAATTTATAGTAAACACGCGAAGGAAGGTACCTATGTATCATATTTCGCAGTGCCGATTCAGGTTTTTTTTCCCTTCTTCCAGATAGCCTGAAAACTACACATTCGAGGACCTCAGAGGTCCCGGTGCACACTGTCGGGAGTTTTGTCTCGCTACATAACTATTTTATTTATAGGTAGTAACGAAATCGCAACGCTTAAGAGGGCAACAAAAAATGTGCAAGGATCTGGAGTGGAGCGTTCGGTGAACATGTTTTCAATACAGCACACTTTATTAATTGCGCATTTGTACACTTGTTCACGTTATTAAGTATACACACTTATTCCTCCGTCAGTGTAGTTTCATTTCTAGAGCGCATAGTGGTCACGCACCTGTGTGCTTTCAATGTGAGTGTGAACAATTTCCGTATGTATAATAAGATTATAGACATTTTTGCAAAAAAAAATAAACTAAAAACTCATTAGGCGCTATACTTTTTTTCTGATTATTTACTTAAAATGTTCAATTACAAACGCAATGAAAATGGTTTTCCTTATTTATTAAGTTAGTTTGCAATGATACTTAAATTTCTAAGTATCAAATAGAACACTTTTCCTTGAATAATAAAAAATAATAAACAATTTTATACACATTTGAATCTATCAGGAAAAAAAAAAACTTCACTTACCAATGGAAGCCTGAAATAATTGGGTGAAGCTTCGGGATTCATTTATGAATATTAAACATCAATAAATATTTCATAGCTATTTATATTTTAAATTGCGTCGTCCCGTGAGTTCTTTATTACGCACGACGTTTCGATGTTTCGGTAAAACGAATTCCACTAATGAGAGCTCCGAATACGCAGGGCGGAGGAAGCGTTTTTGAACTCCGTAATTGGCTTCGTTAACGGTTTTGGTTTATGGCATTGTTTTCGCTCGCCCGCATCTGCGACATTCGAAACTCGTTAATGACGCGTATCGTTTCGCAAGGTGCAGAACCGCAAAACGACGGGAGGGAAAAAACAGTCCATCCGCGAGTCATAACGGTCACCGTAGTTCACCGTGTGATTTCAGATGCGCTTCTCGTAAAATGGATTCATACTGATATATATATATTTATTATATATACATATAATATATATAAATATAATATAAATCCAGTGTCCTGATGTTTGTTTCCAGCGAACTCTTCACCAAGTCAACCGATTTCGATTTTTTTTTTCTAATTCAAAAGATTTTTATTTTACATTGATACAAATTTACATTTTCATGACAGTGTGGCATGCCAGCACCAGGTGCTCCTTTGCCAAAAATTACATTTATTATTTACGGTTACACTTTACAAACACAAAAATATTTACAGAAAAATACATAAGTTTTGCAGATTTCGATGAAAATTGGCATTTATGTGTAATTTTTTCCAACTTGAGAGATAGGATAGTTTTTATTTCGACTAATGGTCTTAAGAATTTATAATTAATAATAAACTGATTATCAATGTTGATTGGTGTTTAAGCCCGGGAAACAGTGGGCACTTCGTCTCCATGACAACGTTGCGTGCTCGAGAGTCGGGAAACCATCGGTGCTATTCGTTTTTTCTTCAGTACATTACAAAGCATTGTATTACGTTTTGGTCAAAATTTGTTAATTTTCATTTTATTTCATTTATTATAACTGTAAATAAGAGATTTGGTCTCATTTCCCCCCCATAATACAACCGTGCGAAGCCGAGTCGGGCAGCTAGTATGTATATATATATATATATATATATATATATGATATGTGTGTGTGTGAGCGATTCTTTCAGAGAGATATGTAACATACAACCTCGGTACACTTCGATATGTGCGCCATTATAGCTCTGGCAATATCTAGACGATGTAAAACCGATTTCCACGTCTTCTGAATCGTGTCCACAGTTAAGACTTGCAATTGTTTCTTCCGTGTACGCAATTTTTTTTAACGTGTCCCCACGGAATACACGTACGGCGTGAAAGATTCTGACACCCGTTTTTGCAAACACAAATACTTTATCTGAATAAAAAATTAACGTACTGAATTTATGAAAAAAAAAAAAAATAAACCACATATATTCGCACTTAACTTTTTCTTTATTTCCATGACACACAAGGGTTGGGGTTAGCGCCCCAAGACACCATCTGACAGCTGTTAAGGGGCCCGCCTCGTCAGGGGTGTATGTGTGTTAGTGAGGCGGGATGATAAGCGCGACGCTCGAAGGTATTTCTAGCGCGGTATCGCCTCTAAGCTCAAGGCTCTGAACTGGCGCGCAGTCTTCTCGTCGTCAATTGATAACTGTGAAATTTGTGCGGTGACCGTATTTTTATATTACGGGGAAATGAAGATAAAGGTGTAATGCAAGCCCCTTAAGTGCTTTCAAGAATCTGTACCACTTGTTTTACACCTAAAAATTACTCTGAAAGCATGCGTTTCAGCCATTTTAACTCTTCTAGAAATACAGTTTCAAAACATGATACAAAATTAAAAGTACTTTTCGGGCCTCAGCGAACTCTTAAATGCTTTTCGTAAACATACCCCACTCGGATATCTTGAGTAGTTTTGAAATCGCGTTGTTTTTCCTGAAGCTCTGCACACCGTCTGTGTGACCAGGTAGGCGGGCCCCTTAAGACTGAAAGACTGAGCGCCACTCAAGGGCCTTGCGTTTAGAGGCGATGTAACTGTTTGCAAACCAATCCAGCGTCGCACTTACAGTTCCACCTCAACCGAGGCGGATACTGTTGCTTCCTGGCACCGCCAATCCGTCGGATGCGTGGACCTTACTGTATCCCAGCCTCAGTTTCACTGCAAGAAGATTGAAATTCTTAAAAAAAAGTTTTTTTTTATTATTTTAATGATACTTCCAGCTAACCAGTTCCCAAAGATTTTTTTTAATAATCATGTTTTCATATTTCTAGTATCCTTTTTTTAACTAATTATGTTCCATCTACGTATTTTAATGAGAAAAAAAAATCCCTTTTGTATAGCCCACAGGCCCAGGTAATTTTTCAAGTAACTATCACTTCTAGGAACTTCGCAAACATGTTTTGAACTTATGTACATACCATGCTTTATGTTCTCCAATATGCCAGAATAATCAGTTAAAACATTTTCTCATAATAAATCATGTTTATAATTCAATGCATACAGAAGTGAGTAACATATAACTAATTTCATACTTTGCCTTCTAAGGTAGTTGTGAAATTTTTTTTATCTTCAAACACTAAATTCTATCCTTTACTCTAATAAGTTGTCGTATAAAATATATGTTTTGGACCGACGTTCAATATAATTTTAGGTTTACAATTTTGAACGAAATTGATAAAATACGTAGAAAGGAATTTCTTTTCAGCCTCTTTTTTTTCAATAGGGTACTTGTAGTATATGGTTGTACAAAAAATATTTCAGGTGAAAATTTATTTATAATATTTATACATTTTACAATAAAGAAAAACGTATTTTATAATATACATGATACGAAAATGATTTTTTTTTTAAAATTTAGTCCCTATTATTTTAACTCCAATTGCAGCAGTGGTTTGTCAGGCAAAAACTGTTCCAGACAAAAAATTTATGCGTAATTCATAGGGTTTATAAACATTATGAACGGATTTTATGGCGTGCCTACCAATAATGTTCCGATTTTTTTTTCATTCATCCACCTCTTGCAGTTATTGATGGCCGTATCAAAAATTTATTTTGCCAAAATATTTTGGCATCACTCTAACGAGATGTAATAACTTCATACGATTGTGGTATTTACCATATCGAGGGATTTACAGTGATTTTTCTGTTCTTCCCTTTAGTCGTATTTTTTTTTTCCAATAACTAACTTGACCGAGATTTTCCATTGCTGTATTTTATGTGTCAGTTTGGAAGTGATTTGTACGAAGTTACGGCGGTTATCGTGTCCAAAAAAAATATCGATTATACATAAATTTATATGTATGTAAACTTGTATTTGGCTGTGGTTTCGGGCCTGTGGATCGTGAAACGAAATGGCGATCGAACATTTTTTTTTCCCGGGAGTCGCACCACGGTGACGGCTATGACGATCATTCCTTGTAAGAGAACTCAAGATCGGAGGAATCATCCAGCAACAAGTCTGCGAAGACCGGAGTAAGAGTGTGTGAAGTTGTCGACGCGGCACCCAGGTCACTGACCTGCCCCCCTCCTTCTCCCTAACCACCATGCAGTGTCTCAGTGCCGCGGGTTCAGTGGAGGTCGCATCAGCGTGTATGCTTGGCCGGGGTGCTGCCATAACTTAGAAACACACAACTTAGAAACACGCAACTTAGAAACACATAACTTAGAATTTTCTAAGTTATGATGGTTCTAAGTTATGACTTTCTACGTTATGACGTTTCTAAGTTGTGTGGTTCTGCGTTGCGTGTTTCTAAGTTATGATCGTTCTAAGTTGTGTGTTTCTAACTTGTGATAGTTCTAAGTTGTGACTTTCTACGTTATGACTTTTCTAAGTTGTGTGGTTCTGCGTTGCGTGTTTCTAAGTTACGTGTTTCTAAGTTATGATAGTTCTAAGTTGTGTGCTTCTAAGTTACGTGGATTATTTCAAGTTTTCTAAGTTGTGACAGTTCTAAGTTGTGACTTTCTAAGTTATGTGTGGTTCCCTGCGTGGCCAGCTCCAGGGATGGTTGTCAGAGCCAGCGATCTCTTTGGTCCACAAGTCCAAAATGTTTGATGTTTGGGATGAGTTGAAAACAAGTTTGTTGTTTTTCTAATGAAAAACATGGTCTCAAACTTTTTATTTTCAAGATATTTTTTTTTAATGATATGGGTAGTTCTCGTGTACACTGTACACATGATATCTGCATCTGAACGAACATGACTCCTTTTTCCCAGTAACCCGGTCAACCCAAAAGCAGTAAGGGGGTGAGGGGAACTGGTCACAGCAGGAAATGTTTTTAACACTTAAATTTTTTTTATAATAAATATACACAAAAAAAATTCATTGCCAAAAACTTTTTTCCTTCAGAGATAATGTTTCGTCGCCAAGAGACTGTCGGGAGCAGAGTCCAGCAAGCCACGAGTCAGGCAGCGGGCACTCTTACTGAGTCCGAGACTCTGCTAGGGTCCACGCACAGGGCAGAGCCGTGTTCAGCGGATACACGGCATCGCTTCAAACAGGCGAGTGCGAGGGTGACGAAACCCACAGCCCAATGCGAATCCCGAATCCCCCCCCCCCTTTTCCCTTTCCAGCCAGTGTAATAATCCCCTTTCGGAGTCAGCCGTCACGTCTGGTGTGAGAAGTCAGGCCCCTAGCAACTTCTACGAAATCTACACCTG